>NC_050573.1:114350520-114656770 GCF_011100635.1 Trichosurus vulpecula | reverse complement strand
AAATACAATCCCTTGCAGCAAAGAGCACAAAAAAATCTCATTTCTGCTTAGATTCCCAAAGACCAGAAACAAATGCACAATTTGACAATGTTCCCATTACAAATGACAAACTCAATGCTAAATGCACTCTAATAAAGAGGGTTATTTTGTCAACTCATTGCTAAGATTTCTGAGTGTGATCATAAAATCTCTCCCACTCATTCTGATTCCCCTTCTCCTAAGGCAATCTGTGATCCCCTCTCCCAGGCAACTGAGGGAAACATAACTGTGCCTTTTCCCCTGGTGCTTCTAAGTCAGAATATGACTTCATATTCCTTTTTGTACCTATCTGACCTAGGTAGTGCTCATTAGCTTCCACACCACCAATCCCACTCCTCTTCCAAACTGCCCTATTCCTGCCACTCGTCTTCTAATAATCACTCAGCTTCCCAACCTCAATCACCCTTGACTTCTTCCTCTCTCTCATCCCACACATCCAAAAGTTGCCAAGTCTTGTCAATTCTGCAGAGGCAGTATCTCTTGCATCCATCCCCTTTTCTCTACTCTCTGTCACTTCTCTCCACTCACATGACCATCACCCTAATTTGGGCAATAATCACCTCTTTCCCAGCCCATTGCAACAGCTTCCTTCTCTTCTCTTCTTCCTCCTATACATCTTCCAAACAATCTTTCTGAAACACAAGTTTAAACATTTCATTCCTTTGCTCAAGGGTATTCAGTGGATGGATGGAATACACATTTTTAAAGCACCTATCATGTGCCAGGTACTGTGCTAAGCACTTTACAAATATTTCATTTGATCCTCACACAACTCTGTAAGCTAGGTACTGTTATTATTCCTATTTACAGTTGAGGAAACTGAGGCAAACAAAAGCATAGTGATTTGTTCATGGTCACAAGCCAGTAAGTATCTGAGGGAGGATTTGAAGTCATATCTTCCTGACTCCAGGCCCAGCACCCTAACCACTGTACCACCTAGGTGCCTCAAGACTAAAATCAAAACTTAGCTTGACATTTAAAATCCTTCACCATTCAAGCCTACCTCTATCAATATTTGAAATTACTCTCCTCCATGTACTCAATGCAGCCGCCAAATAAGCGTACTGGCTGTTCTTTGAACTCAACATTCTATCTTGCACTCCCATGTCTTTACACAGGCTGTACTCACAGTAAAAATGCATTCTCTTCTTCCTTTAGCTATTTGGAATTCTTACCTTCCTTCAAACCTTTCCTAATCTTCCAAGTTATTAGCATTTCCCCCTGCCACCTCAAATTACATTGTATATTGTATCTCTCTGTTTAAATGTTATATCTCACTCTCCACCCCACCCTCCCTCTAGGAGAATATAAACTACTTGTGTTCAGAAACTATTTCATATTTGTCTCTGTTTCCCCGGCACCTAGCACAGCATCTGGCATTGAGTAGGCACTTAATAAATTCCCGTTAGATAGAACTGAATTGACCTTTTCCCCTAAGTTCACCTCCTCTGTAAAGGTTGCCATGACTACCGCCTCCCTCATTGATGACATCCTTTAAGAAGGGTGATGTTAGCTCTCACTCGCACTATCACACCTTCATTCTAGACTGGTATTGTTCCTTACCATGGCTCACAAGTGTCAGCCTAATCTAAATCTCAAATGGCTCTACCTGGAAGTGATCATGACAGTGAAGCTGATGCACTTCACAGTGCCCATTGTTGCCTAATACTAAACATAGAGGAGGCCCTTAATAAATATTTGTGGATTCATCGAGGATCTTTAAGGATCAATGCCTTCTGGAAACATGCAGCAGCATCTCCACAAGGCACTGTTAGAGACAGATTTAAAGCTTCTGTTCTAACTAGCTGTGTCATGGATCAAATAAATCACTTAGCCTCTCTAGCCCTCTGTTTCTGGATTGATAAAATGAGAAAGCTACTAGAAGCTTGAATGAATACATGAACAATTGACCATCGTTTAGCACAGGGAGAAAAGGTTTTTGTTTCAGGATGCTTTCCCAATTTATTATTTTCTGTCTTGTACCTGGATTTCAGTGAAATATTTTACAATCTCCTGAAATATCCTTTGACACAAGATGAAGAGACATAGGTTGGTATGGTTAGATTGAGTCAGAAATGGACAAGCAACTGCATCCAGAGAGTACTAGTTGATGTCACCTTGCAGAGAGGTTGTTAGTAAAGTGCCCAACAGATCTAACATTAAGCATGTGTTTTAACCATTGAACCACTGAAGGCAAATATGACATGTTTAACAAATGTGTAGATTACACAAGACTTAGACAAGTAGGTTATAGGTGGGATGATAAAACTGGGTCTTAAAAAACTCTTAATTGTCTAGAACAGTAGTGTCAGACATGTGGCCCACAATACTTACAAGCACTGGCTTGACCCACAATAAAATGTAATTGGGAAATATTTAACAAATTAATAAAATACAATAAAATGCAGGCAATGTTACTATGTGGTTTTCTAAGTAACTATGTATCCATGGGGATCTTTATGTATGGTTTAGTGGCTTCTGTTTTTATTTGAGGTTGACACTACTGGTCTAGAACATTGAGAGGAATGTAACAAGATGCAATGTAATAGTGACAAATGTAAAATCCTACTCTTAGGCACAAAAAAATCAGCTGTCCAAGTACACGATGGGAGAGGCACAGCCTTTAGTAGTAAGGTTTTAGTAGATACAAGTTCAACAAGAATCAATAGTATAACATGATGGCCACAAATCTAAGGTGATAGGAAGAGAAAACTAAGGATGCAATAATCTCTCTGCACTTTGCTCTAGTCAGATCATAGCTAGAATGTTATGTTCAATCCAGGACACATTTTGTAAGTGACATTGGCAGCGCATAATTATCCACAAGAGGAGAGCTAGGATGGTCACGGGATCTAGAGCTAGAAGGGACCTCAGTGGTTATGTAAGCTAACTCTCTCATCTTACAGATAAGGAAATTAAGACTCAGAGAGACTTAGTCATTTGCTAGGTCACACAGCTTTTAGTGGCAGAGCCAGTGGTTAAGCCTAGGCTTCTGACTCCAAATATAATGTCCCCTCACACCTTTCCATGATGCTATGCTAATTAGAACACTCCAAACTTCACTATACATGGATTAGTTAACAGAATTAAGTTTAGGATTAGTTAATCCTTAACTTAAGGATTAGCTAAGGAATTAAGAATGTTTAACCTGAAAAGAGATGACTTGGTGAAGGGAAGAGAGGTGAGGCAGTATCATAAAACAGCTGCTTTTAAATATTTGATGGCTAATTATTTGAAAAAAGGAATAGATATTTCCTCTTGTTCTAGAGGACAGAGCTAGAATAATTGGGTGGAGATTATATGGAGGTGGAATTAACTTGGGTATGAGAAAGAACTTTCTATAATAAAATCTGTCCAGTAATGAAGTAGTGAGCTCCCAACCATATAAAGTGATTAATCAAAGACTGTTTAACCATCTACCACATCTATTATAGAATATTCCTAAACAAAAATTAGGGTATGAGAAGAGAGAGAGAAAGGGGATTGAATTAGATGACTTCTCAGATTCCTTCCACCTGTAAGATTCCATGATTCTACTGGGCCTAGGGTAACTGGCTTACATTTGTGATATTATAGTAGACAGTCAAACCCAATCATCCCATCCTTAATAACATAATGAAGGGGACTGTTGTTGCTTTCCTAAAGTATAGACCTATAAACCAGAGGACTTGGCCACACTGACACTCACAAGCCCTTCCTATCCAGAAAACCTAGGTATGGTATCCTTCTTGACCTGATAGTAGATGAAAAACTGAAAAAATTAAACAATTAAGACAGGAGATAGGCCAAACCTTCCTCCCCCTGTTTTGGTCTTTGTTCTTTCTGCAGCTGATACAGGTACACAGCAGGCACTTAATAAATGCTCATTGAAAGAATAGCTCCAAAGAAAAGATAGAAGTCACCTCCACCCCAGCCTTTTGTAGAGGTAGGGGGTCTATGAGTGTGGTACACTCTATGTATTTTTAGACCTTTGCCATGTATTGATCAGTTTTGCAGATTTTTTCCTCTTTTTTGTTTGCTTCTTTCAAAATATTTGTTATATGTAGTGGCTCTGTTGCAGGTAAAGATTGAAGGACTCTGGGGGAAATTTTGCCAATGATGAAAAAATAAGACATCAGTAAAATGTTTAAATAAATAAATGTTTTCAATTGACTGAAGCAATATGGTGAATTTTGATACATCTCCATTAATCAAGTAAACTTAAGACCAACTATATAGAAAAATAGAAAGATAAAATGGCACATGGTTAATAAGGCTCTCAAACTCAATTCTTCACTTGCACTCACCCCACCTATCCCATCCATTGCCAAGCCTTGTTGTTTCTACTTTCACAACATCTCTTACATCAAACAGCTAACACCCTAGCAGAAGAACTCATCACCTCCTGCCTAAACTATTGCAGCAGCCTTCTGGTTGATCTCCCTACCTCAACTCTCTCCCAATTCCAATCCATCCTCTACTCAGCTACCAAAGTGACTTTCCTAAAGCACAGATATGACTATGACTCCCCATCCCCCCAACTCAATAGACTCCAGTGGTTCCTTATGACCTCCATAACCAAATATAAAACCTTTTGTTTAATATTTAAATCCCCTCATAATCTGGCTTCTTTCTACCTTTTCATTCTCCTTACCTTTTACTCCCCTTCCCATACCCTCCAACCCAGAGACACTTCTTGCTATGCCTTCCTTAATATCTTACTCTATGCTTTCGTTGTTGTTGGCTGCCTCTGTGCCTAGAATTCTCTCCCTCCCCCTCTTGCTTCCTGGCTCTTCTGGATTCCCTTAAGACTCAGCACACCTCCTACAGGCCTTTCTAGGATTCTTCCTTGAGCCCTCCTCACCGCCACATCTTATGCCTTTCCTCTGAGATTACCTTCCATTTGCATTATCAATATGTTCTCTCCTTCCTTAGAATATGAGCTCCTTGAGGATAGGGAGTCAATAAGTATTTATTAGGCACTTAAGTAAGTGCTAGGCACTGAACTAAGTTTTGATGATATAAAGAAAATCCAAAATACCCTCTGCCTTGAAGTTGGAGAGAAGATATACATAAATTGGCACAAACTAAGTGAATACAAAGTAGATGGAAGGCAGACTTACAGGCAAAGTCACTACCCCCTGGAGACTGGGAATGCAACTTAATTCATCAAACATTTATTAAGCACCTACTGTGTGCAAGGCACTATACAAAGCTTCATGAACATTCCATTGTCTTCCTCCCATCCACAGAGAGGGTGGTTGTTATTGTTTCATACTTTGTTAGAGTACTTTATCTGAATTTCTCCTTTGTTCTTTTCACAAACTTACTGGTATCATAAATATTTGACCATGTATCATAAAGGGGATACCCTTTATCAAATTGTAAAAGTCTTATAGGTATGGAGTGTGATGATGTGTTTTTTTCCTTTATTACTCTAGCACCTAGGACAGTGCCATGACTATAGAAATAGAGACTGGATCTGTGATTTCTTTAATATAGAGAACTCCCTGGTAAGAAAACTCCCTCTACCAATACAGGGAACTACTTCTGTGCAACTTAAGTCTTAGAGAGTTGCCTAGGGTATTGAGAGGTCAAATAACTTGCCCAGAGTCACATAAGCTTAGGTGGCAAAGGCAGTCCTCGAACCTAGCTCTTCCTGAGTTCAAGCCTAGCTCTCTATCCAGTACTCCAAAGACCCTCTTGAACATAGCAGGTTTCAAATAAATAACAGCTCATATTTATAGTGTCTTAGGGTTTGCCAAGCATTTTTTCATAATAATCCAATGTGATGCATAGCTCCTCCATCTTTACAAATGAGGAGAATGATGCTGTGACTGACTTGCCCAATATCCCACAGTTGGTAAGTGCCTGACAACAACAACAACAAAAATCTGAGGCAGTATTTAAACCCAGGTTACAAGTTCAGTGTTTGGTCCATTATGCCACATTATCCAGGTTACAAGTCCAGTGTACCGCACTACCTCTCAAATTTTACCAAACTAAACTGTTTTAATTTGAGTCATACACTTCTGGCACTAATGAACTCTGGCCTGACCCTAGAAGGACACTCTGGTGGCTCTCTCAGATCATGACTTAGACCATAAACTCCCCTTCTATTCATCAGGAAGAGCCAATACAGTCCTCTTAGGAGGTGGAGATGGAACATAGACGCTTATCTCAAAGGGCTTAAAACCTAATAAGTGTGCTAGAAATGGAAAGGAATTTGAAATCAGTAGACCTCATGTTAAAGTCCCAACTCTTCCACTGTGAGACCTTGAGCAAGTTAATTAAATTCATTGAACCTCAGTTTCGACATCAGTTTAAAAAGGTGGTGGGGGTGGTTCATAGGACCTTCCCGGACAACTTCATAATGTTATTGTGAGGAACAAATAAAATGTTATATGTAAAACACTTTGTATCCCAAATGCTGTATATAAATATCACTGGACATTTGTTTCATTGTGATCCTTCCATCACAACTGCAACAAACATTTAAGAGTCCCTAAATGCGCTGTATGAGTAGCTAAATATAAAACTTAGATAAGATGCCATTCTTGCCTTCAAGGAGTTTACAATCTAGTTTGAAGGTTCTTATCTTTTTTCTTTACTTTGTCTAATAGGCCCCTTTTACAGTCCAGCAAAGCCTATGGATCTCTTCTCAGAATATGTTTCTTACCTTCATTCATGATTGAAAGAAATGCTAAATTTTGATTAGAATTTAATAAAAATAAAGATGTGATTTTTTTTCCCTTCCAAGTTTGTGGACCCACTGAGATCTGTCAACGGCTATGGGCCCCAGCTTAAGCGCCCCTGGTGTTATAGGATCATAAGATGCCAAAACAGAAATCTACTATAAACTATATTCTATAATATTACCAGAAAGTTACAAAACAAAGCCATCCTTTCTTTTAATAGCCCAGGTTCTATCAGGCAGAGGCAATATGGCATAGTGCATAGGGAGACAGCCTGGAGGCAAGCAAAACTGGGCTACATGTCCCACCACTGACACATACTAACTGGATCACAATCTCTTGGTGCCCTTTTCAATTCACAAAAAGTACAAGTTTCAAAGAGGGTGCCAACCTACTTTGGTAGAGAGAATTTCCTCAACAGAAGGGAAGGAAGGAAGGAAGGAAGGAAGGAAGGAAGGAAGGAAGGAAGGAAGGAAGGAAGGAAGGAAGGAAGGAAGGAAGAAAGGAAGGAAAGAAGGTTAAAAACACTTATTAAACATCCACTGTGTGCCAGGTACTGTAATAAGTGTTTACAAATATTATCTTATTTGATTCTTACAATGACCCTGGGAGGTAGGTGCTATTATTATCTTCATTTTACAGTTGAGGAAACTGAAGGAGGCAGAGGTTAAGTGACTTTCCCAGGGTCACATAGCTAGTAAGTGTCTGAGGCAAGATTTGAACTGAGGTTTTCCTGACTCCAGACCCAGCACTCTAATCACTGAACCAGTGAAATCACAGGTTCTATTGCTCGTCTATCAATTATAGACAGATTTTATTCAAACGTTTTCTTGTCCAGAAATTTTCCTTTTTCAAGACTGAGCACAATAAGAGGATTGTTTCATGGTTTCTCCACTGTGGCCACTTTGAATTTCCCAGGGTCCCAGGACAGATGTTTCTCCAAACCGAATATGGAACATCTTCTTGCCCACGGGTGGGGAACTTGGCAGTCTCAAGGCCACATGTGGCCCTCTAGGTCCTCAAATGCGGCCCTTTGACTGAATTCAAACTTTACAGAACAAGGATTCGGTCAAAGGGCTGCACTTGAGGACCTAGAGGGTCACATGTGGCCTCGAGGCTGCAGGTTCTCCACCCCTGCATCTAACCAATGACCAAGGAGTAGCTTCTTATGCTTTCCTGAGGAATCTAAGTACAACATGCTATATAGGCTTTGGGGCTGCCTTGTCTTCAGCCTTGCTTAGTTATCAGTCTACTCGGGGAAGGGAAGGAAAGAGGGTAAGACTAAAGGCAATCTGTTCCCTGTCACAGTCTGGGAACCCCAAAGAAATCTTCAGGAGTGATGGCAGAATAGAAAAGATGCTGTTACCACCAGAACCCTGAACAAATGGATGATTCCTATCTCATTTCGAAGGAAATGTTCCCTTATAAGAATGTAATGGATCTTTACTAGATTAATGAAAAAAATGTTCTACATCAGCTGAACAATTCTATTCAATTCAATAAATTCACCGTATTATTATATCTATTTATAGACACGCCTGGCTAAAGTAACCATCTGTCTGTTAGCAGGCTTCTGCTTTTGCCAAGGGCATATGAGGCATTTCCCAAGTCCGTTCGCACTTTTAGGTGCTTGGGAGGTAAAAGTAACCCCATACTTCAAACAATGTCTCTGGCAATCATTTTTTCCTTTCCTTTCTTCTACCAGACTTCCTGTTCCTGTGATGTTCACCATTTCTCTATAATGTTAAACTTAGAAGTTTAACTTCTAAGAGCTATGTTTTTCACTTAAAAGGACTGACCTTCAATGTTACTATTAGGTCTGTTTCCCAAGGTGATCAGGGAAAAAGAAAAAGAACCTATATGTTCTAAAATATTTATAAGAGCTCTGTTTATGGTGGCAAAGAACTGGGAATCAATGAGATGCCCATAAATTGGGGAATGGCTGGATAAGTTGTGATATATGATTACGATGGAATATTATCATGCTTTAAGAAATGATGAACAGGTTAATTTTAGGGAAAGACTCTCATGAAATATTGCAGAGTGAAAGGAGCAGAACCAAGAAAATGTTGTACACAGTAACAGAAATATTGATCAAAGAGCAACTGTGAACAATTAAGCTATTCTGAGTAACATAAACATTCAAATCAACTACAAAGGACTTGTGAAGGAAAATTCTATCCATTTCCAGAGAAAGTACTGATATAAGGAAGTATGTATTGTATGGTTCAACATTTATATACATACGAAATGCTGGCCTTCACTAATACAGAGTTAGTAGGGAAGGAAGAAAATAACTTGGAACTCAAAATGCAACAAAAATAAATAAATAAATAAATAAAATGATTTTTAAAAAAATAAGAACTGAACTTTCACCAAGTTTTAATTGGAGAATCCAGGCCATCAGGTTTAAGCCATAGTTAAGTTTACTAGAGATCCTAGATTAAAAACCATTATTTTTCAGCCATTTCTTTACCTTTTTAAAAATTATTTCATTTAATTTACTAAATATTTCCAAATTACCTGTAAAAATATTTTAACTCATTTAAAAAAATTTTGAGCTCCAAATTCTCCTCCTCCTTTCTACCACTCTCCATGCCTTGTGAAATTATGCAAAATATATTTCTGTATTAGTTATGTTGCAAAAGAAAACACAAACAAAATAAAACAATAAAAAAGAAAGTGAGCAAAAGTATCTGCATTCAGAGTTCATCAGTGCTCTCTCTTGAAATGAATAGCATTTTTCATCAAGGGGCCTTTGGAATTGTCTTGGATCATTGTCTTGATCAGAGTAACTAAGTCTTTCACAGTTGTCCATTGTTACAATATTGTTGTTACTATGTACAATGTTCTCCTGTTTCTGCTCAATTTGCTTTGCATGAGTTCATGCATGAGTCTTCCCAGGTTTTTCTGAAACTATCCTGCTCCTCATTTCCTTTAGCACAATAGTATTTTATCACAATCATATGCTACAACTTGTTCAGCCATTCCCCAATTAATGGGCATCCCCTCAATTTCCAATTCTTTGCCTCCACCAAAATAGCTGCTATAAATAGGTTTGTATAAATAGGTCCTTTTTTTCCTTTTATTGATTATTTTGGTATACAGACCTAGTACTGATATTGCTGGGTCAATGTGCATGCCATGTTTTATAGCCCTTTGAGCTAGTTCCAAATTGTTCTCCAGAATGGTTGGACAAGTTTACAACTCCACCAACAGTTCATTAAGTGTATCAATTTTTCCACATCCCCTCCAACATTTGCCATTTTCCTTTTCAGTGATGTAAGCCAGTTTGACAGGTGCGATGTGGCATCTTAAAGTTGTTTTAATTTGCTTTTCTCTTATAGGTAGTGGAGAGGCAGGTAAATGTCTCTGAAGATCTGAATTCAAATCCAGCCTTGGACACTTACTAGCTGTGTGACCCTTGGCAGCTCTGTTTGCCTTAATCCACTGGAGAAAGAAATGGCAAACTACTCCAGTGGTTATCTTTGCCAAGAAAACAACATACTCAGTAAGTTTCACAGAGTCACAAAGAGTTGGATCCTTTGATATTCTTTACCTTTTGTTCTTCCAGATGAATTGTGTTACTATTTTTCTAGTTCTATAAAATAATTCTTTAGTAGTTTGATTGGTATGACACTGAATAAGTAAATTAATTTAGGTAGAATTGGCTTACCCATGAGCAATTCATATTTTTTCAATTATTTAGATCTGACTTTATTTGCATGAAAAAGTGTTTTGTAATTGTGTTCTAAATCCTTAAGTTTGTCTTGGCAGGTAGACTCCCAAGTATTTTATATTGTCTGCAATTATTTTAAATGGAATTTCTATTTCTATCTTTTCCTGTTGGGTTTTGTTGGTAATGTATAGAAATGCTGATGATTTGTGCAGGTTTATTTTATGTCCTACTAAAGTTGTTTATTGTTTCAACTAGTTTTTTAGTTGATTCTCTAGGGTTCTCTAAGTATATCATTATATCAACTGCAAAGAATGACAGTTTTGTTTCTTCGTTGTCTATTTTTATTTCTCCAATATTTTCATCTTGTCTCATTGCTATAGCTAGCATTTCTAATACAATGTTAAATATCAGTGGTAATAATGGGCATTCTTGCTTCATGTCTGATCTTATTGGGAAGATTTCAAGTTTATCCCCATTACAGACTATGCTTGCTCTTGGATTTAGGCAGATACTTATCATTTTAAGAAAGACTCCATTGATTCTATGCTTTCTAATGTTTTTAGTAAGAATGGGTGTGTTTTTTTGTCAAAGGCTTTTTCTGCATCTATTATTATAATCATATGATGTTTTGCTGTTTTTGTTATTTATATAGTCAATTATGCTTATAGTTTTTTTAATATAGAACCAGCCTGAATTCCTTGTATAAATCCCACCTGGACATAATGTATGATTTTTGTGATATAGTGCTATAATGTCCTTGCTACTAATTGAGTATGTATACATATTTTCCATCTTTGAACCAGTTCAGGATGTGAGTGAGGTTCAAACATTGCCTAGCCCTCCCACCATTTCCCCTCCACTATAAAGCTCTTCCTTGTACATCCCTTTTATTTGAGATAATTTCCCCATTTTTCCTCTCCCTCCTCCCAAAGCATCCCTTTTTCTTGCCTATCCATTTTTTTACCTCATCCCAGCATAATCAATTCACTCCCATGCCCTCTGTCTATGTAGAATTCTCCCCACTGCCCTAATGATAATAAAGTTCTTAGAAGATATAGGTATCATCTTCCTATATAAAAAGGTAAACAGCTTAACCTTATTGAGTACCTTATGACTTCTCTTTCATGTTTACCTCAAAATGCTTCTCTTGAGTCTTGTATTTGAAAGCCAAATTTTCTATTCAGATCTGGTCTTTTCCTCAGGAATGCTTGAAAGTCCTCTATTTTACTAAATATTCATTGTTTCAATTAAAAAATTATACTATTTTGCTGGGTAGGTTATTCTTGGTTGTAACAACAGCTTTTTTGCCATCTGGAATATTATATTCCAAGGCCTCTGATCCTTTAGTGTGATAGCTGCTAAATCTTGTGGGATCCTGACTGTGGCTTCACCATTTTTAAATGGTTTCTTTCTCACTGCTTGAAGTATTTTCTCTCTGATCTAAAGCTCTGGAATTTGGCTATAGTATTCCTGGGAGTTTTTTTTTTTATTTTGAGATTTTTTTTCAGAGACAATCAGTGGATTCTCTCAATCTCTATTTTACCCACTGATCCTAAGATATCAAGGCAGTTTTCCTTGATAATTTCTTGAAATATGATATCTAGGCTTTTTCTTTGATCATGGCTTTCTGCTAAGCCAATAATTCTTAAATTATCTCTCCTCAATCTATTTTACATGTCAGTTGCTTTTCTGATGAGATATTTTACATTCCCTTCTATTTTTTCATTCTTTTAACATTATTTTATTGTATCTTGATGTCTCATGGAGCCAATAGCTTCTACTTGTCAAATCAAATTCTAATTTTTAAGAAATTATTTTATTCAGTGAGCTTTGTATTTCTTTTCCATTTGTCCAATTCTGCTTTTTAAAGAGTCATTTTCATCAGTGAATTTTTGTACTTTTTCCATTTAGCTAATTCTGTTTTTTAAGGTGTTATTTTCTTCAGTATTTTTGTGCCTTCTTTACAGACTGTTAATTGTCTTTTCATAATTTTCTTCCTTTGATTTTATTTCTTTACCTAATTTTTCCCTTACCACTCTTATTTTATTCTTAAAAAAATAGTTTAGCTCTTTCAGAAATTCTTGTTAGGCTTGTGTCTAATTCCCATTTTTCTTTGAGGCTTTGCTTTTAATTGTTTTGACTTCATTATCTTTTTCTGAGTTTGTGTTTTCATCTTCCCTGTCACCATAGTAGATTTTTATGGTCAGGTTCTTCTTTTTGTTGTTTGCTCAGTTTTCTATCCCCTTTCTTGATTTGTAACTTCATGTTAATATTGGGCTCTGTTGCCAGTCGGGGTAGGATGGGGGGAGGCACTATCTTGAGTTTCAGGCTTTTTCACACTGCTGTTTTCAGAACTAATTCTGAGGGATTGGAAGTTTTCAGTGCTTCCAAAACAGTGTGATCTGGGAAGAGGTATGGTCACTGATCTCTTGTTCTGTACTCTGGTCCTTACCCAGAAGGGGCCCCTACTCCCTTGGGATTGCAATCAATACTGTTCCTCAGGGTCCCTAATCCCTTAAGACTGGAAATGATACTGCTCCTCTGGGCTTCCACTCCCACTTAACTGAAAGTGCTCCTCTTTGCCCTTGAACTATGACCCAGAAGTAAGTATAAGTAATGGAGTTGCCAAACAACATCTCGTCCTGTGTCCAGTGCTAGCATAAGGGTACCCTGTAATCTCTTTCTGACCAGTTGCTAGGTTCCCTAACCATCCCTGTCTTTAGAGTTCTCAAAGCTGCCGCTTCTCCTGTCACCACCACTTAGTTGCACCACTGGTGTTTCATCCACATAGGCTTTGGAGTCAGCCCCATTTCATAGATCTTCCTTTCTGACTTCCTATGTTGTCTTTGGCTGGAAAAATGTCTCACTCTGACCTTTTGTTGGCTCTGCCACTCCAGAATTTGAGTTGAAGCTTTATTTCAAAGTTTTTTGGAGGGGAATGTTGGGAGAACTCAGCTAAGTGCTTTCTCTACTCTGCCATCTTGGCTCCACCCCAAAAAGTGAGTCATTTCTTTTCTAATAAAAAATCAATTAAACTGACCAAATGTAGCCAAAAACTAAGCAATGCAGTAAAGTAGCATCATAGGATCATAGATTTTTAGAGCTTGAAGGGACTGTAGTTAACCCCATCATTTTACAGTTGAGGACACTGAGGCCCAGGGAAATTAGTGCTTTGCCCAAAGTCACATAGCTAGCATATGGAAGGCCTGGGGGTTCAAACTGGTGCTTTTTTATTCCAAACTAAAGGAATTCAAATTTTTCACCACACCAAGCTATTTCTCAAAAATTGATTTATAATATTTCCAGAGAAATAAACATCTGGTAAAATTAGGTACTTTTCCTGTAATCTTTATCTCTCACAATTGAACCTAAGCCAGAGTGTTTTTTCCTAATTCTGATGCCAGCTTCTCAAGTGAAGCCTTTTTTCCCTACCCCTGCACGTGTCTCCCATAGTAAGAAGCATCAGCTTCACACAGTCTTATAGTATATGTGCACATTGACCTTTTTTGCCCATTAGACTATAAACTCCTTGAAGGCAGGATCTGTGTCCAATTTCCATGTTTGTTATCACTAGCTAAATACATTTGTTGCTCAGTTGTTTCAATTGTATCCAACTCTTTGTGACCCCATTTGGAGTTTTCTTGGCAAAGATACTGAAGCGGTTTGCCATTTCCTTCTCCAGGCTAAATACACAGTAAGTATTTAATTAGTTTGTTAAATTAAATTGAACTAAATTTATCTTGGAATATACAGTATCACTGAATTTCAGAGCTAGAACTTCAACAGTCATCTAGTTTAAACCACAGAATCTTCCCTAATTAATGCTCAATAAGAAGTCATTCAGTTTTTGCTTGAAGACTTCCAATGAAGGAGAATGCAGTACCTCCTAAAGTAGGTCATCTCCCTTTTGGATAGGTCTAATTTACACAGAACTTTTCATTATACAAAACCTAAATTTGCCTCTTTGCAAATTCCAAAAATTATTCCCAGTTTTCCTATCGAGAGTCAATGAGAACCTCCAGGAAACAATCTTTCAACTACTTGAAAATAGCTCTCACTTTCTCCCCAAGATTCCTCTTCAAGCTAAACAATACCAGTTGCTTCAAACAAATTACATATGGCCTGAACTCAAGGTCTATAGTTCCTGGTTGGCCTCTTTTGGATACTGTCTAGCTCACCAAATGTATTGTGTGTATGGAGTGTTCAGGACGACTAGCACCTCTGGTTTGAGGGCTTGCCAGGCCCATTTCAGGACTGCTCATCCACGTTTGATGTCTATCTGGCAATCAACTCTTACCTATGGCTCCAAGAAGCTGTAGCATGAGCAGTGGCCACACTCCAGTCAAACCATTTCAGCAAACAGGCTAAACTAGTTTGAGGGTAACCAAGAGGCCTCAAACCCAGTGGCCAGGGGTGGAAGGGAGTGTCTACCTCAGTCTTGTGAAGACTTCCACCAGCAGTATGGGAGGATGAGAACAATTTATTCCGATGGCTATGAAGGTGAATGAAGAAGGCACTGTGGAGTGCTTAGAGCTTAATTAGGCATCAAAGACACCAAGGTGTCTGCATCCCAGGCTATCACCAGTCATCTTGACTTTTGTCTGCCACTGGACTCCAATGACTCAGGAAGAAAGAGTGAGGCTGACAACATTGTGCAACTCTACCTCACTTAAATCCAATTCATGCACAAGTCAAGACATCACCAGTGATGCCATTCTTCCTCTTTGAAAACGAAGGACAAACACCAACAATTCACCAAGTTCTCCAGCTTCAGAGTAACTAATATTTATATTTGTATGCATATCACAGCCCCTCTTCTAAAATAATGAGCTTCCTGATGTCAGAGACTTGTGACTTACTTAATTATTTGTATGCCTTCCTCAGTGTTTCTATACATAGGAAATAGTAAAAAAAAACAGATGCTGTTGTTAATTAATGCATATATAAAATAATTCTGAGTAGACATTCTTTTTTATTTTAAAGACTAAGTCTCCCCATCTCCTCCAAGATTGAAATGTAGGGGCTACTCACCAGCCCAGTCCCACTACTAGAGCTTTGACTTGCTCTCTTTCTTATGTGGGCCAGTTATCCCCTCCTAAGATATCATAGTGCCCAGTCTTTAGGGATTCACCATACTGATGCCAGACTTCGTGAGGATCCCCAATCAGCATAGTTCACTGTAGCTTAAAACTCCAGAGCTCAAGGGATCCCCAAACCTTAGTTTCCCTGGTAGCTGGTATTATAGGCATATACCACAATCCCCAGACCCTAGTAGAAACTCTAAAGCCATTTTTCTTGATGGACACTGGACCAATTGCATAATGCTTCCCAACTATTGAAGTTGCTGCCTTCTTTCTTCTACCATAAAAAGTTTTTAAATTTCCTTGTCAAAGCTCATTGTTACCTGTGTTTAGTTTATTACTAGACTTTCCACTGAGATGGGAGAGTGATTTTCTCCTATTTGAAATGTCTGCTTCATTTTTCTACTCCATTTTTGTCACAATGGTTTATTTTTCCTTAGGATGATTCATTCTACAGAGCTTTAAGTAGTGGCCATAACCAGAGAGTTTTCTATCTCCAGATTCATTTGCTCTGGCATAATAAAAATAACTGCTTTTCATAGCCCACAGGAAACATAAATCCTGACACCAAAGGCAATTCCTGTAAGTCCACAAGAAATTTGAGGTAAGGTGCAGATGTTGAGAAAAGAAACATATAAAGAGAGATATAATGAACAAGTTAATTTCAAATCCATGGCCTTCTAGATTCTCCCTGACAGAGAAATGAGATACAGAGAGTATATATAGTACAACACAAACACATCTACAATGTTTACCAATGGGCAAGTGATCGATCATTGCTTAAGGGACACTCCATTGAATTTCAGTAATGTTAGAGAACGAAGCAGCAGCTATAGGTGCCAGGTTTTTCTTCTGGGTAGAATCATTTTCCAGGCTCCTCTCCCCTTTTCCATGCCAGGGAAAGTAGAAACTTTGTAGGTTTTCACTCTAAAGTGACCACCTAATCAACATTACTTCCCCCTTATTTTGCTGAAGTAATTGACCTCCATATTAGGTCATAGACAGAATCTGAGATTGATATTAGCCAACAACCTTGCAATGCGTTTTCTATTGTAGATCATTCCAGACAAAGCAAGGCCATATAATCCACAAGTTGAATACTCCAGACCATCAGATTTAAGTCATACATAAATATACTTAAGATCTTGATTAGAACCATTAATTTCTCAGCTCTTTCTTTCCTAATCAAAAATGTACCATGATTAAAATAACTAGACATAGCAAAAATTAACCAATAAAATCATATCATAGGGTTAAAGATCACTTGGTCCAAATCTATCATTTTATAGGAGGAAAACAAAGCTCAGTGACTTGCCTGATGTCACATAGCTGGTATCTAAAAGGGCTGAGATTTGACCCTAGTTCCTATGACTCCAAAGCAGAGGAATCAGATTTTCCCATGAAACAAGGCTACTTGGGCCCCACTCCTGCTTCAGATATAGTGGAATAGAAACTATTGGTATGGACAGGCCTGTACTCTGGAGTGACCCACTCAGTCAAGCTGGCCTCTGTTTTCATGAAGTAACCAACCTCCACATAAGATCATATTATAGACAGATTCTGGGATCTCCATTACAGTGCATTTGAGCTGGATCTACCTTACCATATAAGATTCTATCCTAGATCGTTTCAGATCAAGCAGGGTCACATAATCCACAAGATGTCCTGACTATACTTCCTACAATATTATGATAAGAAATAATAATTATATGCATGAGTTTTAACCAAAACACATGTATAAAGAAGACAGGTAACAAGAGATAGGTGAAGGAACACTGGACTGATTTACATTTCTTGTAGATTTTCCAGTCAATACATTCTGGACCCAGGCATTATTCACCTGGTATCCATAAAATTTTTGTTGCTATTGTCATGGTTGTTGTTGTCATTTTTCTATTTTGATAACTGTATATCAGTATAGTTGCTTTCCTTTGCATTCCTATGTATTTTATTTTGTGTTTCTGTAACCAGAGCTCACAGCCCATTTGTATGAGGCTCTCTCTATTGGTGGAGATTGATTGATTCCAGCACTGTGTAAGGGGTGGAGTTGGTGAGAACTGGAAAGAAGAGAGAGCCTGGTCTTCTGGTTTCAAGAGAGAAGACATGTCATTCTAGACTCTCTTTCAAAGAGAAAAGCCCCGGGAAAAAACCAACATGTAGATAAGCCAACACTCTGATCATATCCCTATTCCCACCTTGCTATACTAGTGACTTAGAGGAATTTCACCTTGGGATCTGAGACTCTCTCTCTCTCTGGTCTCTCTGTCTCTGTCTCTGTCTCTCTCCATCTCTCTCTGTCTCTCTCTCTCTCTCTCTCTATCTGTCTCTGTCTCTCTGTGTGTGTGTGTCTCTCTCTCTGTGTCTCTCCCTCTGTCTCTCTCTCTCTTTAAAAGCATTATTCTGAGAAAGAATCCATAGGCTTCACCAAACTGCCAAACTGTGCCATGACACAAAAATGACTAAGAACACAAAGGTTAAAGGAACTAAATATAAAAATAAGTTGAACTCTGAGAATTCAAGTACACGAATCCAATAGTGGGTGATAGGCCCTGTCCCGCCAAAGTTCCCACCTCCTTTAGATGTTATCCAAATTATAAAGAAGGTCATGAGTAATATGCTAAATTAAGTAGCACCTAATTTATTTTCTGCCTGAGGATACAGTGCATTCCATATGCTAAAGTTCCAGATAATTGAAGCTTAGCCATTTAGGTGGCAAAACTTAATTTAACCATGTTGCATGGAAACCTTTACAAACTACATTATATCACACACTAATCTGCTTTCTCTTTAAGCACTTTGAGTCATCATTATCGACTTTATTAATTTATTCTACTGTAATTTTTATCTTCAAAGTCAATACTTTTCTTAAGTTGGTCTACAGGTCTAATAATTTGAGTCAACTTGGCTTTACAAGTCCTCATGGGCAACTTTCTTCAACTCCCTGCTATAAGCTGTCTATTTACCATGTTTAGCCAATGAGCATCATTTAAGGGAATGGATTTGTTTGCCTTTCTGGGACTCTGAATCAGTTACAACAACAATATTCAAGTCGTGACCCTTGGGGTACACGTGGCTTTCTCTTCCTGTTAGTGAGAAGAACTTAAGCTTCTTTAAAACTTCTTGCATCTGTATTAGAATATTATATTGTATGAGACACTATAGGGTATGTACTAGTCATGCAGTTTTAAGTAGATGGTAATTTTCAAAACATGTGTCTCTTGGGCCATATAATTGAAAATATCATTGAGCTAGAGATAAGGCATCCATGTTTAGGACTGCTCGCTCTGGCTCCTCTTCTCTTTCCCATAGAGCTGAAGAAGAAAGAAGAAAGTTTTAATATCTTATTTCAATTCAGTGTAAGTACCATGCCCATTTTTTTTGAAGAACTTGTGATAACTTGGTACACAAGTATATTCTACACAGAGCTGTCCCAAAGAATACTATGTCATAAGAAAGTCACGGAAACTTTGTGCCATCCTCTGTGCTTCTGGTGCACAGCTCTCTAAATACCAGCAGACTCCTACCTTCTATGTCCCCTCTCCTATGCTTTGGGTGATCAGTCAATGAGTTTCAAAAAGGGTAGCTCAATAATCTTATAGAAGAGAAAAACAACCCCACCCATTCTCTGTTGGACTTTCAGTGGAGAAGACAAGCTAAATGGGTCTTTAAATTTACATACAGCAAAGCTCTAGGCCTAGATCATATATTGTCTTATTGTACAGAGGTTTAGAGTTATAAAAGTTTCAACTTATAACAGGCCACATAGTGGTTTTTAAGCAACAAATTTAAACAGAAACAGTAACTACATTTTAAGACAGATTTAAGCTGGTTTGACTTCCAAGGCCAGCATTTTTCTGTCTCCATAAAGCTATCTATTTTTCCAGATTTTTTCTTCTCTGAATGCCTATAGTATGCCTATTAAGCACTCAACACTTAGTTAACTCACTTATAATACAGGCCTTGGTAATATATATCTTGGTTTTATCTACCCAACCACGCCGTTAGCTCTCTAAGAGTAGGTTTTATATTTCATTCTGACCCTGTGGCACCTACCAGTGCTGAGCATATAGTCTGTACTTAGAGAATAATAATAGTAATTAATAATAGCAACAACAATCAATTATCCTTCTAGAGTGCTTTATATTTTACAAAACATCTTAATAAATACTCATTCCATGGTAGATACTGAAAATGGTGCCATCTTCATAGGAAGAATAATGCAGATTAGGTCTCCCCTTTAAGGATATCGGATAGCCAAATGATTTAAATCACAATTAGTGGTAATCATAAAGTTCATAGAATTTTTAAATACAAACGAGACCTCAGAGATCACAGAATCATGGGATCACAAAATGTCAGAGTTGGAAGAGACATTGAAGGCATCGGCTCCAATTCACACCGAATAGGAATCTGCTCCATAATAAGCCCAATGAGGGGTTATTTGACCCTGGGTAAAGTGTGGCAATAAAGGGAACCTTCCCAAGGTAGCCCATTCTCCTTTAGGACAGTACCGAGGATTAGAAAGGACCTTTTTTTTCTTACCTGGAGCCAAAATTTTTGTGAAGCAGAGAACTGGTGTAGTGGATAGAGTGATGAACTTGGAGCCAGGAAGACTTGAGATCAGATTCTGCCTCAGGCAATTGTTGGCTATGTGACCCTGAGCAAATCTCTTAACCTTCCTGAGCCTCAATTTCCTCATCTGTAAAATGGAGTTGGCCTGAATGGCCTCCAAGATGCCTTCTTGCTCTAATTCCATGATTTTATGATTATACTTGCACCTCTTCAGTTCCCACCTCTGGGTTCTGGCTCTGCTCTGAGGACAAGAACACATACACCTTCTTCTACCTGATAACATTTAAAGATCTTCTGATCAGCAATCATATCTCCCTGAATCTTCTCTTTTCCAGACTAAAGGTCCCCAGTTTCTTCAACTGATGATCATATAGTAGAACTCACAGCACCTAGGTGGCTCAGTGTATATAGAGCACTGGACCTGGAATTGAGAAAACCTGAGTTCAAATCCAGCCTCAGATACTTAGTAGCTGTGTGACTCTAGAAGTCACAGAACTTTATCTGCCTCACTTCCTCAACTGTAAACTGAGGATAATAATACCACCTGCCTCCCAGATTTGTTGTGAGGATCAAATAAGATAAAATTTGCAGCATGCTTGGCACATAGTAGGTGCTCAATAAATGCTTGGTCCTTTGACATTTTTTCTTCCTGCTCTTCAGATTATTCTTCCTGAAATACTGTGGCAGAAACCAAACACAATACTTCAGATATAGTCTGACCAGGTGTAATGGTAATTAGGGTGAGACTATTTTTTACTGTTTTCTCTTTTAGAATGCTAAAGCAATCAAGTGCCTTTGATTAAGTCTCCCTATGTACGTAGCCCCAGGCTTACACCCTTTTAATAATTAGGTGTGAGGTCCCTGGCCCACACTCTTTTGCTGATTAGGTTTGGAGCCTTCAGGCCCTAAGAAGAGTATATAAACCCAGAGGTTAGCATTTTGCTTTGGGCTCTCACTCACTGAAAGAGTGTCCTGTGATTTGACCAGACAAGACTCTGGGTAGCCAATGGAGCTTGTGCCTCTCTCTCTAGTAACTATGCAATTCTTTTGTCAGACAGATGGAAGACTGTCTGTTGATCTCTCTGTGTTATTTGCTCTGTTTATATAATGTATGGTTGTAATTTAAGTTTGTATTTGCTCTGAAGTTCAGGGTGCTGGCTTTTCCCCTTGAGCTAAGTAAATGATATATGTATATTTAATTAAAGTAAGATTGTTTTTTTGTTTGTTTCTTTTTTTAATTCCATACTTTATTATTTAATATTTTTTAGTTTTTGGCTTTGATTTCCATGAGATTTTGAGTTACAAATTTTCTCCCCATTTCTACCCTCCCCCCACTCCAAGATGGCATATATTCTGATGGCCCCATTCTCCAGTCAGCCCTCCCTTCTGTCACCCCACTCCACCCCCATCCCCTTTTCTTTTACTTTCTTGTAGGGCAAGATAGATTTCTATGCCCCATTGCCTGTAGATCTTATTTCCTAGTTGCATGCAAAAACAACTTTTTTGGAGCATCTGCTTTTAAAATTTTGAGTTCCAAATTCTCCTCCCTCTTCCCTCCCCACCCACTCTCCCTAAGAAGGCAAGCAATTCAACATAGGCCACACATGTATCAATATGCAAAACACTCCCATAAATAGTCATGTTGTAAAAGACTATGTTTCCCTCCATCTTATCCTGTCCCCCTTTATTAAATGTTCTCCCTTGACCCTGTCCCTTTTCAAAAGTGTTGGCTTTTGATTACTTCTTCCCTCTATCTGCCCTCCCTCTATCATCTCCCCCTTTTTTATCCCCTTCCCCCTACTTTCCTATGGGGTAAGATACCCAATTGAGTGTGTATGTTATTCCCTCCTCAAGTCAGATCCGATGAGAGCAAGATTCACTCATTCCCCTCACCTGCCCCCTCTTCCTTTCTAATGAACTGCTTTTTCTTGCCACTTTCATGTGGGATAATTTACCCCATTCTATCTCTCCCTTTCTCCCTCTCTCAATGTATTCCTCTCTGATCCCCTAATTTTATTTTATTTTTTTAGATGTCATCCCTTTATATTCAACTCACCCTGTTCGCTCTGTCTATATATATGCATATTCCCTTCAACTACCCTAATACTGAGATCTCATGAATTACAAACATCTTCTTCCCATGTAGGAATGTAAACAAAACAGTTCAACTTTAGTAAATCCCTTATGATTTCTCTTTCTTGTTTACCTTTCCATGCTTCTCTTGATTCTTGAGTTTGAAAGTCAAATTTTTTATTCAGCTTTGGTCTTTTCACTGAGAAAGCTTGAAAGTCCTCTATTTTATTGAGAATCCATATTTTGCCTTGGAACATTATACTCAGTTTTGCTGGGTAAGTGATTCTTGGTTTTAATCCTAGCTCCATTGACCTCTGTAATATCATATTCCAAATGCTTTGATCTCTTAATGTAGAAGCTGCTAGATCTTGTGTTATCCTGATTGTGTTTCCACAGTACTCAAATTGTTTCTTTCTGGCTGCTTGTAGTATTTTCTCCTTGACCTGGGAACTCTAGAATTTGGTGACAATAATTCCTAGGAGTTTTCTTTTTGGTATCTTTTTTGAGAGGCAATTGGTGGATTCTTTCAATTTCTATTTTACCCTCTGGCTCTAGAATATCAGGGCAGTTCTCCTTGATAAGTTCTTGAAAGATGATATCTAGGCTCTTTTTTTGATCATGGCTTTCAGGTAGTCCAATAATTTTAAAATTATCTCTCCTGGATCTATTTTCCAGGTCAGTGGTTTTTCCAATGAGATATTTCACATTGTCTTCCACTTTTTCACTCCTTTGGTTCTGTTGTATAATATCTTGATTTCTCATAAAATCACTAGCTTCTACTTGCTCCAATCTAATTTTAAGGTAGTATTTTCTTCAGTGGTCTTTTGGACCTCTTTCTCCATTTGGCTAATTCTGCCTTTCAAGGCATTCTTCTCCTCGTTGGCTTTTTGGAGCTCTTGTGATATTTGAGTTAGTCTATTTTTAAGGTGTATTTTCTTCAGTATTTTTGGGGATCTCCTTTAGCAAGTCATTGATTTGTTTTTCATGATTTTCTCTGCATCACTCTCATTTCTCTTCCCAAGTTTTCCTCTACTTCTCTTACTTGCTTTTCCAAATCCTTTTTGAGCTCTTCCATGGCCTGAGACCAATTCATAGTTTTCTTGGAGGCTTTTGATAGTAGGCTCTTTGACTTTGTTGACTTCTTCTGGCTGATATGTTTTGATCTTCTTTGTCAGACCAGAAAAAGATTCTAAAGTCTGAGTCCGAATCTGAGTCTGTTTTCTCTGCCTGTTCATGTTCCCAGCCAACTACTTGACCCTTGATGCTTTTTGCCTAGGGTGTGACTGCTTATAGAGTAGAGAGTACTTTGTCCCAAGCTTCAGTGGCTGTGCTGCTGTTTCCAGAGCTACTTCTACACAGCAAGCTCTGCCACACCAGCACTCCTCCTCCCCTGAGAACCACCAGCCAGGACTGCGACCCCAGATCCAAGCAGGCTCTGCACTCCCACTCTGATCTGCCACTTAATTCCTTCCACCAGGTTGGCCTGGGAGTGGAAGCAACCAGAGCTGGAGCTCTGGAAGCAGCCCCAGAGATGCACCACTTCCACCACCCCCAGGGCTGGGGCCACTCTGATCCAGAAGTTTTTCCACTAACCTTCTATGTTGTCTTTGGTGTTTGTGGGTTGAGAAGCCTGGTAACCACCACAGCTCAAGTATTTAGGGGCCTACCACCTGTTCTGCCCAGCTCCCAGTCTGGTTGGTCCTGGCGCTGCCCACTCTGGGTTGTGCTCTGCTCTGCTCCACTCCCAGCTCCATGTGATAGACCTTTCCCAGAGACCATCCAGGCTTTCCTAGGCTGGAGCCTTGCTTCCCTCTGCTATTTTGTGGGTTCTGCAGCTCTAGAATTTGTTCAGAGCCATTTTTTACAGGTGTTTGGAGGGACCTGGGGGAGAACTTAAGCAAGTCCCTGCTTTCCTTCCACCATCTTGGCTCCACCCCTAAAGTAAGATTGTTAATCCCTTAAAGTTGCTTTCCTTAGAAAGCAGATCAAAGAATCTGTGCTAGCAACCCTTCTGTGTGCTGGTGTTATGGTCTTTCACCCCTACAACAGCTGCTAGCAACATTGTTGTTACACCAGGGCAGCATACAATAGGACCATCATTACTTCCCTAGTCCTAGATAGTCAGGCCTCCCTGAGTGCAGCCAAGGTTCACCTTAGCGTTTTTTTTGGCTTCCATATCACACAGATGACTCTTGTTGAACCTGTAGGCCACTGAAGGCTCATCATTGCCCACATTGTTTTCACACAAACTCATCTAGCAATACTTTCCTATCCTGTCTTCATAGAGATGATTTATTTTTTAACCACGTGTAGGACTTATATAATCCTATAAAACTTCATCTTATTAGATTTAGCTCATCAACAGTGAAGGCCTTTTCCAATAGCTTCAGTACAGCCTGGAAATTCAATTTTAAAAGCATTTATTTAATGCCTGTGTGTGAGGCCCTGGGAATACAAAGACAAAAAGAAAAATATTCCCACTCTGAGAGCCAGGTTGATTTTATGCATGACATAGACAAGAACTCCAAGAACTCTCTCTCTCTCTCTCTCTCTCTCCTCCCACTCCCTGCAGCTTTTGGTCCAGGCACCAGATGCTGTTCCATTAACCAGATCCTGAGGTTCATACCTTTCCCCTTCCTCGACCTGACTGACTGAATGTATTCTGTAGAAGTTGTTTATGAAGCCTTAAACGGACCCACATGGCACTGAGAGCCACCCGATCAATCAGAGAGGCAGGAAAATGAGCAGTCAAGCAAAATGCTAGATGGATGAGACCCAGATAGATGTTCCCTGAGTCAGTTAACATCTGTGCCTTCTCTTCAACAAGTGAAGGCCATGCCAGTCCTTGTTAAACTCTCTGGCATCTCAAGTAGGAGCGACATGTATTGGGAGCTGGGAGCTAACTTCTCTGTTTCTCTGAATTCTTACCAACAAAAGAGTTCTCAGAAGAAGAAAAATAATACCCATGTTAGAGCTCAAGAGGCCTAATGGGCAGGAAGAGTGCAGCAAAATCCAGGGAGACACTGATGGTAACAGCTACTGCCTATTTTTCTCTCATCCTTAATGCCCCCATTAGAGATTCAAATGTCCATCCAACTGAGGCAGTTTTGTTTGGGATTCTGTTTGCTGAGCTCTGGATATCAGTGCAATTAAGAGGGTGCACATGTACACATAGGGAGCAGAAGTCTGGTATTAAAAATAGGGAGTAGAGCCTGTTAGATTCCTCTCTTTGTTTATTGAATGTCCTATGCAGAAATGTTACCATCACATTCCGGACCTGAAAAAGTTGAGGGAGGAGTCTGGAATAATGAGGATTAGGGAGTAATTAAAAGTGAGAGAGAAGCAACAAGGCCAGGAAAAGTGTTTCAATACAACCACATTCTGGTGAAAGAAAAAAAGAAAGGAATAAATAAAGAAAAAGAAAGAAGGAAAGAAAGAGAAAAAGAAGGAAAGAAGGAAGGAAGGAAGGAAGGAAGGAAGGAAGGAAGGAAGGAAGGAAGGAAGGAAGGAAGGAAGAAGGAAGAAACATTCCATCAAGAGCTTTTTTGTGTGCCAAGCGCTATGCTAAGCAATTGGGATACAGATTATTGCTGTTCATCCTTTCTTGAAGAAAACCAAGGGTGTTGTCTTGACTTGCGAATGAATGGGTTTAAGTGAGGCAAAGCTGTGCTTAGTCATCAGCCTCACTCTCTCCTCCATGGTCATTGAAGTCCAATGGCCAGGGATGCAGTGGGTGACCTTGACTTTTGTAAATTAAGGTCTTTCCCAGATCTCTTTGTCTAGAACAACACCCATTCAATGACAAAGGGCTAGGTAAGAACTAAGACAAAAGATGACCCAATTTACCAGTTGGAAAAATATCAGTCTGGGAGAGGAAGACCCTCAGAGTTTCTGGCTAGAACAGAAAACAATCCAGGGATACAAATAGAAAAATGTAGACAGACCCTGCCCTCAAAGAGCTCACATTCTAATGGGGGAGGCAACACACATGGATCGTTTCAACTTCAAGTCAGATAGAAAAGCCTCTTCCATTGGACTTGTGAGTGAAATCTTCCATATATGTTGTCTCCTCCATTAAAACATGAGTTCCATAGTAACTTACTTCCTGTTCTTAAGAGGCTGAGTCAAAGATTGTCCCAGGATTCTGTCCTAGGAGGGATGGATACTAGCTATGAATAAAGAATAGTGAAACTAGTTTCTAGCAACAGATGGGACTGGCTAGTGTGAAGCATTCCTAAGTGATCAAGATGGAATCTACAAGATCCAGAAAAGCAAACAAGACTAGCTGGGAACAGAGGTAATAATCACTAACCAAAAAGCAAAGGTGATTGATCACAATGTACTTGGGTAAAGTAATTGCCTGGATGTCTATCTGACACAAATGAAAGCATCTTTGCCACCCTCTGATGGTTCCACTTCTAGTTGGGACCTTAGGGCCTCGAGAGGCTAGGTTTTCTAGGGCAACTAGAGCACTGAAGAAGACTCTAGACTCCAAAATTTTTATCTTTGGGGAGAGTCACATTTTCTGGCCAGCAGGCAGTGCAGAAAGTACCCTGAACTTGGAGTTAAAGGACCTGGGTTCAAATCTAGCTGACTACTTACTCACCTCTCTAAGTTGCCATTTCCTTACTATAAAATGTGGGATTTATATTTATTTCTATCCAAAGTCTCTTTCAATTTTATCCTATCCTATGAATGGAAACCTCAGTGAGGGTATAGAGGCTTCTTGCTCTGGCTAGAGGATAATCTGCTCCTAGGAGGGAAAGGTCTGGTTGTTTCAGGCCCGTTCTTTCTTGTTCCCTCCACCTTTGTTTTCCTGGATTCTGGTTCCCTATTTCATGGGTTGGAACAGGTATATGGGACCAAGCAATCCTGATAGGTTCTAGTAATTCCTGATATAAATCAATATGCAGTCAAAAAAATTGATTTAAAAAAAGTTCAATTCTCAACTTAAATTCCATGCCTTTGGCCAATCAGCAACAGTTTCTATAAACTGAAAAGCTGCTAATTGCTGTAGCATAGGAGGATAATTACCAAATTCATGACTCTGAATTCTATTTATATCTCTATGGCTAATAATACTTTTAAATTTACATAAAATTTGCATAATTTACAGAAATCCCATGTCAATTATTAGTAGCACTATGTGAAATATTTGACTGATCTTGAAGCTCTGCTGTGACATTCAAAAATCTTTGGTATCTATGGTAATTGAAAAACACTTTCATTTATTCACGAACACCAATGACTTTAATGAAACCATAGCATCTTGCTTAGGAAAAATACTTAGCATCTGCGCTGATGTATAAACATAATTCTAACTGGTAGTTTTGCTAATCATTCTTGTATTTCCTTCTTAGTTAGTATAGATGGTTCCTTAGTTCAGGCAATGTGATTAGTTCCCAGTGCCATGTATCATTCATATGATCAGAACTACATCCCGATCTCATATACTAGTAGCCCTTTCCCCCAATGGTCTATACCAGCTAGATAATTTCTAAGCGTCTACACTTCATGCCAACTTTCATGAAATCAGGAAGCAGAGCAGCACCATTTCTGTAGTGCAATAAAAATGTACTAATAAAATAATTGAAGGGCTATTGTTGATATATTCCAGAGTCAGTCCAGTAGCATTTATTAAGCACCTACTATGTTCCAAGCACTGTGCTAAGTGCTGGGGATGCAAAGGTAAAAGCTAGTCCCTGCTCTTATGGAGTTTACTGTCAGATGGGACAGCATAGAAACAACAGGTACAAATAATTGAATGTGTGGGGAGGCTTAAGAAAACCGGTAAAGAGCAATGGAAAGGGCATTAGATTTGTGGTCAGGAGACTTAGATCTCACTGGCTCTTCAACAAGAGGACCTGGGTTCAAATTACACCTTTGTGTGACCTTAGGCAAGAAACTCAACTACCTTGGGCCTCAGTTTCTTCATCTACAAAATGAAGAGTTTGGACTGAACTACTTCAAAGGTGCCTTCAGCTCTAAATGTATGCTCCATGTTTCTATGCTCTTCGCTCTGACACTTAGGCACCTGTCCCATGTGACCTTGGGCAAGTCACAGTATCTATGTCTGTTTCCTCATCTAAAAAGAGGGAGTTGCTTTTCTCCCTTTTAATCAGTGATATTCCAATTTTTTCAAGCATGAGAAGTACTTTTCAAAAGTCAGAAAATGTTGGAATAATTATATTATTAGTAATTATTGATTGAAAAAATACATAATGAAAACAGCTACCATGCATTTAGAAACTTTAAAAATGGCTATTTTACTAACTATGTCTGAAACATTAATTTTGAAAAATATGATATACATATTGAGATGTTTATTCAATCTATACAAGATATGTTTGCTTATATATGGATTTACAAATGGATTAATGGACCAAATAACTCTACAGTTATGCATACACACACACACACACCCACCCACCCACACACACACACACACACACACACAAACACACATACATACACACACACACCCCTAAGAGTCCGTGGCTAACAGTTTGCAACCCTTAACCAGGTAATTTCTTTTTATTTCAATTTAATATTTTATTTTCCCCAATCACATGTAAAAACGATTTTTAACATTTGGGCTTTTTTTTCCATTTTTGAGTTCCAAATTCTCTCCTTCCTGCCCCCCACCCCCCATTGAGAAAGCCGGCAATTTGAGATAGGTTATACATGTGCAATCATGCAAAACACATTTCTATATCAGTCATGTTGTGGAAAGAAAACACAGACAAAAATCCAAGAAAAATAAAGAAAGAAAAGAAAAAGTGCGATTTGATCTGTATTCAGACTCCATCAGTTCTTTCTCTGGAGATGGATAGCATTTTTCATCATAAGTCTTTCAGAATTGCCAGTGATTTCTAATACACCTTTTACCTCTATGATCCTAGAATGCTCAAGCAACTGTTGCGTACTTTCCGAAGGGCAAAACTAATAGCAATGAATAAAAGTTGTAGAGAAGAATATTTTAGTCAAACATAAAGGAAAACTTTCTAACAATTAGAGCTGTCCAAAAATAGAATAGACTGCCAAAAGAAACAGTGAGTTCCCCATATCTGGAGGACACACCCAGCCCTCTGCTGAATGACCACCCAGGGATATTGAAAAGGGGGTTTCTGTTAAGTAGGATTGAACTATGACTTGTGAGGTCCTTTCCAACTCTCAAATTCTTAGTGAAGTATGGGAGATAAGAAGAAAGAAACATAATTTCCAAAAACATGGGAAACAGAAGCAGCAGATAGGTGGGACCTGGCCTCTGCTGTCTTCAAATAAAGGCTTTCAGCAGATCACAAAGCTAAGAGGAGTGAGGAGAGCATTGCAGGCTTTAAATATAGTACTTTAATGCACCTGTCAACTCACTTATGTCAGCATTCCCTCCAGGGCATACCCTTCCACACCCTCTCATCCAACGTGACTCTCTTCCATGTCTTTCTCTAAATTCTCCATGAGTCAATGTGCCAGGAGCCAGATTTTCCTAGCTCTCTTGACATTGGATATATACCATCCATGTCCACTGGTTATCCCTTCTTCCTCTCAGCCCACAACCCAGTCCACTTTCTGTTATGATTGTACATTTCCCTGATGACATCCATGACACTACTTCTCTTGCACAACTATTGGTTAGTAATGCATTCTAATGAGCACATGTCTACCATGATTTTCTCATTTAGACTTTGAAAAAGCCACAACTTTAATTTTTTGGAGTCTAGAGTACTAAATTACTTAAATCCAAGACAAAATATATGGTGAAAAGAGATAGAAAGAAAAAAAAATGGCCACACTTTATCTCAGGCACCTGGCAGCTTATTTCCACCATTCAATCAATCTTCAACTTCCAACACAGTTGGAAACTACATGTGGAGAAAACTGAACTCCAAGACAGTTTATTTATGTCACTTGTCCAAAATATAGGTTGGATAGTTCTTTCACTTTCTTAAAGAAAGAATCTTTTTTATTCTTATGGGTGTCAGAGGGTGGACATCCAAGAAGTACATTCAGATGAAAGAAATGAAAAGACATTTTCAAAGAATTGACTTACAAAATTAATGTCTCCAAGGTCAACATTAAAGACATTGTATGGACTCACGTACCCTACAATTGCCAGACTTCTTGTACTCTCATCTATTCAGAAAATAAAGATCAATCTCTAGGGATATCAGCCCAACCATCAATCCAATATTATGTTTCCTTTTACTGAAAACCACTGACTAAAACAGCTTTAAAACTCTCCAGCCATCTCACTACCCCTAAATCCACATCTTCACTGGAGTTGGTAAATAGTTCAGTCATACTCTGAGACTCTTGGCTGTTTGAAAAATGAGGTCATATTCTGAGAAATATTCTGAGGTCCTTGTTTCATGATGTGGAAAAGCTAATCAATTCACATTATCTTTCTTTGGATTTGCTAGAGATAAATCAGTAGAGACCCCCATCAATCAGTATCCCAGACAACCCCATGTTATCTCCTGAATGTTGAATCAGATCTCTGAGTGGTTTGGAGTCACCTGTTCAGAGAGTGTTCTTTTCATAGTGATAACCTAAACCCTTAGCATTCTAGTAAGAGAGTTCATATTCTGCTTAAATCTCTGTTCTCCAGACAGCAGTTCTTTCCACATATAACATCCTCTACCCACCATGTTATGCTAGATTATTTGCTAAAACAATATAATAATGTTTGGAACATTTTTAAGAAGAAGCCTGGTATAGTGGAAAGTCAGGTGAGAGCTGGGTTCAAATCCCGTCTCTGGAACTTCCTAGATATACAACCCTGAACAAATCACAACCACTTGGAGCAGAGGTTCTTAATCTGAAAGAGATTTCAGTGGGTCCATGCACTTGGATGGGGAAAAATAATAGCTTTATTTCAATATAACTGATTTCCATTGGGTGTTATTGTATGCATTTAAAAACATTATTTGAGAATGGGTCCATAGATGGTGGTATATTTCCCCCCCAAGTCAAAAGATAATCATTACCTCACATTGAATATTGCTATTAATTAAAATGCCATTCATTCATTGAATTTAATGTTCATTAAATGAGAATTTTATTTTATTTGGGAGTTTTATTTTAGGAAGTTTTTATTTATTTCACTAAGTGAAAATAAAATTCACTGAAAGAATGCCACCTTAATTAATAGAATATCTATTTCTAGGTCATAACATAGGCGTTAAATATTAGGCTCGTTTACAGACATCCTTTTATTCTGTCCCCTTATTAAGTAATCAGTTTGTGAGAGTCACCCAGGCACAAATTTCATGGTTCATCATTTCATTCTCTCCTCCTTAGCTACAAGCAAAACTTCCCTCAAGACAGAAAAGTGAGAAGAAAGCTCTACGTTGTTGATTATATCACCTGTGTGCTTAGTGTCAGTAAACTATGACTATGGTTTGTGACTAAAGAGTCAGACCCGCTCCCCCACCACCACTCACACATATCCACCAAGACAAGTTATTACAGTCAAGACACTCTATGGGTCAGTGTTCATTAAAATAAACATTAAAAATAGAGCTTGTGATCTCCAACCAATGCATTTGCTTTTACTAGACAACCAGAGAATACAATTGGATTCATTGGAAAGACATTTGATGAAACAACATAGTAAGTACAAAAAGTAGTAATAGAACATTTCCCCCATAAATCTGGGACCCAGTCTCCTCCTACATGTATGACCATTGGAAATATTGGTCGTAACTAAGGAGCATGCATGAAAAGGGCAATTCACAACTTTGACACTGCAGGGTTATTGATGTCTTTCAATGATGTCTTGGAACCTTGATGTTCTGGTGGTCAACCGATTAATAAGCATTTTTAAGTGCCTACTGCATGCTGGATATCAAGCTAGGTCCTAGGGATATAAATACAAAGAATGAAACAATTTCTTTTCTCAAGGATCTTACATTCTAATGTGGGAGACAAAATGGATATACACACAGATGTGTGTGTGTATATACACACATGTGTGTACATACATATATACACACATGCATATATGTGTGCATATATACATACATATGTGCATATATACATTAAGGAGAATAATACCAGGTAGTTTTAGAAGAAGATCATTAGTAGCTGAGGGGATCCATAAAGGCTTTTTGAGAAGTTGTTGCTTGAACTGTGTGTTGAAGGAAGAGAGGGGTTCTATGAGGCTGAGATAAGGAAGGAGTGCATTCCAGGCATAAGGGAAGTCAGTGTAAAGGCACAGAAATGGACATGAATTGTCCTATATATGGAACAGAGAGAAGGTCAGTTTGGCTGGGTCACAGAGTAGATGAGGGGAAGTAATACACAGTAGGGCTCTAGGTTGGTACAAGATTGGAAAGGGCTTTAAAAGCTATACATTATATATTATATTTAATTTTAGAAATAGTAGGAATCCATTTGAATTTGAGTAGGGATGATATATGGTCAGATCTACTCTTGAGGAAAATCACGTTGGGAGCCGTGTGGAAGCAGGGCTAAAATGAGTTGAGACTTGAGGCTGGGATACAAATAGGAAGTGATTGCAATCATCCAAGTGAGAAGTGACGAGGGCCTGAAGTCAGGTGGTAGTTAAGTGAATAGAGAAGGGGTTGGCGGCAAGAGATGAGGTAAAGGTAGAAGTGGCAAGATTTAGCTTTGTGTTTCCTTTCAGAGTCTCAGTTGCGTGGCTTTTCACTCCAGAAAGAAAAAATTAGATTAAAGGGGTCCACCTCCTTTGGAGCATTACACAATTCGGCAGCAAAGCAAAACCTACAGTCATTCAGTCTGTCCTTGAAAACCTGCTTCTTCTTGCTCACCAGGAACCCAAGCATGTGTGTGACTTAGGGTTAGAAAGTACGTTAGAAAAAAACTTTATTCTCCTTTGATTCTTGATTAACAACCTGCACTCCTTCAAAAAGCACAGAATTTGGAGGTTTGGAAGGGACTTCAGTAGCTAATCTAATCTTACCCATACCCTGGAGGAATCCCTACTACATCATACCTGACATCATACTCTATTTAAAGACCTCCAAAGAGAAGGAAACCCCTATCTCTTGAGGCAGACTATTCCTCCTTTGAATAACTCTACTTGTTAGGAAGTTTTGGGGGGCTTTGCAGAGGGTCTCAAAGGGAGGGGGACTTTTGGCTTTTTTCCCCTTGACAATAGGCCTATGTTTGCTTCTTAGCTACTTCCGCTCACTTTTTCTGGTTCTGTCCTCTGGAATAAAACAGAACAAGTACAATTTCTTTTCCACGTCATAACCCTTCAAATACTTGGAGACAATTACCTTGGCTCCCCTGTGAATCTTTTACTGCCGCCATAACAAGCTACCCAGACTTGTGTTGGTCTGAGGATTTAGCATTTTTCTTACTCCACCCCCATCCAAGATTTTTTCCATTTCTATTTAAATTGAAGGTAATGAGTAAGACAAGGAACAAAATAAGCCAAGTAATGATATGGTGAGGGTTTTCCATAATTCTTTGCTTCATATTGTTCCAAATTCTTGCTTTTATAATCTTGTGGGTAAGAGAGAAATAACACGGCATAGTAAAGAGTGTTCTAAAGTCAAGAAGACCCGAGTTCAACTTCTGCCTTTGAGACTCATTAGTTGTGTGACCCTGGGCAAATCACCTAAACCTCTGGGGCTCAGACAACTACTTAAGATTATATAGACTGTTATGCTATGTCATGAAAACTATAGGAAACAACAAAACAGGTTTTTGGTTTTGTTTTATAAGAATCAAATGAGATAATGCATGTAAAGCTTTGTAAACCAAAAGGCACTAAATAAAATGTCAGCTTTTTGGCAATAGGTGCTGTGATGCTCCTTCCTTTTGCACTGGAGTAACTAGAAGGGAAGAGGAAGGGAACAATCACTTTTTAAGCATCTACTATTATGTTAAAGGCTTTATAAATATGATCTCATTTGATTCTCATAACAACCCTGGGTGGTAGATGCTATTATCCCCATTTTACCTTTGAAGCAGACCGATGTTAAGTGACTTTCCCAGAGTCAAATAGGTAGTAAGTGTCTGAGGCAAGATTTGAACTCAGATCTTCAGAACTCCAGGTTCTGTGCTCTATTCACCACAAGGCAAGCATAGTGATGGCAAGAGACTTAAGAAGAAAAACCACAGGAGATCTGGAGAATATAAAGTGATACCAGTTGGAAAGAAAGAACATAGGAAGATTTTACCTTTTTTATATAGAAAAGATGCCACAAAAAATGGAAAATTTGAGACTCTCTGACTGTTGCAACAATTTGGCTAGCAGCTGTTATGGGGGTGAAAGACCAACACAAGCCCAACAACAAGAATGCTGCAAGCCCAGATTCTTTTGATCTGCTTTACTAAGGAAAGTAACATTAAGGGGTTAACAATCTTACTTCAATCCAACACACAAATATCATTCATTTAGTTCAAGGGAAAAAGCCAGCAGCCTGAAATTCAGAGCAAATACAAACAAGTTACAAACATACACAATATAAACAGACCCGATCACAATTCATAGTTACCAAGAAACCATCAACATCTGGGTTAATGAGCCAGGAGGCTCTTAGAGTGGCTGCCCAGAGTCCCACACCACCACTCTTCTAGGAGTGATGGCTTCAAGCAGACAACTCTGTTCTCTCTTTTTATACAGTCTTTGGACATCATCAAACATCATCTGAGTGACCAGAACTTAGGCGCCTACTATTGGCTCTGGTCTTAGCAACTCCCCTTAGGACACTGGGGGCTTCATGCCCACATCAGCTTAGCACCTAGAAATTAGGGGTTTGGGCCTGGGGTTTTGCACCTAGTAAGGTTCAATCAAGGACACTTCATTAATTTAGCATTTTAAAACAGTAAAAAAAAAAGTCCCAACTTAATTAATATTACACTGACTTTACCTGAGACTAGGTGAATCAATTGCCCACAGGGCTAAGAACCATGAGAAATGACTTATAGTTGAAGAGGGAAAGAATAAAGGCCACTTCAGCCCACCTTTGACTAGCACAGAATAATGGGCTAAGACAGAACTGTGAAGGGGCAGAAGAAGTCATTACCAAAGCATGTGTCCTATTCAGGGACTATAAGTGATGCTCACATTTAAATATACCTTTTAGAATAATTGATCTTCATCCAAGAGTTGTTGTTTTGTTCCCCTCTCCCTTTTTCCAATGAGTGTAACGAGAAACTAGTCAATGGGGCCTAGCCCTTAATGCATACACCACACTGTCTGCCTATTGCAATCCACCACATGGAGGCTTGGTGAGCATGCTTCTGAGTAAATGTTACAGAGTGGTCTCGCTCTTCTTCAACCCCACCCTCATTTGAGTGCCTATCCAAATATTCTCTATTTCCTATTGGGTGATTATGTAGTTACAAAAAGCCCTTTAAATGACTGATGAGACTGATGAGACAAAACTAAGCGTTTAAGTAAAAGGCTCAAGGAACAGAGCTTTACCTGATGGCCAATGAGGCAAGACATGTTATAAGGTGGGGAGATACAGCAGCCAAAGACGTGCCTCCTGCTTTTGCTTGCATGCTAAGTTCCAGCTCGGCAGCCAAATAAAGGACTTTTTGTCACCACACAGTATGCCAACAAGGAATATTCAAGTATCAATTGCTGCAGTCTGAGGGAGATTTGAGACACTTGTCCTTTCCCTCTTCCACTAAGGGACCCCACCTTTCCTCTGGACTCATAATCACAGACCAAGCATAATGTTGTAACTCTCTCTGGTTCCCTAAAACAACAAAAGGTACCCATAATTTCTCTAAGTATCTCAGAAACATATAGGGAATCCTACTAGAGATCCAAATAAAATCTCTAGGTGTCTCTTTCTACATCAGGCACATCAAAATTCCTCCAGGCAGGGCAGCTAGGTGGCAGCAGTGAGTAGAGCACTGGCCCTGGAGTCAGGAGGACCTGAGTTCAAATCCATCCTCAGACACTTGACACATGTACTAGCTGTGTGACCTTGGGCAAGTCACTTAACCCCAATTGCCTTGCCAAAAAAAAAAAAAACAGGCAAAATTCCTCCAGGGACACATGTTTTTGAAATCCTAATGGAATTCCAAACACACTAAATTATAGGACAATCAGTACAAGTTCAAGAGGAGAGAAAAAAAGGATCAAGTAAACCTCAAACAAGTATGAGAGTCTCAAGAGAGATCCTACTTGGGGTTGATTACTTGGGGTCCTTAGGCCAATAGGCAAACCTTGCAGACTATAATTCCACTAAGGATTTCACAGCAAGGAAAGCAGTTTACATCTGTCTGAAAGGGAAAAAATGAATATTTATGAGCTAGGCACCAGGATTTTAGGGGTGAAAATTCTATACTTCATAATACAACGTAGTAAATCAGCATTCAGCCAAGCAAACATCTCAAAGAAACTGGTCTTATACAACAGAAATCTGGCTAACCAGTTATAGCCTAAGACAAATGGGAGAAAGAAAATGCAATTTTTTTTCTCCAGCAAATCCAGAAAACTAGGCAAGTCAAAGATAGGCTCTGCAAATCCAAAGGACCCAATATTTATTCCAGATGAGGCCTCATTTATAGCACATGTACACTGTAGGTTTCGCTCTCCACCAGAAGCTCTATTACTTCTCAGAATTCTGGGGGTGGCCCCAAGATGGTTTATAGTTTTTTACTACTACTCTTGAGGTGATATCAACTATGTTCTCAATATTACTCACCAAGTTAATATGCCTCAATATCATTTAGCCAGTCAATCTTTTCTAAATATCAATTAATTAATTAACTTTAACAAAGGGATATTTACTGAGAAAGTATAGAACCATGTCTGAAACCAATGGTGAATTCTCTCTTCTACACACACCTTCAGTTCCCTGAAGAGAACAGACTTAGCCTTAAAGTGCTTACTACAAAGCGTTTCCACCATCCCCATCTGTGGTGGGGTAAGGGGGAGGAGTGCATTCCATCTCTGTAAATCCTTTTCTCTTTGCAGAATTCCCACTAAGTTCATTTCTGTCTGTTGCATAGCTTAAGGATGTCAGTCACTCCCTAGTTTTCAGGTGTCTCTGCTAAGTCAATTAACTGACAGGGCTAGGTCATATTGATACTTCTCAGGGCCTAGCTCTTCACCAGCCTTGGCTGCTGTAGCTACCAGCGTACCATCCTATGGATTCCATTTCCTGATCACAAGTTTCCACTACTACCACAATACTCATTTGCCTAAAATTAAGAAGAAATACAAACAACGAAGACCAAAACGGAGGCAATGCTATGCATTCATGGCCACGTGGTGGTCAGGTATAGAGATGAGGCAGCTGGTGGTGGGAAGAAGACAACAGGCCACTATTTGCTTCTGTTGCTGTTGCCTCTCTCGTCCCTACCCAGAGCCTTACAGCAAGTTTTACCTCACTCATCCTCAGGAAAAGAGTGTTCTTCCATTTGTTCAAGCCCTTTACTTGTACACTCAGTTTGGCTCAGCAGCCAATTAAATTTTTTTTCCTCACCACACAGTAAGCTGACAGGAAATAAAGAATACCAGAGCATGCTCTTAAGAGGGGGGGAAGGAGCCCTCATTGCTTATGCCTGGAAGCAGGATCACTAAGCCTCCATGTAGTGAAATTGCAGCAGGCAGAGAACATTGCTCATGTTCTAAAGTCTGGGTTCCCACTGGCAGTCCCTCCATTACAAAACTGCTTTCTCTTTAAAATTGCAAAGTGTGTACTCACAAATGGTGAGTCATTAGGAAGATACTAAGGAAGCAACATGTGTAAATTTTCCTTATTTTCCTGAATAGGCCAAGAAAGTGAGAAAATCCTCAAAAGGACACCTACCCAAGTGGTTAGATATTTTTTATTAAATGTGAATACTGGTCCCCTTTCTGCCTGCACTATAATTCCCTTCCAGGGTCCCTTCTCAATATTCCCTCAGAGGTATCACTGACTTTCAGGCTTTAGATGAGTATCTTAAACTCTTTTCAGGAGACAGATTGATGGTAAGAAGTTTAATTGTATTTGGGGGCTTTCTGAAATATCTCTTGTGTGAGCTAAGTGAAGACCACATTGTGGAATTGTTGAATTCTCTGAAAATGACAATGCAGTTAATAGCTTATTTGGTTATAGCTTTCAAAGCAAGGCTGAAATATAACTCCTGTTCCTGGAGATGGCTAGAAAATGCCCCCTTTATTCAGGATTTCAGAGTAATCTGTCCAGGCATCAGGAGCTTAACCAGAAAGGTGTGTCAATCAACTAGCACTTATTAAGTTACTTATCACAGACCAGCAGGCACTGTTCTAAGCCACCAGGGTAAGACCCAACACCTTTTCGTAAGCGTGAGAAGGAAGAAGAGGGGAAGATAAATTCTTGCTGTCAGAACAAGTAGGAAACTGGAACTCACTACAGTTAAATCATTCAAATGTTCATATCTATACCTATAATTTTAAAAGATCTTTCTAAATTCATAATCATGGCCTAGATATCCAGCTTTATGGATTTATATATACATAGCATGTATTTTGTTCTCTTGAGGGTGTTAGAAAGGTGATGCCTCAGTGGAACATGAATTAAATTCTATGCCTTAGAATTTTTTAATTTATTTAATTTTTAATTTATGGAATAAAACAAACATTTCCATAACATACCATAATAAAAAGATGATTACACATGAAATTGTCAATGTATTATGTACAACTTGTCATTCCTTTTAAATATACAATAAATATACAATAAACTTATCATATAAATTTCTTTTTCTCTTTCTCCCCCACTCTAGAGATTCTGCCTTAGAATTTTAGAGCCACAAAGAACCTTGGTGGTCATCCAGTCCATTCCCCTTACTTTACAGAGAACAGTTTCCAATGAGCTGACCTCAACTCTCCCTCAAAGAAAATCATTACTAGCTCTGTACCCTTTGTTCCTTCCTTTACAATGTCAAAGTCGACCAGCGAGTCAGTCAGCTAACCAGTGACTACACTGCTCACCACTTATATCACTGGGTTTCAAATCCACTTTGGGTTTCTGTCAGATCCTTGAGATGCGCAGAGGCTCCTGACCTTCCATAGCTGCTGGGCCAGAAGGAACATGCTTCTCTTCTAGGATTCAAACTTGAAATTTTTTCCTTCTTGCTCAAGATAGTCTCTTGTTTTTGACTGAAGGGAACAGGAAATGAAACTATTTGTCATAGCCCAGATTATCCCAGGCTCAAGTCCAACTTCCCTATAAGCCTCAACCTCCCTTCTCAGTACAAATGTTTAAAAGGAATCTAATGTGTTACAGCCTGCTCTGGCCTAATGTGCCCCCTCTTTTTTAGTAGTATATCATTTTATTTATGCCTGTGAAGGGTAGACATCCGTCCCGAGTGGAGTTGCCATCATTTGTCCAATGGGCACTGGTTTGGGATGTCCTTAACCCCACATCCATGAGGAATGAAGCAATTATCAGATATCCTATCCCCAAACTGATCAGCACTGAACTTGGTGAAAACCCATTTCTTGGAGTATGGCCCTTTAGTTCATAATTAATTTCAGTTCTTCAAACACTCCTAGTGTTCCATCATTCACAATAACATAATGTCACTAGAAAAATGTGACATTTAAAATGGTGGACCTTTATTTTGGGGAGAAGTCTGAGGGTCATTAAATGAAAGCTGCAATTTCCAAGAATTGAACCAGCCAATTCCTGTTTAATTCTAGGCCAAGTTCATTGCCCCTTTGCTGGTCTTGCCCAGACACCAGTACTGATGAATGAGTTCAATAGGTTGACCATTCAACTGCACATATGCATAGATAGCCTGGGCAATGAGCATTCTTCATCCACTTGGTTTTCCTCCCTATTATGAACTGCTTATTGGTTTCTTTTCTTCTCTGTTATGAATTTAACCAGATCTCTACTTATGTCCAAAGAGTATTTGTCTCTATTAAAAATCCACAGTTAATGGACTAATTAGAAAGTGAGTTAATAATTACTGATCTAGGAAAGCTAAGTGGCACAGTGCATAGAGCACTGGGCCTGGAGTCAGAACACTCAAGTTCAAATCCAGCGTCAGACAATTACTACTGTATGACCTTGGACAAATCACTTAACCTTTGTTTGCCTTTGTTTCCTCATCTATAAAATGGGGATAATAATAGCACTTACCTGCCAGGGTTGTTGTAAGGATGAAATGAGATAATATTTAGATTTAGATTCTAAACCACTGCTCCCCCCACCAGGCCATCCTGGGACCTTAGTTTCCTCTAACCACTTTACATCAAGATCTCATTGTCCTTGTTTGATTGGTCTGTAATTAATTGCCAGTGGTCCTAGAACACATCTATCAAAAGCTCAGCCTGGGTGACACTTGGGGGTATATATCGTTATTGAACAGAAAGCTGTTAATGGTTAAAAAGGATGGTCGGCCCAGAAGCCACAGCCACCTCTGCCTTGGTTCGCTCTCCAGCCAAGGGAGAGTTATCATTTAGAATCTCCATTGAGAAAAGTGCCTACCTCCATTCATCAGGTTAGTGTTGGAATAGAAGGAGGCTTCCAGTGTCACTGCTCTGTAACCAGTGTGGGGACTTTCTTTCCCTGCAGGACTGGCAAAGATCATCAAATTACCTAACAAGAAGGTGTGTCTATTCAAAGAGGGCACTTTACAGATCTCCTTCTTTCTCCAGGGAAGGCAGTGTAGCACAAGGAAAGAATTCAGTGGGGAAAGCACTGAATTTGGAGTCACAAGCCCTGAATACAAATTCCAACTCTGTTACTTACTATCTCTGAGACCATGGACAAATTGTTCAAGCTTTCTTGGCCTAAGTGTCCTCTGCAAAACAGTTTTGACTAGATACTTCCAAGGTTTCTCTAGCTCTAGGTCTAGGATCCTAGAGGGCTTCAAATGACCCGGCCCTTTGGAAGCCAACCAAGAAGAATAGCTCACATTTAATAATAATAATAACAATAAAAAATATATTTCCATAATGCTTTAAGGTTTACAAAGTTCTTTACAAATACTATTTCATTTTAGCCTTGCAACAGCCTTGAGAGGTGGGTACTATTGTTATTCCCATTTTACAGATGGGGAAACTGAGGCAGAAGGAGTCTAAGTGATTTACCTAGAGTTACCCAGCTAGTGTCTGAGCCTAGATTTGAACTCAGGACTTTCTAACTCCAAGTCCTACACTGTAAACACTATACCACCCAGCTACCTATGGACATTTTTAAAAATATTATTTTATTTGATCATCATGGACAACCCATGTGGTAGACAGGGGTAGGTAATATTTCCTTAATTTTACATAGAAGGAGACTGAGGCCCTAAAAGCAGACAGAATTTTTCCCATATCACAAAGTTAGTAAATTGGCAGAGGTAAAATTCAAAACCAGGTCTTCTAACTCAAATTATATCTTATTTCTATTATACCTTTCACTGGTTTGCTAGAAGGTTTTATAATATGGTGATTCATTCCCTCTTCCTTTCAGAAGCAGGCTGTGTGTCTGGTTAGTGTGGACAATGACAAGTAAACTTCATCTACACTGACTTCTCTCTTTTCTGATCCCTTCAAACAGTTGGGATCTAAAATACCTGTTAGTTCTTAAAGGTGGAGACTAGGTCTTTTTCTTCTTCTACCCTCCAAATGTTTAGCCTAGTACTGAGAATATAGCAAGTGGTTAATAAATAGATTCTGGGAATATTAGAGCTGTAAGTGACCTCAGAAGACAATTAGGCTAAACTCTTCATTTTGTGTAGGAAGGGGAAATGACTTCTCCAAGGTCACACAGATATTTGTCTTTAAGTGTATAAAGGGCTTTCCTGTGGATCAACTCTTGATCAGCTTGGACCCAGAGGGCAGAACTAGGAACAGTTAGTCAATAAGTATTTATTAAGTGCTTCCTATATGCCAGGCATAGTGCTAAGCCATAAGATTGCCAAGAAAGGCAATAACATGACTCTTTCCCTCAAGAAGTTCACATTCTATGAGGGAGAAAACATAAATGGGAGGTAATTTCAAAGGGAATACAGTGGGAAAGGGGGAGAGCCATCCCCCCCCAAAAAAGGCCTCTTGCAAAAGGTGAAATTTGAACTAAATTTTGAAGGAAACCAGAATAACCAGGGTGTGGAGGTAAGGAGGGAGAACATTCTAAGAATGGGGAACAGCAAGCAAAAATGCAGTCAAGGGATGGAATGTCTCATCCCAGGAACAAGTATAAATGACAGTGTAGAATTGAACTGGTTTAATAAGGGTTCAAGTATAGAAAGAAGGAGAGTATAAGGGTGATAATAAGGGAAATAACTGAGGAGTGGGGGACTGGAGGTCACTATGATGATGAAGAACAGGGTTAAGAGATTAAAAGGTAGTGGGAGTGATGGAATGATAAGAGATTGTGATCTGGTAAAGGAATTTTAAAGTTCATGATTATAGAAGTTCCAATGGGGAATAATGGGAAGTGAGGTAAAAATCAAGAGTCTGATCATATCTCTAGATAGCTGAGATACAATATAGGGGAGAGCCTTGGGAAATGGATAGATTGAGGAACTGGGAAGTTAAGATACTTTTATATGTATGTTAAAGTCCCCTAGTATGAGGATAGCTGTCATGGTAGAAAGACTGTGAACCAGGTATTAAACGCATTGAGGAAGAAAGGAAAATATCGTGGGGGTTACTGGATAACAGCTACTAGAGTCTTTATTGGGTGATAAATTTGAATGAAATGAATATCAAAAGAGGAGAGGTTGCTGAGTGGTGAGTCAGAAGAAGAATCTGGAAGGGTCAGTGATGAGAAAGAGTATTCTGACTGACCTACTTCAACCAGTGTGTTGGGGTTGAGCGGTGAGAGAATATGAAAGAAAGTGTGACCAGTAAAATCACTACTGATTAGAGAAACACAAATCAAAACAACTCTTAGATACCACATCTATCCTGTCAGATTGGCTAAAATGACAAAACAGGAAAATGATAAATGCTGGAGAGGATGTGGGAAAATTGGAACATTGTTACATTGCTGGTGGAGTTCTGAACTGATCCAGCCATTCTGGAGAGCAATTTGGAACTATGCCCAAAAGGCTATGAAAACATTCATACCCTTTGACCCAGCAATACCACTTCAAGGGTTGTATCCCAAAGAGATCACACAAGTAGGGAAAAGGACTCATATGTACAAAAATATTTATAGTGGCTCTTTTTATAGTAGCAAAGAATTGGAAATCAAGGGGATGCCCATCAATTGGGGAATGGCTGAACAAGTTGTGGTATGTGAAGGTAATGGAATAGTACTGTACTATAAGAAATGGGAATGATACGGACTTCATAATAACCTGGAAAAACCTACACGATATAATGCTGAGAGAGGGGAGCAGAACCAGGAGAACATTATACACAACCACAAATACGGATTCTGTGATGACTAACCCTGACAGACTTCACTCTTCTCAGCAATACAATGTACAAAGACAACTCCAAAGGAATCATGATGGAGAGAGCTATCTACATCCAGAGAAAGAACTATGGAGTCTGAATGAAGATTGAGGCACAATTTATGCTTGCCTTTTTTTCCATTTTTTTCTTTTTGTTTTGGTCTCTTTTTTTGGTTTTGTTTCTTCTTTCTCATGATTCATTCCATTGGTCATAATTCCTCTTTACAACTTGACTATTGTGTAAATAAGTTCAATGTGAAGTTATATGCAGAAGATATATCGGATTCCATGCCATCTTGGGGGAGGGAGGAGGGGAGGAGGGGGAAAAAATCTAGAACTCAAAGTTATGTGGAACTGAGTGTTGTAAACTAAAAATAAAATTCTTAATTATTAAAAAAATAAAAGGCAGTGTCACCATAAAAAAAGAAAGTGTGATCAGTACTGGAAAGGGTGGTGATGGATTCCATGTCCTCAGAAAGAGCTAAAAGACTGGAAGGCGTGAGACTGGACAAAGTTGAAGATGAAAGCAAGCTTGTTAATTATGGAGCAGGCAGTCTATAGAGCACATTGGAAGACTTGGGTAGATCTGAAGTGAGACATTTGAGTGTAGAATTAAAGGGAATGGAAGTAAGAGAATGAGTAGCTGGGAATGTGAAATGGGGTTTGTATAGTGACCGAGTTTCAGAATCACTGGGATAGGGAGAATATGAGGTAAAAGAATATGTTAAATGAGTTCAGATAGAATATCATTTGGCTAGTAAGAAGTCATTTGAGGAAGGCATGGGATTAGTTTGTTCAAGGCCCTAAAGAACCAACCTTGAGGCAGGTAGTAACATTATATACTGTGTGGCCCAGGAGACCCAGCGCACAGCAGGAAGGACAGAAAGGTTTGGCCTGAGAAAGTTCACACTGGGGGCAGGAGTAGGCAATTCAAGACAAATTTGATTTGAGAAAAGCCTCTGGAGCACCGGAAAAAGCCATAGGGAAATGACAGGGGCCACAAGCAATGTGGCCTAGATCTGAAGTTATCTGATACATGGAATAACGAGGCAATGTTGCAAAGTGGCAAATTTGGGCTTTATGTAGGAAAACCTTTCAAACAATTAGAGCTATCCAAGAATGGAATGGGCTGAATTGGAAGGTAGCACTTCCATAACTGGAAGTGGCCAAACAAAGGCTAGATGACTGGCCTCTTGTTGGTTATGTTGTAAAGGAAATTCTCACTTAGGCAGGTATTGGATTACATGGGTTACAGTGCTAAGATTCTGTGATTAGTGACAGAGATTTCTGACTCCCAACCAAGTGATCTTTCCATGATATCAAGCTTAATGAACAGATTTTGAATTAATAAGATTTCACTATTCTCCCAAAAAGTTTGTGAATGAATCTGGCCTTTTCCTTTAAATAAATGGAGATGGGAAAAGAGATAGGAACTCTAGGACAAGTCAAAGTAAGCATCCACACAAACCACCCACGTATGCTTAGAGTATAAAACAGACTCAAACTCTACCTGGTCCTAGGAAGGCATTCTGGGTGCTTCCTGGCTCCCTGGAAACCACTGCATTTTGAGGTGAATTAACAAAAACAGTGCATTGTCTGACCTGAGGAAGCCCTTTTCACTGACAGATGCACTGTTTGCTCAGTTCCCTAGCAACCTAAGCACTGAGGACCAGAGATAAAATCTGAAAATGCTGAGGAAGTCCATCATCCTTCCCTGCCTTTCACTAATTTGGAGGGGAGCTCTGCTGCTGTGATCCCCATCCACGCAGCATGGATGAGAACAAACAAAATCTGCCATAGTTCTATATCACCTTTAAGGATTCGCAGTGGCTCATTTTAAACAAAACCTTACAGCTGGGAAGTGCTAGTACTCAAGCACCAGCAGTAAACAATAGTCTAATGGGGCAGCTCTCCTTTATTCCAGCGAAAGCTTTAAGAAAAATGTCCAGAGACCAGCTTTATTTCTTATTTAAATGACACCGTGAGAGACATCACTTCCAACACACAACAATATAAAATGAAACAAGAGAAAGAAATGCTGTCCAATTAAGGTTTCCAATCCAGAATGAAAGAAGCATGGAGAACAAAATAGATGTGTGCTGATATTTTGGTTGGATCTATTTTCATGGTAGGGGGACACCCTCTCTTAAAAAATCCTAACATTCTATTCTTTCTCATCCTAAATGAGTCTTCTCCATGTCTTTTTGTACACGAATACCTAAACTATCTGTGATTCTGTTCACATGGGGAACCTCAGGATCATAGAATTTTAGAATTGGAAGAGACCTCAGCAGTGATAAAGTCCAATATAGCCCAAAACAGAATCCCAATTACAGTACATCCAACATGTGTCATTCAGATTCTACTTGAAGACTTTCTTTGGAGGGGAAGGTTAGGCAGAGATCAAAGCAGCCCATTCTAGTTGTAGATAACTCTAATTATTAGAAGTATTTCCTGACATTAAGCTTATATTTGCTTCTGCAACTTCTAATCACTACTCTTGGTTCTCCCCTGTGGAGGAAAAGAGAACAAGTATAACCCCTGTTCTCCATGATAGCCCTTCAACCACTTCAAAAACTTCAATTTTTATATCCTTCCTGCTCTCCCTGCCCCAAGTCTCTCTTTTCAATGCTAAACATCCCCTTCTCCAGGCCACCTGTGCTCTGTGTGGGACCTTGAACTTGGGTAAAGAAGCTCTCACCTTATCTCGCCTTCCACATCAACTCCTGATGATTTGCAAACCATGCCACCATTTCTACCCCTTCTAGCTCCTCTTTATATATTGCCTTCTCTCACTAAAATGTAAGCTTAAAAGTAGGAACTTTTTGAGCTGTAAGAAATTATAAAGGGGATGGTTTCAGAAAAACCTGAGAAGACTTATATGAACTGATGCAAAGTAAAGTGAGAAGAAATGCGGAAATAATTTAGATGCCAAATATATTGTAAAGATAATCAATTTTATTATGAATAAATAATTTGTTGATGTTTAAGAATATTGACCATTTATTATAGAATTAATAATTACATGATAAAGTGATTAGTTATAACATTTAATAATATTAATGAATTATATTAATGAAATAATCAATAATTTAAATTAATTAACAATAATCATCCATTTGGGAGCTCTGATCAACATGATGGTCAACCACAGTTCCAAAGGATTCATGCTGTCCACCTCTAGATAGAGAGCTGATTGACTCAGAGTACAGAATGAAGCATATTTTGTTTTCTTTCTTTCTTCTTCTCCTTTATTATTATTTTTGGACATGACTAATGAGGAAATTTGTTGTGTATGACTATATATACATGATATGTGTGTATTATATATACATGTAAACATATACATAATGTAGCAGGAAGTTGGCTGAGATAATTGAAGAGAGTATAATTTCTCCTTCTGTCTCCTATCTAATTCTGAACTCTGATCATTGTCCATCTGTGATTGTCTAGGTTTATGTACTAAGGAACTAACTCATCCACACTGATTCCACAACCTAGATAATATGTGAGTGGACAAAATGGAATATATGAGAGATATAGCGAACGTAGAAATGATAAGACTTAGTAATAGACTAAATGTATAGAATGTGTGAGAGAGAGAGAAATTGAGAATGGCACTGATATTGTAAGCCTGATTGACTAGGAGAGTGGTAGTATCTTCAAATAAAATAGGGAACTTCAGAAGAGGTGGGGGTCGAAGGAAAAAGACAATGAGTTATGTTTTGGACATGTTGATTTTGAGATGTCTATGGGGCATCCATTTTGAGATGTCCAAAAGGCAGTTGGTGATGTGAGGATAGAGCTTAGAAGGAAAGTTAGGTCTGGATGTCTAGATTTTGGAATCATCTAAATAGAAATGATAATTGAACCAGTAGATGCTAATGAGATCAAAAAGTGAGAAGATCTAGAACAAGTACCCTTAACTTTTCTTGTATCATGGATCCCTTTGGCAATCTAGTGAAGCTTATTGACCCCTTATCACAATGTTTTAAAAATGTATTAAGCTAAGATGGTGAGGTAAATGCAGGGAATCACCTGAGCTCTCCCAAATTCCCCTCCAAACAACATTAAAATAACTCCTCAAAATGAATACTGGGACAGCAAAACCAAAAGGATTGGGTGAAGCAATTTTCCAGCCCAAGACAACTTAAAATAGCAGCAGGAAAGATCTGTCTTACTGGAATGAGAGTGGAGCACAATCCAACAGAGGCCTCATGGGTGAAAAATCATGGTGGCAGGAAAAGGGAAATACAGAGGACTTTTTGCTAGCACTGGAAGGCAGGATTTTGTTGCATTGCCCATAAATGTCTGGGTCACAGTCCGAAGACAAGGAGGAGCACTAGCAGGAGAAAGGTACCTGGTCAGAGTTCATGAAACTGGTCAGAGTTCCAAAGATGAAGAGAGTGCTTGTGATCACTCATAGACCAGAGCACAGGCCAGGAGATTAGTGACCACACTTCTGCTTAGATTATAATATATTGGAATAAATGAAAACTTATGGACCCCCAGAAATAGCTCTGAAAACCACAGTATGAAAAACCTGAAGCTTGGGACAGTGTCTCCTCCACCTCAGAAGCAGAGCTCGACTTGAACATAAAGTTAAAAGTAAAGAAATAGCATGGAAAAATGAACAACCAACCAAAAAATGACTATAGAAAGTCACTATGGCAACAGGGAAGATCAAAACACCAACTCAGAAGAAGACAATGAAATCAAAGCAGCTACATGCAAAGCCTCAAAGAAAAATGTGAATTGGTCTGAGGCCCCGAAAGTGCTCAAAAAGGGATTTTGAAAATCAAATATGAGAGGTAGAGGGGGGAAATGGGAAAATATATGAGAGTGGTGCAAAAAAATCACAAAAAAGAGTCAACAGCTTAGTAAAGGAGGCACAAAAATACTGACAAAAATAATACCTTAAGAAACATAACAGACTAAATGGTAAAAGAGGCACAAAGTCTGCTAAAGAAAAGAAATCCTTAAAAAGCAGAAGTAGCCACATGGAAAAGGAGATACAAAAAACTCACTGAAGAAAATAATTTCTAAAAATTAGAACTGGAAGTGGAAGCTAATGACTCCATGAGACATCAAGAAACAATAAAACAAAATCAAAATAATAAAAAATAGAAGAAAACATGAAATATCTCATTAGAACAACAACTGACCTGGAATATAGATCAAGAAGAGGGAACTTGAGAATTATTGGACTGCCTAACAGTCATGATCAAAAAAGAGCCTAAACATCATATTTGCTTTCCATAACATTGCTGTTGTTCGGTTGTTTCAGTTGTGTCTGATTCTTTATGTTCCCATTTGGGGTTTCTCAGCAAAGATACTACATTTGCTGGGTTGGAGCTCGGGGTGCTGGATTTATTTCACTGTCGATGTCCTTATCCAGCTCATTTTACAGATGAGGAAAGTGAGGCAAACAGAGTTAAGTGACTTGCCCAGGGTCACACAGCTAGTAAGTGTCTGAGACCAGATTTGAACTCAGAAATATGAGTCTTCCTGACTCCAGGCCTGGCACACTATTTGCTGTACCTCCTTGCTCTCCATAAAGAGTCTACAATTTCAAGCTCAGCTCTCCTCTCTGCCTTTCCTCAATAACCCTCTCCAACTCATCTCTGGGGCAAATAGTGCTAAGAGGCTGAAGGGAACTTTAAGGACTGGGAAAGCATTTCTCCATCTGTGGGGCAACCCTATCCCTACAGAAGTCCAAGAGCCCTGGCCATCCTCCTTAAGCCCCCAGGCTCCAGGCCTCAGAAAACTTGAAATGCAGATAAAATTTCAAGGATAAATAAGGTCCATGGTATCAAAGAAGCTAAGACGTCCCCAAGAAGGCATAGCTCTCTAGAAGAGATAGACAGTGTTCCTTCCCTGTATGTCCCTGACCCAGAGCCTCAAATTGATCATTGTGGGTAAAGCGAATATTTCTCAATCTGTTTCCCAGTCCCTGGGCTGTCATTTCTTTCTAGGTGGCCCTTGAGTTATAGCTTTGGGCACTCAAAGGATAGTGTTGGGCTTTCTGGGCTAGGACCTAGGGCTTCCTCTCCACCCTTAGGCCAGGATAGATATTGGGTACCTAGAAGATAATCAATCTGCCACATAGCCCTCCCTTCATAAGTACCCCTTTCCATTCTCACTATCCTATTAAGGGCTCTTCCTGGCCCCAACTTTAGCCACCCTTCACCCACTCATAATATCAGGCTCTACCCCTGTCTTCTTCCTTTGAAAAAAAAGGGTTTGTCAGAAACCCTATAATCTCCCCTGGGGACCAGTTTCCCACCCTTACACAATTAACTGCTCTGGGACAAAGCTCTTGTACTTCTAACCCTAGTTAGAACTCTAAACAATGATAATAATAATATTAAACATTTATATAGTATTTACTATGTGCTAGGCACTATACTAAGCACCTTACAAATATAATCTAATTTGACAGTATTGGATATACTCACTTGAGTAGAGGAAATGGAATACCTGCTAGCTTGTGTGCTAAAGACCATACAAGGGTAAACAGGGTCAGGAAGAGGAAAGAAATGAGGAGTAAAATCAAGCCAGAGAAAAGAGGGTTGTCCTCGTATTATGTACCTTGAGTACATAAACACCCCTAAGTGATTGATGCAGAGAGGATTAATGATCAGCTATATTTTAGACCAGACCTCTGCAGTTCAGAGCTTTTGTGATTCGATGATTCTGTTGGGAAAATGAATAAGAGGATTCTGTAGAATGATCCAAAACAAGGTTGTTAACCAACCCACATAAAAGCAAATTGGGTTTTACTCTGGACACCAGAATGTCTTAGAAAAATTCTTAATTAAACACAATGCCACAATATGAAGGGCAGTGTGTACCAGAAAGATATGGGTCTGGATCTTAGCCTTAATAACATGTCACTTATATAACACTGGGCACATCATAGCCTCTCTAAGACTCAGTTTCCTCAGCTATAAATTGACAATGATAAGAATACTTACTTTATGGAGTTCTTGTGAGGTCCAAATCCTAAAAGCACTTTATGAAGGTGAACAATTGTTCAGGACCAAATGTATGAATCTCTTTTGGTGAAAATTCACATATTTTGACCAAAGAACAAGAGAAGAGTAAAGGGAAATGTCCTTCATGGTGTGTCCCACTCCATACACCATTTTTGATTGGATTGCTGCTCCCCTTTCCCATACTGGCTTCATTCTCTCCAGCTGAACACAGCATAAGATGCCTAGTTAATAGTGAATTATAAACTTCTCCCCTTCCTTTGTTGAACAGGAACGGGGTTTCCACACCCCATCGGAGAGAACTAGGTCCTAAAATAATTCCTCTTGAAAGATGTTGCTGAAAAGGAGAACTTGGTCATGAAAGAAGAATTTGGTTTCTCTCCAGTCCCCACTCCATCCAGAAGTCACTATTTAGCAAAATTTGCACAATTAACTCTACATTTCCCTCCCTCTCCCACTGATAATTGATGCTTCTTGCCTTGACAAATGAGAAAACTCACCAGGCTGCTCCTGAACACTTGTCCCTTGTATTGTCCTGAAGGACACACAGCCTAATAAATGGGCCATGAAGATTTAACCCCTTTCCCAGAATGGGCAGGATGTTCTTGGTACTACTTTTAAAAATGTTTTTCATCTAACTTCTAAGTAGGCTGAACATCCTATTAAGCTTCAGATGTTTTGCCAGCTGTTAAACTTTTCACCACTGCCTAGGTCATAGAAAAGGGAGCTTAGATGGCTGTGATCTTTAAGGCCCTGCTAGGCAATAGCTGAGTGACAGGGGTTTTACATTTGCCTAAAGTTTCCATGTGTCCTTTGGTGAATTCTTTTTAAAACTCTGAACTTGGGTCCATTGAAGCAATCTCTGAGCAATAACTTTATGTACTAGGACCTGGGGATATAAAGACAAATATGATGATATATAAATATATATTTAATAATAACAATATATAATATATAGACAAATCTCTGCTCTCAAGGAGCTTACCTTCTCTTGAGGGAGATAAACCGTGCTCATATAAGTAAATTCAACACAGTACAACACGTACAGAATAAACAGAAAATAAACCTAATATGGTTAGTGAGGGAGCACACCAGTAGTTGGGGAAAACAGAATTCATGTAAAAGCATTATCTGAGCAAAAATCTCTTGTAGGACATTCCCAAGAAATGGTAAAAATCTATGCTTGTGGAGTTCCATGGATGGGAAATTTACTGTTCACCCCAATCTAGTCAGTCAACAGTTGGTAAGCATTAAGTGCCTACTATATGCCAGGGACTGGCCTAAGTACTAGAGCTACAAGGAAAGATAAAAGTAGTCCCTACCCTCAAGTAGCTTACAGTCTAATATCCATCCACACCTCTGCACTTAGGGAAGTCCACTGTACTTTTTGGATATAGCTCTAATTATCAGGAAATTTTTTCCTTCTCTTTAGCCCAAATTTGCTTCTCCATAACTTTCCCTGAATTGGTTGGCTGAGATTTTTTTCTCATTTCTTTTAGCACGTGTGTGGGCTTCAAGGAAATAACCCAAAGTATGCCAAGAGAGTTACTCAAAGGCTGACTGCTGAAGTTTATCATCATTTCAGGATTAAATGGAGGAATACAGAAGTTTAAGTGCTTAGTCTATAGTAACCCAGGAGTGGGAGGCAGAGCTGAGAACAAAACACAAATTTTCTAGACTTCTCATGAAGGATTACAAACCTTCAGGGGCTATATAAATGTGAATGACTATGATAAATGGCCCTTCTAAAATGTGTTTTCCAAAATTAGACAAATCCCTGGAAATCTTGAAGTGAAGGTTGGGTTAAGGAATGGGTGGGGATGGATGATTTCTCAAGTGCTTTCCAACTGTAAGATTCTATGATTTTGAGGAATGCTATCCTAGATGGCATATACACTATGACTGAGAGTTGAATGTGGGCATTTATTCCTCCATTCCACCATCGGCCCTGGGTTTTCATGGACCTAGGTCAGTCTTAGAGGGCTACCTTCATGAAATCTGTATCTTTGTCTTGCTCTGCCTCCATCTAGGGTTTCCTCTAGGAAACTTCAGAATCCAACTCTTGTCTCAGTTTCTCCAGTTCCACTGTAAACCCTGAAGGTAACAATGCATATCAGCTAAAGGACACCCTTTGCTTCACCTCTTCAAAAAATACAAAATATAAATGACTCCCAGTACATCCTAAATAGTCAATATCCTCTTATATAATGGCTTCCTTCTCCATTAAATTCAACTTTCTTTGCAAGGACCTATATAGTTTTCAAAACTCATAACTACACTTTGGTTTGGATTTTCCTCAGAAGGGGAATAACCTTGGGTTTGCTAAGGAGGCAACCTCTCTTCCCATCAAATCACCACCATCTAAAGAAATTGTGCAGATCAAGTCATTCAAAAGCTACTGGGGATCCCCACACATGCTAGAGTCATATCAGGTCCTCTTTACCTGAATGTACTATGACTTGTCCACAAACTTTCGAGACTTCCATTATTCACCCACATTCACTTCCTTATTCACCAAGCCAACTTCCTCACTCATCCATACTATGTTGTTCACCCAGCACTATTGTCTATCTTATTGCTTATCTTTCACTTTCAAAGAGGACCAATGCCATCATAGAATAATGTCTTGACTTGCGAGTGAACTGGATTTAAGAGCATCAGAGTTGCACAAAGTCAGCTTCATTCTCTTCCAAAGTCATCGAAGTCCAGTGGCAAGACAAAAGTTAAGATGACCCGTGATGGCCTCAACTGTAGTGCATGACCTTGGCATCTCTGATGGTTAACCAAGCTCTAAGCATTCCATAGCCCATGTTTTAGCTATCTTCATGGCCGTTGGAACAAAATATTCTCATCTACCTATTCGATTCATGTGCTTGGGGTAGACATCCCCTTTACTTACTAATGCACTCTACATGCCACTCATCAGAAATTACCAAAGGTCAAATATTCTACCATATCATTATCAGTACTACCTAAATAGCCTGGAGGATCATTAATAATTTCATATTCTTTGCTCATATAGCTCTTTGCTTTGGACATTCCTAGAGGCTAAAAGCAATATAAAGACTACAGCAACATTTGACAACTGGACAAATACTTAAATTTTCTGAGACAGTTTCCTGAAGTATGTTATTAAATTTAAGGAATCTAGGTGGCATAGTGTATTGTGTACTATTCCTAGAGTCAGAAGGACCTGAGTTCACATCTGGCCTCAGACACTTACTAGTTGAGCGACCCTGTGCAAATCACTTAATATCTGTCTGCCAGTTTCTTCAACTGTTAAAGGAGGATACTAATAGTACTTTATCTCACACAGCTATTGTGAGGATAAAATGAGATACTATCTATAAAGCACTTAGCACAATTGCTTGGCACATAGGATTCTTTAAATGAGTAGGAAGTTCCTCATCCATGGGCCCAAGACAATTCTCCGGTCTTAAGTTTCTGATCTCTGTCCATGTTCTTGCTACTGAGGATCTACCCATTCCCTTTTACAAAAATACGCCACGAAAGCCAGAAAAGCCAGTAAAATCTTGGGCTGGATTAATAAAGCTATAATAAACAAACTAAGGAGTTTAGTCATATTTCATTGGCCCAAGCCATAATATTGTGTGCTGAGTTCCACATTTTAGGGAGAACTTTGACAAACTTTCGAGAATCCATAAGAACCTGAATATGTGTAGATACATAAATAGCTGATTTTAGAGTCGGAGATCTAGACTAAAATCCCATCCAAGAAAGTAGAGTCCAGTTTAGGTGGAGTGGAGAGGATGTGAAACGGCACAATAAGATACACACTTGGAAATGTATATAGATGACAGCCAGATTGTGAGTGGCCTTGAATGCCAGAAAGCAAAATCTGAACTATACTCTATAAACAATGGAGGGGTATTAGAGATAATCCACAGTAATAAAGACTATTCCAGGAGTGATGTGAAAGATAAGTTAAGAACTGACTAGCTTGACCAGCAAAGGTGCTAAAATACTGAAGACTTTGTACAGTTCCCTCCTTGGGAATAATCAAAGTGCTTTTGTTCTAGATTTCAGAGTATATATGTAGTGTGAGCCCAGTTGCCCTGTAGATCAACATCTTCTATCATGTATAATTATGTTGTCTCTCTATTCTGTGCCTTGCCAATGCAGCTAAATCTCCAGGTGATCAGAGCATTACTCAATCTGCACAAATCAATCAATATTCAGTCTCTGGCAGGGATTTCAGCCATGTAGAGGCCAGAGTGAAGGGATGGAAATGGGGGAAGGGGAAGACCAAATCCCATTCGTGGTAACACTAAGGGTTAGTTTGTTCATGTGAACAGCTGCCCAATGGTAAGCAGGACTGAAATCTCATTTCCCTTCAGCAATCTGTAACCGTCAACAAGAAAAAGATTTAATCAGTTACCGCGGATTAAAAAAATTCCTGCATTCTATCATCCAACTTTTTTAACCTCATTATCAGTCTTCTCATTACCAGCCTCTTAAATCATTCAAGGGAACTGAACATAGAACTAGAAGCTTGGCTATCAGTTAGGTTATCATGTCCTCAATAATGCCCCCTTTTAGATGTCTCTAGGGAATGCTTGTGTGACCTTCCTCGGTAAGCCACCTGTGCCATGCAATTCCTATAATCAAGTAATGCTCATAAATTATCGACTACTATTGTTTTATCAGGAATGCAAGCAAACCTCCACAAATAACCTCCTCTTATGCCTCATCATGACTGAAAGATAACCTTAAGTTCTCAGAGGCTATTCCAGAGTAACATAAGCTCCGGTGTATCCTCCCAAGATAGAAAGGATTTGAGGAAGAGCTGCCTAATGGAACAGTTTGTCTCTGGACCTTGGAACAGCAAATCTACATTCAGAGAGGCTCATCAATAGAGTACTAGCCACCGAGTGATGAACTTTTTTTACTGCAAAAAGTCATGATACCTAAGATATGTTGAGGTTGCATTAATGGAGGAAGTAGACACAACAAAATCATAAGGCTTAGAAGTATTGAATTAATGCAAGGACAAATAACAATAGCAATTTATTTAACTCTCAATGTCATTTTACATGAGTTAGTTCATTTTATTCTCATAGAATTCCTATGAAGCATGTTTGAAGAGGTGTGAGGTATGTATGGAGGAGGAAATGACAGCCCACTCCAGTGTCTTTTTCAAGAAAACTCGAAATGGAGATCACGAAGAGTTGGACATGACTAACAACAGCAAAATGTTTGAAAAGCATCACCGGCCCCATTTCATAGATGGATGAACTAAGGAGACAATAAGGACTAAGTGACTTGTTCATGGTCATCATGCGTCAGCTGTTGAAGTTATATTGAAGTTATCAGGTTGGAATGAGCTGTCCTTAATCAAGTTTTTCCACTAGACCATGAAGACTGTTTTCTTCGTAGGCTTTGGGTAATTTGTACTTGGAATCTATTATTGTTAATCAATCAATAACTCAGAGAATAAACAAAACAGAGCTCGACAGAAGAGGCATTGTGGGTGGTGTCTAGCTCTCAAATGAAAGCACATGTTTTTAAATTCCACCCTTGAAACTTATTATCTACATGACTTTGGAAAGGTCCCTGGCTTCCTTCAAGTTCCAGCTAAAATCCCAAGTTCCATAGGAAGCCTTTCCTACTCTCCCTTGATTCTAGTGCCTTTCTTTTGTTGACTATCTCTAGTTTATCCTGTATATAACTTACTTGTACATAATTGTTTGCATATACTCTTCTCCATTAGAGAAGGGTAGGAATTGTATTGTGCCTTTCTTTGGAACCCCAACACTGCCTGTAACACAGTAAGTGCTTAATAAATGTTTATTGACTGACTAACAATCTCTCCAGGATGCATTTCCTTCATCACTTCCTATGTAAGATATATGAGACTTACTGGATGGCCTCTCTGATGTTCTTTCAATCTCCAAGTCTATACTATGGATTTTCCCCCTAACCCTTACCCTTTCTTTAACAGCCAGGGAAGAGTTTTGTGGATCAGCTAAATTTGAAAAATTTGAAAAATTTAGCAGGAGTTTAAATCTCTTCATTGCCTGATTCCTTCCCTTTCCAGTGTCCATTTGAATGGACTGAGGGTCTCGATCTATATATTCACTAACCCAACCTTCTATCGTGCTTCAAGAAGGATCATAGGATTATAGACCTAGAGTTGTAAAGGATCTCTATAAAATCCATACCCCTCATTTTGCAAATGAGAAGACTGAAGCCCAAGGATGTGGAGAGACTTATCCAATTTCACAAGACCTCTTTTATTATACTCAGTACTTCAATATTTCAAGTTATCTGTGATTTCATTGATGTGACTACTCATTTCATTGATGCAGATGACTCCCCTCTACAACTCTGTTAATGCTCTTCAATCATTGCTGGGGCTTAACTCTTATACTCGTCCTAGTCAAGAGATGAGCCTCTCCAAAATTACCTAGACGAAGTCTTCAGATGACAGCCATAGATTCCATCATGGAACCCGTACTTGAAGGCTTACACATACTTTAGGGACTCAGAATCACCATCATGACATGATGAGATAACAGAGGATAGTTTTAGTGAATGTGTATTATAGTCAGATATATTAAAAATAGATTTGCAATTCCTGTGATATATCTCCCCCAATTCAGCAGTAGCAGTAAAGTCAGTACTAACTATAAACTCCTTGAAGTCAGAGGTCACATATATCCATCACAGGGCTCAGCACATCCCAAATAAGTACTCAGTCAATAAATATTTATTAAGCACCTACTATGTGCCAGAAACTATGCTAAGTACTAAGGATACAAATACAAGTTTCAAAAAGAAAAAGACAATCACTGTACTCAAGGAGCTTACAATCTAATGAGTGAAGACAAACACAAAAGGAAGCTAAAAAGGGGAGAAGGATGGAGTGGAGATACTCAACAAATACTTGTTGATTGATTGAGTACTTTGTAACTATAGAATCTCCTCCTCCCTTCCAAAGGAGAAAATATTAAAAGTTTCTAGGAGAAAAACTATCTTTGATGAATATTAGTTAAAATACCTCTAGTTTCCTAGATTAATCAGCAAACTCTAAGCCTTTCCATTCAGACATTGCTGAATGACCATTAGATATAGCTAGCCTCAGTTCCATAATATTTCTTCAAGGGGACAGAGATCTTTGTTGGGGTGTCAGGGGAAGGGTCGCCAGTTCTGCTCCTTCCCCTGTAGTATCACTTGGTGACTCCTAGAAGTTTAATGAAAAGTCAAGGCAATAGGCATGGTCAGGAATATGACAAGAGTTAAAAGGGCAAATAAAAAAGGATGTGCATGTTTATCCATATCCTCATAAAAACTCATAAAAAGGTGTAGACAATATTGGTGGTGGGTGCACATCCTATGTCTTGGAATAGGAGAGGAGTGAAAGTAATGCTCCCACCTTGAATTCAGCTACAAGTGAGGGCAGGAAACTTTTCTGTGGAAGAGGCAAATATAAAAGGTTCTGAAAGCTTTCCTGAGTGTATTCTCTGTATCAGTCAAATGTGGTGAGTCATTTCAATTGACTATCCAACTCTCCGTTTGGGGTTTTCTTGGAAAAGATACTGGAGTGGTTTGCCATTTCCTTCTCCAGCTTATTTTGCACATGAGGAACTGAGGCAAACAAGGTTAAGTGGCTTGTGCAGGGTCACACAGCTATTAAGTGTCTGAGGCCAGATTTGAACTTAGATTTTTCTGACTCTAGGTCCAGAACTCTATCCACTGTGACACCTAGCTCCCTTAAGTGTGATGAAGACCTGCCTAATGAAAGAGCTGAAATGTGGCTGACTGATTCATCCAAAGGTATGTGTCCTAGAATGATCTAATTTGAAAAGATAAGTAACATTCCCCTAAGGAAAAAGAAGTTGTTCACGATCATGAGATCTTGTCAATTTTAAGGAGGACATTCAGGCTAGCTTCGTCTTCAGTTTTCTCCAGACTGCATTCCGTACTTTCTTGGACTTCTTCTACAATGTCAGGATATCAAGTACCTTCTCTTCCACTCCCTCACCTTTTCATCTTCCTTTTATGTGTTGTCTTCCTCCATTATGATGACAGATCCTTGAGGACAGGGATGGTCTGTCTTTCTGCTTATATTTGATCCCCAGAAACTCAGAGATCTTTAGTAACTTTACAGAAAGCAATTTTGGTGGAATTGTAAGGTTGAATGCCAGATTGCAAAGAATTTTTAAAAATGGAGGAAGGAAAGAAGATATAGATGGCTTTCTTAAGGAATTTAGACATAAAAGGGAGAAGACATAGGATGATAGCTAATGTTGATGAACAACTGAGTTTTTTGAGGATGGAGAAGACAGGATCACCACTCACTTTTAATTTGTCCATGATCTCATGAACTCACCCATGACCCATAGCCATATAGCAAAACTGGAAGAATATTGGTGTGAAAAGATGCACTTTTGTGGTAGGTGGCAGGTTTGGTATCATTGAAAGTGCTGTCCAGTTTCCCAAATTGCCAAACCTAATGACCTTTTCTCAATTATCATTCTTCTTGCCCTCTCTGCAGACTTTTCCCACTAAAATAAAAAAGGCAGGGGCAGCAATCATGACCTCAGACAAAGGAAATGCAAAAATAGGCCTAATTAAAAGAGATAATCAAGGAAACTACCTTTTGCTAAAAGGTACCACAGACAATGAAGTAAGATTTTTTTTAAAAGTATACAGTAAGTTTCTTTGATTAAGGTCTCATTTCTCAAATATATAGAGGACTGAGTCAAATCTATAAAAATAAGAGCCATTTCCCAATTGATAAATGGTCAAAGGATATAACAGGCAATTTTGAGAAGCAAGTAACAAAGCCATACAGAAAAAAATGCTCTAAATTTCCATTGATTAGAGAAATGCAAAGTAAAAAAACTCTGAGGTACCACTTCACACCTATCAGAAATTACAAATGCTGAAGGGGATGAGGAAAAATAGCTACAAGAATGAATTGTTGATGGAGTAGTAAACTGTAAAGCCAATCAGTAAGTGAAAGATCTTTCTCACCCATTTAATAGGCTTCAGGTGGGGCTTCTGGTAGGGTCCACAAAGGGAGGTCTGATTAGAGACAGGCCCACACCCTTTCACTAATTAGCTGTGAGGCCCCAGGCTAGTTAGCAAACTAGTTTGAGAGAGGCATAAAGCTCTCAGGGCCTTAAGGGGAGTTGCTAAGACCAGAGCCAATGGTAACATCTAGGATTATATAAAAATAGAGAACAGAACTTGGAGCCCAGCAGAAACTGAGGACTGAGGACTAGGAGTGGAACTGGACACAACAGAGCTCGAAGCAATGGAGCAGACAGCAGCGAGATTCAGAAGCAGAGGGTCAGCATTCAGAGTGCGCAGAGCAGAGAGTGTTGAACACAAGAGGGAGTTGTCGAGGTCAAGGAACTCAGAGTCAGCAGAACCGCAGGAGAGAGTACTAAGCAGAGAATTAGGATTCATGAATGATCTTCTTATTGGAGGGCCCTAGCATCTAGGGGAAGCACAAATATGGCTTGGTTTCCTGCTATAATATCTTGTTATAATCTCCTTGTTACTATAGTGAGGTGGGCTTATTGGTTTTGGAATGTTATTGCCACAGTATCAAATTGGGGGCATTGGTCCTTGAATCTGATCCTTTGGAGTCTAAATAAATGTTATACTTCCTCTGCCTTCTACCTAGAGAATTCCTTATACTTCGTGATTCCAGAAGTCATGAATTTTGCCTTACTGATATATAAACTGGTCCAGATATTCTGGAAAACAATTTGGAACTATGCCTAAAGGGCTATAAAACTGTGCATACTCTTTGATTCAGCAATATCACAACTAGGTCTATATCCAAAAGAGACCAAAGAAAAAGGGATATACAAAAATATTTGTATCAGCTCCTTTTGTAGTGGCAAAGAGCCGGAAATCAAGTGGATGTTCATCAATTGGGGAATGGCTCAGCAAGTTGTAGCATGTGATTGTGACAGAGTACTATTGTGCTATGAGCAATGATGAGGAAAGTAGTTTCAGAAAAACATGACAAGACCTATATGAACTGATGCAAAGTGAAGGGAGAAGAACTGGGAGATCACTGTGCACAGTAGCAGCAATGTTGTAATCATTATCAGCTGTGAAAGATTCAGCTACTCTGATCAATACAATGATCCAAGATAGTTCCAAATGACTCATGATGAAAAAATGCTATCCATCTCCAGAGAGAAAACTGATGAATTCTGAGTGAAAATTGAAGTATAACTTTCTCATTTTATTTTTTTTTTGCTTTTTTTTCAATATGGCTAATATGGAAATATGCTTTGCATGATTTCAAATGTATAACTGATATCATATTGGTTGCCTTCTCAGTGGGTGCAATAGGGGTAGAAGGGATGAAGAGAATTTGGAACTCAGAATTTTGAAAGTAAAGAATGTTAAAAAATAACATATTTTTTAAAAAGTGGAAAAATAACTAATTGGAGGGGGAAAAGACTTAATGAGTGGCTTGCGGCACTGAGAGATTAAATTGCTTTATCTAGGGTCAGAATAGGGTCAGAAGTTAGACTTGATCACAAGTCATCCTGACTTCAGGGCCATGACACCAACCTGACTCACCACCATATGCATTTCCATTGCCCTCTCAGTAACCCACAATTTTAATTCTTTGGAGACTATGGTATTCTGTGACTCACAGCCCTAAAGAATCACTGGGAAAATATTGATATTCAACAGATGGGCTTTTGCTTCAAGGAGAAGCTTAGGGTCCTTAAAAGCCCTGCACATGAAATCTTTATGAGTGTAAGCTATGCTTGATGAAGGTATGAGCAGGAACAGGCTTTCAAAATAAGGCTTTCAAAATAATATTCCACAACAACCACACCTTTATAGCCACATGATTTTCCTGAAAGGTACAGAGAACACAAGACTTCTTTATGCTCAAAAAACGGCATTTGATTTGCTGGATCAAAATGTCACCTGGAAGGGTTGCACTGCTCTTTATACTATACCACTAAATAAATACTTACATGTTTGGTTTTTTTTCAGTGAAGTAGCACAATTTAATGAAGCCCTGGATCTGAAATTAGGAGAACTGGATTTGAAACCTGACTCTGACACTTACTACTTACACGACCAGAGGCAAATCACTTTACCTCTCAGACTCTTGGTATCTTCATCTGTTAAATGAGGATGATGATACTTATTCTACCTACCTCACAACAGTATTGTTGTAACTCATGTACTTTGCCAATAAAGTTGAAATGAGTTGCTATTATTAATGGTGATGGTAGTGATGGTAGAGGTACGGGTGGTCATTGTCATGGTCATGGTGGTAGCGGTAGTAGTAGTAGTGGTGGTGATAGTGATGGTGGTGGTGATAGTAATAGTAATGGTGGTGGTCATAGGGATGGATGTAGTGGTGATGGTAATAGTGGTAGTAGTAGTAGTGGTGGTGATGGTAGTGGTAATAGCAGTGATGGAGGTGGTGGTGGTAATGGTAGTAGTAGTAGTGATGGTGATAGTGGTAATAGCAGTGGTGGTCGTAGTGGTGGTGGTGGCAGTGCGAGTGGTGGTGGTGGTGGTAGTGGTAGTAGTAGTAGTAATGGTGGTGGTAGTGCTAAAGGTGGTAGTGGTGGTAGTAATAGTAGTAGTGGTGGTAGTGGTAATAGCAGTGGTGGTGGTAGTGGTAGTAGGAACAGTAATAGTAATACTAGCCATACTAACAGTAACAGTAGTAGTAACAGCAGAAACAGTATTAGTAAATTGTGTAGTATATAAGCAGCTAGGCTTAAAGCTAGTAAAACCTGGATTCAAATACCACCTTTGACACACAGCATCTGTGTGACCCTGGACAATTCACTTAAGCTCAGTGCTCTAGGCAGCTCCCTAAGACAGGGGGGTCAGGTGCTGACCTGAAATGTAGATGGTGTTTCCTCATCAAGGAATTCCCTCTATTGGTGAAAGATTAATTCCCAATGCTGTTTTCTGGCATCAAAATATACTCATTTATAAAAAGTAATATTTGCATGGCTAGAGCACCCACATCAACAAGCTCCCAGATTCACAAATGCATAAAATACTAATGATGGAATATTCCTTGTTGTGCCTCACTTCTCCTTTCCCCATCTGCTGCCCCCAATGTGTTACATTTTAAGGGCTATTTGCTAATTTGCTTTCTCTCAGTCTCTGTCCCTCATTATGGAGTGAGAGGAAGGCAGATTTCATTTCAATATAAAGAAGAATTTTCTAATAATTAGAGCTATCACAAAATGGAATGGACTGCCTTGGGAGGTTGTGATCTCACTGTCATTGAAAGAGTTCTAGCCAAGGCTAGATAATGTAGGGCATGTTATAAGACAGGATTTCTGCGCTGGAGGAGAGGTTGAAATAGTTGGCATTTAAGATTCATTCTAACTGTATGATTCTAGGATTCTAATTCTTCACTTTCCTCCCTTGTCATAAATCATAGAATTAGAGCTGAAAGAAGGCTCAGAGAACAACTCATCTAACCTCATTTTATAGGCTAGGAAACTGAGGCCCAGGGAAGTTATGTGACTTACCCAATGTCCCACCCAAGTGGCAGAAGTGGGATTTGAACTCATGTTCTCTGATGCCAGAACAACAACTCTTTTTGCTGTACCTTGCCCTCAACAATGTTCATTCATACAACTATTCTATGGAGTATAAGTGACTTCACTGCTTAGGGAATAAAAGAAACGTTCAACCCTAGTGTACATTAAGTCGAGATAGTCCAAAATAATTACCACCTTAATTGTTCAGGCAAATATATGTGAGAATTGATGGAAGGGGAGACTACCTAAAGCAAAAGAAAATTAGACTATAGCCCTAGCAACAAATCAATCAATTTATAAACAAATAATTATTGTATCTACTATCAGACAGGGTAGGTAGGAGTTGTCCTTTTTTTCTTTTTGGCTTGTATTTGTATTTTCAGCACTTAGCGCTGCTACTACCACATAGTAAGCACTTAATAAGCTCTCTCTCTCTCTCTCTCTCTTCTCTCTCTCTCTCTTCTCTCTGTCTCTCTCTCTCTCTCTCTCTCTCTCTCTCTCTCCCTCTCTCTGTCTCTCTCTGTCTCTCTCTCTCTCTCTGTCTGTCTCTCTCTCTCTCTCTCTCTCTCTCTCTCTCTCTCTCTCTCTCACACACACACACACACACACACACACACACACACACATCCATGCTAACCTTCTAGTCTTCTTACACCTTACTCCCTGACATCTGCTCTTCTCTCCAGTGACAGTGGCCTCCTGGCTGTTCCACAAATAAGTCTTGCCATCTCTCGACTCTGGGAATTCTCTCTGGCTGTCTCTCACACTCTCCTTCCTCCACTCTGACTACTGAATTCTTTGGCTTCTTTTTAAGTCCCAACTAAAATCCTACTTTCCACTGGAAGCCTACCCCAGCCCTTCTTAATTCTAGTGCTTCCCTCTTTTAATTATTTCCTATTTATCCTGTATATACTTGCTTTGTATATATTTGTTTGAATGTTCTTCTGCCATTAGATTATAAATTCCTTGAGGGCAAGAACTATCTTCTACCTCTTTTCGTATCCCCAGCATTTAGCATAGTGTCTGGAGCACTGTAGATATTAATAAATGTTTCTTGAATGGAATCTATCTATTTATCTGTCTATCTATCATCTATCTGTCTTTCTACCTATGTCTGTCTCTCTGTCTGTCTGTTTATTGAGCTAGTTGTCTACTGTGTGAGCCACCATACTGGGTCCAATGGAAGAAACAGAGAGAATCCATAGTTTCTGATAATAATAAGTGCTCACGTTTATATGGAACCTTAGCCAGATCAAAACTCAGATTCAACCCAAGTCTTTTACCTGGAGTCCCAGAACTCTTTCTACTCCACAATTCTGCCTCTCCCCAAGACCAAGGAGCTCATAATCAATTTAGGACAAGACCTAACCACCTGTGAACAAATAACCCAAGTGTTAAGGATCAGGAACATGATCAAAGATATCACAAAGAACTGCAAGATGAATGGCCAAATGAGTGGGCCAGACAACAAGAACTGGGAGGTCAGGGGAGGTTTGAGGGATTCCTGGTCTGGGATGCCCTGGGATAATATATCCAGCTTCATTCATCTTTGTGTATCCAAATATCTAGCCCAGGTCTTTGCAGATAGTAAATATTCAGTAAAGGTTCATTGAGTGGAATCAAATGGGAAAGGACTGATACAATGTATTCTAGTCAAGAAAGAAGAGGGATTGTGTAGGTGAATACTTCGCCTAGGATACATCCCCTATGAGGAAGTAAGGGCAAAAGTATGCTCTTAGAGAAACCATTTGTGAAACAGGTTCCCAAGAAGAGCAGAGTTCTTATTTAAGTAATGTCAAGGACCCATGATTTCACTGTTGTGTGTACTCCCTCCACTGGCATAGTTTGCAATCCCTCTATAACTTACTACATAGACTTCAAGAGCTATTATAGACAAAAAATTCACCCTCCTTCTACCAACCTGGTGACGAATCTCTTGTAACTTAACCAGGCTAGTCTTCATTCTGCAAACTTCAGCACCACTCCTCAACTGCCTTCTCCTCTATAAACTCTGTGGCCCTCTTCTCCCATGGGTGAATTCTTCCCTAAACTTTCATTTTGAAAAGGGTCCAGACCAGCCATATTTTGTTCTCTGGACTTCATCATCATACACTCTCCCCCACACACATACTTTTTAGCTCCTTTTGTGTTCTATTTTCCCCCGTTAGAATAAAAGCTCCTTAAGGGTAGGATTCTCTATTAGGTTGTATTTGTATCCCCAGTACTTACCTCATTGTTTGGCACATAATAAGTGCTTAATAAATGCTTGTTGACTTGACTTGACTCTGGGATGATGGAAATACAGTCTATTGTTGGGTCCATCCACTGGGCTTTCCAGCTTGGCTGGACTATTAGAATTTGACCTCTCCTGGCATAATCTTTAAGAACCCAGGGTCATCTTTACAATACGATGAGGAATCAGAAGAGGCCTTTTATAGGTAGCTAAATTTGAAATCATAAAAATGCTGGCTGAGTCACTTACTGTCTGTGTGACCTCAGACAAATCACTTTATCTATCTGGACTTCAATTTCCTCATATATAAAATGAGAGGTTTAGACTCGATGGCCTCTAAAAATCCCTCTAGCACTTAATGTCTAATCTTAAGGACAATTAGAAAGAAATCTATGATACTGGTGTAGTTGGACCTGTTAGTAATGAGAACAATAAAATCTGAGTTTCAGAAAGAAATGTATTTGGTTGTTTGGTAAGGAGAGAGCTAGAAAGAATGTGTGACTCCCTCCAAGAATCTTTGTGAAGTTACATTATATAAAGTATAGACAAGGATGTAAGGATATTTGCCCGATTGGCCTAATTTAGGCAGTAAGTAGTCTCAAAGAGAAGGGCAGTTTGAGGTGTATGTTAGCAGTTAAGTCACTCTTATTTGGGAAACCCAAAACACAAGCTTGGGTGGACCCAAAACAAGGCCTACATGGGATCTAAACATTCCTTACAACCATTCAGTTTCCTTGGAGCATCTTTGAGGTCACCTGACCTCTACAGTTGTCTTTGGAATCAGATAATTTTCTAGTCACATAAAGAGATATTGATATTAATAATTATATTAATAAGGAATAAGTAATAAATATTTTCTCCACAGACCCCAGATGTTACAAGTGCCATGCCCCCACATGCAGTGTGGGGGTGTCATTGTGTAGCTCAAAGGTAGGCCAAATGGACATCTCTAACTTCTTCTTCCCCTCCCTCTTCAAGGGAGATTTTATTTCCTGACAGAAGAAAAAGCAAGAAACGGAAGAAAGAAGCTTGGCATATGATTCTCCTGAGAGAGAAAGGGAATTGGGCTAGAATTACATTTGTCTGCTCTCTTAAATGTGATTAGTCTAGGGAATGTAATTTTCAGGTTCAATCTAGCTTCTGATCACTGTTCCATTATTTGAGTGAACCAGGACTCCAAGATTTATATCTGAGGCTTGAATTCTTTCTCACCAAATACCAGTTTCACAAGGAACATACATAGAACTAGCCAAGAAACCCATTTATCCAAAGCAGTAACAAAATAGAAATCATAGAAAGTCTACATAGGAGAATATATACTAGACAATACAGAATGAAGGAACATTCCCATACTCAACTAAGAGAAAGTGTCTTTGATCTCACCCAGGGGGAAATTTTCCAAAGTCTCTAGTGTAGCAAGTTGGGAATAGGGATATGATAGAGAATGCCCCATTTTTGTGTCTTCCTTCGAGTCTTTTCCTTTGGAAATCTAAAGTAGGTCTGGCCTCCTTCATATTCCCTCTAAATGATGGAAGTGAGAAGCTTCTGGAGTGACTGCAGGACCCAAGAAAAAAGCTGGCAGAAGACATTCTCACCAACTCCACCCCTGCCCTCACACAGGACAAGGTATTCATCTCTAACAATGAGAAGAGAGTCCCATGCCAATGGACTTTGGGACTGTGGTTACAGTAGGAAAACTTCCCCACTTTTCTACTCTATCCTAGCGGTGTGCTCCTCTTACCGGCTGATTGTTAAATGTTCAGTGCTATCTTTTCCACCTTGGAAATGAGCAAGTGCTACAAATTAGGACTTGATTTATTGTCATATTGATTGAATAGACTTAAGAAATTGATGGAGAAAATAACAGTAACGCAGATTGAACTTAAAAGTGTATTAGGGTGGGATGGGGGGTGAAGGAAGAAAAAAAAGATTTACATGATAATTTTATTGTATATTTGAAAGGAATAAGTTGTGCACAGTAGATTTACAATTTCATGTGCAATCACCTTTTTATTGCACTGTGTTATGGAAATGCTTGTTTTATTCCATAAATTAAAAATAAATTATTTTTAAAAAGAAAAAAAAGTTTGTTGTGCATATTTTTTCTAAGAGCCACGTGTTAAAATATTTATCAGCACAGCATTGCCTCTATTCTTGTTTAGGTCATCACCATCTCCTATGACAATAGCCTCCTAATTGGTCTCCCTACTTTCAATCTCCCCTCATCCTTCACATAGTTGACAAATCATTATTCCTAAATTACTTCAATGACCATGCCAGTTCCCCTCCATCTTCTGTCAAAATTCTTCAGTAGCTCACTATTGCCTCTAGGATTAAAATATAGATTTCTCAGCCTAGCATTTAAAACCTACTTAATTATGGCTGCCACTTACTTTTCTAGTCTAATGACATTCTACATTATTGGTTCCAGCAACACTGACTAGCTATTCTTAATATATGGAATTTGATCTCCTCTTTGTCTTTGCACCAGTATTGCCCTACATGTGGAATGCCCTCCTTCTTCACCTCAGCCTCATAGAATCCCTAGCTTTCAAAGCACACCTCTGACCTACATGAGACCTTTGCCACCTAGTTATTAACTCTCTGTCTCTGTCTTTGTTTATCTATCTGTCTTTCTTTCTCTATCTCTATCTATGTATATATATATATACATATATATAAAGTGTGTGTATGTATATATATATATATGTGAGTGTGTATATATATATATACATACACGTACATATATAAATAGATGCATGTTTTATTTTGCAAATACTTCATATTTATTTGTCTTCATGTTCTTTTTATCCCCACCAAAAAAAAACTTCTTGCATACAGGGACTATTTAATTTTTGTCTTTTTTAGAGGGGGGACATTAAGGGAAGATCTAGGAAAATCTTCACAGAGAAAGTGGCCTCAGAGAGTTGGATGTTAAAAGAAGGGATAGATTTCAACATACAAAGAAGGTAGGACTTCATTCTTAGAGGCAGGAGGGGACAGAATGGGAATGGATTCAGAGCACAGTCTAGCTTAGAGTATATGGAAGGGAATAATATGAAATAACTCTGGAAAGGTAAATTGAGGAGATATTAAGTAGGCCTTGAATGTCAGAATGCAGAGTTTATATTTCATTCAGTAGACAATAGGGAAGCCCTGGTGTTTTTTCTTTGTTTGTTTGTTTGTTTAGTATAGACATAATGTGCTAAGATTACTGGGGCAGTAATGCATAGGCTAGATTGGAGAGGGGTAGAGTGGAGTCAGGGGAACTACTTAGAAGCCTATTACTGTAGCTCAGGCAAAAGGAAATGTGAGTCTAAATTAGGGTGATTATAGTGAGAGCGGAAAGGAAGGGACAGTTGCCCCCGAAGTAAAATTGATGTCTAGGTCTGTGTCAATGCTCAGATCTCAGTTTTCAGGGCTCAGAGTGGTTTAACTTTGAGTTTCACAGATAGAAAATCCTTTTCATTCACATTAAGCCATTCCATTTTTGAAATCAGCACATCACTAGGCTGTCAGTGGCAGAGACTTTCCCAGCTTTAAACTAAAGGAGCATGACATGTCTGGTCTCCCTGTCAAAGGACTATACGAAATTCTTGATCTGAACATTTTGCATGCATCTATAATTCAAAATATTTTTTTAAAAAAGTTTAATTTAGCTAATCCATTGTCATCTGTCCTCCTGTAGTAAACTGACTAGGGGAAATGTCTTTAAGAAATCCTTTAGCAAACATTGCTTTAGAAAACCACATCCCTTCTCCTGGGAGCATCCTGTATTATCGATGACAAGTAGGCAATAGAAATGGTAGCTGATTTAGAATTCATTCATTGTTAAGAAGCTTTCCACAAATTATCATTTTAAGGGAAACAGATATGGAAACTGAGAGACTCTAGACCTGGAAAACAGTGTGGGCTAGACAGTAAATTGAAAAGCTTTTGCACAAACAAAATTAATGCATCTAGGATAAGGAGGGAAATGGTAGCCTGGAAACAAATATTTGCATCAAATTTCTCAGATAAAGGTTTGGTTTCTAAGACACATAACCATATTAGGAAGAATGAATTGTGCTATGAATTATCTATGTGGCCTTAGGCAAACCTCAGCAGTTTCTTTTACAAATTTAGAGGATGGGACTAGATGAAGTCTAGAAATGCTTCAGCTTTAAAATTCTCTGATTCTCAGAAACAATCTTCTCACGATTTCTCAGCGTTTATCATGCAGTTCATGAATTATCCACATCCTTGATTCTGTTTTTTTTCCCTTCTGCTGCTTTCTTAATCATCCTAATGCATACTTCAATTAGTCAAAACCTTCAGTGGTTCACTGCATAAAGTCCTTAGCCTTGATATTCAAGGCCTCTCCAATCTGGTTCCAAACTTTGCTGAGGCTTATCACACTCCCACACTATGTTCCTCAAATTGTACTATTCAATGTTATTCAAATTCAGCCCAACTTTTCTAGTCTCCCTGTATTTGCTCACACTTTCTTCTATTCCTGGATTTAGTTTTTCTGTTGTTTTACTATCCCTGCTGTTGAAATTCTCCCTATCCTTCAAAGCTCAGTTCAGATGCCGTCTCTGCCATGATACTTTTCCCAGTTCCCCCAGGATCTTTCCCCTAGCACTGGATTTATATTTCTTCCTATGCACCTATGTGCTCTTTTGAATACTTGTCTACTTGTCTAATCTCTATGACTTGGTTGTAAGCTCCTAAAGAATAGAGACTCAGTTTTACTAACATTTGTCTCCCGCATCACCTCATGTGGCCCATTTATTTCAATGGATCTGTGATCTCATTAGGATAGACATTTCCTCCACAAATTCAGATGTTGCAACCTTTCTGTAGTCTTTCATTTCTTTGCAATTCTTGTCCATATCTTTCCACAGATCATCCATAAAGTACTTTCCCAACATACTAGAGGCTTTCCTCTGATTCCTTTACTATCCCACTGGCACCAATGCAGCACACAGGCTGTTCATCTCACCACACAACTGGCTTACAATCTTTCTAGTCTTTGTTTTATACCATTTGCTACACAAAAGTAATCATTGGTAACAGTCTATTCAATTCAACAAGCATTTATTAGATATCTGTTATAAGTTCTTTCTGTATCCATTATGAATCTTTTCATTCCCCACAGTGACACAGTACACAGTAGACATTTAATAACATTAGGGCTTTATTGAACTGAATTTCCCATGGGCCATTTCACTGTTCATTAACAAACAAATTAGAGAAAGGAAGAGGGAGGGAATAAGAATTTATTAAGCATCTATTATATATCAAGCACTGTACTAAGTGCTCTACAAATATTATGCAGGAAAGGAAAGCAAGAAAAATTGAAACTTAAATTAAATTTGACAGCAGCATCTAAAAATAATTTGGAAAAGAACTTGGTGGAAAACAAGGTTAAACTATGAACTCATTTCTTCCATTACCATGGACAACTGAGAGTTCACAAGGATCACCAAATATTTGATGCCCATTGTGTTTCTAGCATATAAAATACTCAACAAACATGAATGGCAGATTTAAACTTCAAATTCATGCATTCATTCAACAAAAATTCATTAAGCGTGTAATATGTACAAATTGCTTTAATAGCTAGCTGGCATTTACATTGCTCTTTAAGGTTTGCAAAGTTCCTTACATAGGTTACCTCATTTGATTCTCACAATCCCTAAGAGTTGGATGCTATTATTATCCCCATGTTACAGTTGAGGAAACTGAGGCAGGCAGAGATTAAGTGACTTGCCCAGGGTCACAGAGCTACTAAGTGTCTGAGGCTGGATTTAAACATAGGTCTTCCTAACTCTAAACCCAGCACTCAATCCACTGTGCCACCTAGCTGCCTCCAGACTTGGTCAGCCTCAGAGACATCACTAACTGTTTCCACCTCCACCACCTCTCTAGAATTGATACCCTTCTCTCCACACACACACACACACACACACACACACACACACACACACACACACAGCCACTACCCTAGTTAAGGCCTTCATCATATTGCTCCAAATAGTTAAAATAACTAGAAATTTCTAAATAACTAGAAATTCAGGTCAAAACAACTCTGAGGGTTCACCTTTTACCCATAGAGTTGGCAAAGATGTACACTATGTAAATAGTCAATGTTGGGGTGTCATGGAAAAATAGGAAAATGTAATTAGTGGAGCTATGAATTGGTCCAACAATTCAGAAAAATAATTTTTATTTTTTTATTCTGAACTTAAACATCAAAAAAAGCCTTATTGAATATACAAAAGAATTCAAAAAGAGTATTACTATGATGCCATGAATCTCCATTTGACATAACTTGCTTTAAAAATAAAAGTATAAAATAAATTCTGCATATTACTTTCAAAACAGTCCTGTTTTAACACCTTCCTCCCAGGATTATTGTGAGGACTAAATAAAACACTATTCGTAAAATACTTAGCGTAGCTCCTGACAGATAGTAGGTACTTAATAAATATCTATCTGCTTTTATTCTCCCTTCTATGAAAATTCAAAAATGTTTCAATGCCTCTCTTTTTTGGACATTATTATTTCTAAACACCCCCTTCCCCTCAACTACCACCCCAATTAAAAACTGAGAGAAAAACAACCTTTGTAACAAGAAGGCATAGCCAAGCCAAATGAACCCACACAGTGACAATGTCCAAAATGTATATTTCTTTATGCATCTTGAGTCTAACACCTCTCCATCATGCAGAAGGTATTGTTTTATCATAGGAATGCTAGAGACATGGTTGATCATTGCATTAATTAGAATTCTTAAGTTTTTCAAATTTCTTTTTCTTGTCATTATATAAATTGTTCATCTGGCTCTGCTCACTTCACTTTACATCAATTAATACTACTCAGGATTCATTTCTTAAGGTACAATAATATTTATATATTTATATATAAGGTATAATAATATTTATATACATACTTTGTTCAGCCACTTTCCATTTGGCACCCTATTGGACTATAGTTCTCTTTTTTATTTCATTTTAATTCCTACCTCCCTCTCCTTTTAGGTTGAGGAAGTCTGTTTTGCTTGAAACTGCTCCTTCCTTGAGATTGTCTTCCCTCAAAACCCCAACCCACCCCATCCCTACTTGTTTCCCTATTTAATTTGATTTATTTCTACACCAAACTCTTTGTGTATTTGTGCGTGTGTATGTTCAACCTTTCTTTATAAATTTCAGATAAGAAAGGGGTTCATGAAATGCTCATTTCCTCCACCCCTTCCTCCCTGTTTGTATACTCGTTTCATACACCCTAATTATAAGAAATAGCAAGTTCCATCTACTTTTTTTCTCCTTCCTACACTAATGTTCCTTGGTACCTGTACTACTTCTTTCTGAATGCTTACAGTATTTCTCTTTGACATGAAAGATCTGGAATTTGGCTGTGACATTACTGGAACTTTACCGTTTGGATTTTCTTTCAGGAGGTGATTGGTGGATTCTTTCTTCCTTTGCTTTGCCTGCTAATCCTAGTTTTCATTTATGATTTCTTGAAATATAGTATCTGGGCTTTTTAAAAATCATGATTTTCATGGTGTACAATGATTCTTAAATTGTCTCTCCTTAAATTGAAAAGGAAGGACATACTTCCCAGGTCAGTCATTTTGTTATATCAAATATCACACATTTTCTTCTTTTTTCAGTCTTTTGATTTTGTTCTACTATTTCTTGATTTCTCAAAAATTCATTGACTTCTTGGTCTTTTCTAGTTTTCAGGGTGTCTGTTATTTGGGACATTTACTACTTTCTCTTCTAAACTATTTATTCTTCTAATTTTTTATCTCTTGCTTAATGTCTTCTAAGAATTCATGTAGTCCTTATGGAAATCCATTGTTTTAGAAAGCTATTTGGAATCATACAAAGAAAGTGACTAAAATTTCCATACCCTTTGATCCAGAAATCCTACTTCTAGATATACAGGTATACTCCAAAGAGGTCAATAATGGGTGAGGGGGAAGCCTCACATACACCCAAATATCTTTCAGCATTTTTGTAGTAGCAAAAGTGTGTAAACAAAATATATGCCTATGAAATGGAGAATAGCCAGTTATAGTACAAGAACATAACCAAGCTGTGATGCATGATTCTAAATATTATTGCACAGTAAGAAAAAATTAATATGATGAATACAGAGAAGCATGAGAAGACTTACATAATCTGATACAAAGTGAAGTAAGTTGAACCAGGTAAACAATATAAACACTGACCACCACAACGTAGATAGAAAAATAAAAAACAATACTAAAAATAAAACATGAATGCTATGGAACCAAGGTTGAGCCAAAGATGAAATATTAAAAGGTACCTCCCTACCTTCTTTCAGAGGTGAGGGAATACAGATGTGCCAATATACTCTATGTGTATATATACATATATATATGCATATATATCAGACTTTTTATATGTGAGAGTTTTGCTAAAATTTTTTGCATTCTCATTTTTATTCTTGGTTATGGCTCTTTAGGAAGGAACAAGAAGAAGCATATATTGTGAAATGTAGGTAATTTAAATTAGAAGACTTAAATAAAAATCTATTTTTAAAAATTAGACATAACCTATGCTCTCATAGAGCTCACAGCCTGGTAAGGGGGCAAGACACAAACACAGGTCAGAAAAACACACACTACATCATTAATCTATAGCAGAAATATTAACAAAATGCTATGTAAAATCTAAAGAAGGTCATTCATTACTAAAAGGAAGATTAGGAAAGACTTATCAAAGGACTTAATGTCTATTATCTCATTTGATCTCCATAATAACCCTTATGAGCTATACAATGTTTATAGATGCAGATCACAAAACAAATCAATGGTAAGGCCCAGCCTCAAACCCAGGTCGCCTAACTTTGAAGTCCATTTTGCAGCTACATCCACATTCACTCACTTTCCCAGATGACCACTGACAACACATATGCCACTTCTGCCTTAATTTTAGCATCTTTTTAAAAAATTTCAACATCAATTAAAGCCACTGGAAACCCAAGTCTTATAAAGTACCTGCATACTCTCAGGATGCAAAGTCAACATAGGGTTGAAGAGCACTGGTCCAGGGCTGCCTCCAGCAGTTTCACCAGCTTCCAAAAGGATCCCTACAAAAAATGACTAAGTGACTTGAGGTAAGGGTACCAGATGGATCTTAATGGACAGGCACTTGATCCCAGAGAAGCTCTGCAATGGTCATTAACACTGCAGTTTTATTTAGCCATTGCCAGGCAACCACAGCACAGATGGTCAACATCATAATTATTTCACTGCTTCAAGCCTTTGCCTGAATGGTCCACAAACATGAGAGAAAAGCAGAAACAAAAAAGAAGAATGCCTAATCAAGAATAGTGCTGATACTGTCCCCGCTATACTAATGAACTGTGTGACACTGATAAGATTCTTCACCTCTCTAGTCTTGTTTCTTCATGGTAGAACTGGGGGCTTGACTAGGTAACAGTAAAACAGTAAACCCTTACATAGCAACTGAAGATTCCAAAGCAATTTCCCCACAACCACCTTTCAAAGCAGGTAATGCAAATATGATTATCCCATTTTATACACAAAGAAATGGACTCAGAGAGGTTGTTTTCTTTTCCATTTTTAGGTCTACTTTTCTATTTTTTTAATTAAAAAAACAACTTGAGCTTGCTGATCGTCACACCACTAAGGTCTATTTCACTTACAGGATTCAATATATTTCACCCCTAGACTTAGAAAATCTACAATCAGATAATCAGTACATAAGTAATAGCTGTTTGCATTACTGTTAAAATCCTACTCACTCTTCAAGACCGGACCCAAAGGCTATCTCTCAGGACAACTTCCTTAATCCTTCAATCCTTCAATGCTCACATCTCTCTTAACACTCTGCACCATGCCTATGATATTTCTATTAAGACTGGAGAGTGCTAGATTTCCACCTATATGTTGATGCTCCCTCAAATATCTTAATTTCCCAGTTCTTCAGTCTCCTCAAATCCCATGACCTCTAGGACAGCCTTGCACAAAGCTAATCATGTCTTAGATCTATCAGCTCAGAGTTACAGTGTATAGAGTGCTAGGCCTTGAATCAAGAAGATATGAGTTCAAATCTGTTCTCAGACAATGATTAACTATGTGAACCTGGACAAGTTACTTAATCTCAATCTCTGTCTCTGTCTCTCTGTCTCTGTCTCTCTGTGTGTGTCTGTCTCTGTCTGTCTGTCTCTGTCTGTGTCTGTCTTTTTGTGTCTCTCTGTCTTTCTCTGTCCCTCTGTCTCTCTCTGTCTCTCTCTCTCTCTCTCACACACACACACACACATACACACACACACACACACTCGCTCTCTCTCTCTCTCTCTCTCTCTCTCTCTCTCTCTCTGTCTTTCTGTCACTCTCTTTCTCATGAAATGGGAACTAAAAGTAGTGCCTATCTCCCAGGATTGTTGTGAGGATCACATGAGATAATATTTACAAAGCATTTACCATAGTACCTGGCACATAGTAGAGAATAAATATCCGTTCCCTTCTCCATCTCTTATCACTCACACATTCTACTTCCATGATCAAAAACTCTGATATCCCATTCCTCTACCCCAGGAGTTCTTGACCTTTTTGTGTCTTGGCCCTCTTAGGCAGTCTGGTGAAACCTTTGGACCCTTTCTTAAAATAATGTTTTTTAAATAATTTGAGCAAATGCTAAATTTCTGTTAGAGGTCAGTGAAAATAAAGATATAATTCTTTCTCAGTGAAGTTCACAGACCCCATGAAATTTCCAAGGAGTTTGTGGATCCCAGGTTAAGAACCCCTCTGTATGATTATAGCTTCCTCTCAAGCCGTTTCTCACCATTCCTTCCTAAACTTAGCCTTTGCCTTCACCATGACTCCATTTCTCCATCCCCTCAGGACTCTCACTCCACTACTCCTACTTTGACTTTACTTTCCTCTTTTCCTAGCCTCTATCGCTTCAACTCTACACTATCTTCCATTCTTAAATCCATCACCCCTTTGTCCTATCATCACACATCTCTTGCCAAACCTCAGCCCTGGATCACTCCCAACATCTGCCTCCTCTACTTCTACACATGTCCTGCTGAAAAGAGTTGGTCAAAGTCATTTAACCAAGGTGACTGGATATACTACTGAGCCCTCACTGCTGCAAGGCAATGCTTTTACATTTGCCAAGAGCTCCCTCTTGTCCCCCTTTCTTCATCTCAAAACACCTTTGACTCATCATTCCCTACTTTCTTCTCCTTTATTCCAGGCCTCCTGAACATCTCTCTCTCTCATCCATCTACTTCTCATTACTCACACAGCTTTCATCCTAGTTCAGGTTCTCATCACCTCTTTCATGGAATTGCAATATCCTCCTAATTAGTTTCTCTGCATCAAAACAGTGAAAGGGAACTAAGTGATTAACCCTTGAGGTCACCCATTTGGGTTTTGCATTGAATCCAAACTATTTCCCTCTAATTTCTACCTTAGTTCTTTGCTTTGGGGCCAAGCAGGAGTCTCATCATTTTTCCACATAATAGCCCTTGAAAACAGCTATCATGCCATCTAAGACTCTTCTCCTAGCCTAATCATCCTCAATTTCTTCAAATGATCCTACTGCTTCATTTTCAGTCCCTTCATGATCCTGGCTTCCTTTGTCTGAAATTATTCCAGCTTGTTACTGGCCTCTAGTATGAAGAATAAGTCTTCTCCCTTCTTAAAATCAGGACAATCCTTGCCTATCTCTAGTCCCATAGTACCTCTTCAATTTGCCAGATTCCTCACAAAACCCTGACAGCAGTCTATCTAGGCCAGATGTCTTGAATTCATTGTGAGAAACCAGGTACTCTCTTGCTTATTTCAATTGTAACTCTCTATTAATCATATTTGTTCTTTCTTCCCATTGTGAAGATCATTCTCCTTGATGGAGAAAACAAGCAAAACACTAGTTGAGTAGTTCTGCATTCTCTCCTTCATGTATTATCATCTTCCCATCCACAATAAGAAAAGTTTCTATCCTTTCTTTAATCTTTTTGCTCTTAATATGACTTTTTAAAAGTCCTTTTCAAATTTTCTTCAGTATTTGTCACCAATTCATGCTGACCATCAAATCCTAGACACCATTCTTAGAGAATCTCTGCAATGTTTTTGTTTTTGTCATTGGTTTCCTTCCCTACTTTTCATTTTTTGTACATACCCTTTCTGAAGTAATTAATGACTTCCCTGTACAGTTAGCCACATTAGTATTTTTAGACACTTCCCCTTTTCTTCCTTTTTGAAATCAGTTGTGGCCCTCTAATTAGAATTATGTCCTTAAGAATTCTCTGTCTTGTTGAGACAACTTAAGGTCTCACTCAGGCCTGGGATCCAACCTACCTTTAACTATAAACTCTTTGGAATTCACACTTTAAGCCTGGGTATGTGTGTGGCTTCAGGCAAGTCACTTAAATTCCCAGGACCTCAGTTTACACATCTACAAAATGAGGAAATTGAATCAGATGGGTTCTGAGGTCCTTTCCTTTTCTCAAACTATGATGCTATGTAAGATTATGTCAGGCATTCCCCTTCTTATGTATTCCAAACTCTATGAAGGCAAGGTTCAACTCTGCACCACCAAACCTTTCTTTCTTGATTAGAATCAGGCTCAGAAAAAAGTTTTCCTTGTAATTCCTGCCAATTAGTGAATATCGAAACTGTCAGCAAGGGAAACTAAGGATTTATCTGCTGAACTGCTTTTAAGCAGCTTAGCTTTCAACACACTTATGTGTATTGTCGTTCAGTTGTGTCCGACTATTTACGACCCCATTTGGGGTTTTCTTGGAAAAGATACTAGACTGGTTTGCTTCTCCAGCTCATTTTACAGATGAGGAAACCAAGGCAAACAGAGTTAAGTGATTTGCCCAGGGTCACACAGCTAATAAATGTCTTAGGCCATCTTTTAACTCAGGGAGATGAGTCTCCCTGACCACAGGCTTAGCACTCTATCCACTGTGCCACCTCACTGCCCTTTAAAGTAGGTAAGGTGTTTTAAAAGTTGCCTGTTCCAATCATATGGAGGCTGCTTCTCTGCCAGCTTCATGGTCTGTGTCACAGATTCGTCATCAAACTCTTCAAGGTGGTCCACCAGCTTGGTCACACATACCATATCATCACCTGTTTCCCTCCTTTGGTCCTCAACCAATTGCTTTCCCACCATGTTTCCCTTTTACATTTTTAATTCCCACTCAGGGGAACATCTCTTTGATGTACAAGTAATGCTACATTCATGACTCTTCTACCGCATATGTGCCTTTTAAATATGATGAACAGAACTTACTGCCATGTTGAAGAAATGTCACATCCCACCAATTTATGCTGATGCCTGATGTGAGGTCATATTTACCACTCTGGGCTAAGAGCTCTAGCTCACTCTAGCACTTTACATTTATCTAACAAACACTGAAGAAATCCAGTGCTGGGTTTGAAATCATTGTGAATAGGAATGGTCCAGATTACTCCACAAACTTTACTGGGTTTCTGTGACTTTGCAGTCTCCAGGCTTAGGGCAGCTAAGTGGCACAGTGGATAGAGTGCCAGGGCTGGAGTCAGGAAGACCTGAGTTCAAATCTAACCTCAGATACTTACTAATTGTGTGACACTGAGCAAATCACTTGACCTCTGTTCGCCTCAGTTTCCTCATCATAAATGTAGATAATAATAGCACCTATCTCCCAGGGCTGTTGTGAGAATCAAATGAGATAATAATTGCAAAGCGCTTAGTATAACGGCTGGCACATACTAAGCACTATATAAATGTTAGCTGTCATGATCATTATCATCCAGGCTCTCCATACCCATCATCAACAGCCATCTTCTCAGCCAGAAGTTCCTCTACCCTCTCTTTCTTCTGTGGTGGATAATAACTGAGGAAACAATCTGAGATATGTAATTTGTTAGAAAAACAGGAATACTAAATGGGCCAGTGGACTCCCCAATCAGTCCAAAGACCCTGAATACAGAGTGAGACAGATTTTTATGTATTAAAAACAATTAAAGATGACCAACTAATGAAAGGAAAATATTTAACCAGGATACAGATCTAGGTAATTTGATTTCTAATTGGAGGAAAGATTAGGGACTTTCCAAGTTAGGAAGGTGAGAGCAAACAGATGAAATTCCCTGAAATCAGAAAAAAAGGTATCCCACTCCCCACAAGTATCTATATTCAATCACAGAATCGTGGAAACAATAACTGATTAGTGTAGAACCAGTTTTCCGATAAGACATATGGTTTGCCTGAGATCTGTAATTGTGAGAAAACTGCTTGCATCAATCTTTGGATTTGACTGGGCTTCTGGTCAGTATATCTTGGGTCCTTAGTTAAGGGTCTCTAAGCATCAGGTGAAGATGGTCCAGCTTCCCAGTCATGCAGGGCTACGTTCAAACAATACAATAAAGTTTTCTCACAAGACAGAAATTGGACCAGACCCATAACTGAGTAGAAAGGGAGCTAAGCTAGAACCAAAATTGAGTCACAAGATGGGGTCAGTTCATTCAATTCCCACACTTCCCCAGCTAAACAGAAGTCTGTCTTCTACCTCTCTTTTGTCCCCTACTTGACTGTAAACTCAATCAGGACAGTCAGTCAATCAACAAACACTTACTAAGTGCCTGCTGTTTGCCAGGAACAATTTGAGAGTCTGAGGATACAAGTGCAAAGAATGAAACAATCCCTTCTCTAAACAAAGCACTGTGCTCTGCCCACAGACCATAAATGTATGGCCAAGCAAATGCAAATTGAAATAAGAATTGTACTTTTACCATCTGATAATGGTATTATATGGAAGCCAAGTAAAATGCTAACGTTATCTTAGGATGCTCTGTGACAGCCTTACCAAAGCCCTCCTTGGTTAGAACACCTCTGGAGTATTGTCTTCAGTTCTAAGTGTCATATTTTCAGAAGAACATTGAGAAGATGGTATAAGACCCAAGGCCATATTTCATGGGATGAGGCAAACAGGACTCATTCCACCCTGGCTTGACTGAGGTCACAGGGCAACCCCTGCTTTCCACTGCTCCCAGGAAGTCAGACATGCTCCCTTTCATCCTCGACCCCCAACCCCCACCATGTTACAGTCTGTCATCCATTGGCTGAAGCTGTATACTACTAGACCTCTCTACCATATTCCCATAACCTTTTCATCATGGAAGGTCACTTTCAGCCCTGGAATTCACACCCCCAAAGTACCCTCCTATCCCCCTTCCCAGGTGGCTAGTGAATAAAGCTCTGGGTCTGGAGTTAAGAAGACCTGAGTTCAAGTTTGACTTCAGGTACTTAATAGCTTAGTAGCACCTAGGCAAGGCACTTAACCTCTATCTGCCTCTGTTTCCTCAATAAAATTGAGATAACAGTACCTACTTTGCAGGGTTATTGTGAGGTTCAAATGAGATAATAATTGTAAAGTGCTTAGCACTGTGCCTGGTACATAGTAGGTTCTTACTAAATTCTTGTTCCTACCCTCCCACCTCCTTCTGATTAGATTGCTCCTCTGAGAACCTCCATTTAAAGAGGGCAACTTCACCGTCATGCCCCACATAAGGTACCTTCTCCTCCCTTCCTTTCAGCTTCCTGTGATGTGCTGTCTTCCCCACTAAAATTTAAACTCCTTGAGGGCAGACACCGTCTTTTTTTGGCTTGTTTTTATATTCCCACCTCCTCTCTTAATAAATTCTTGTCAACAGAATCATTATTTATCTGGAGGAGAGTGAAAGACCTTGAAATCATGACACATGAGAATCAGCTGAAGAAACCAGGGATTTTAAGCCTGAAAAGAACTTAGTGGAAAGGGATTGAGGGAAAGAGAGAAGGTTAGGTCTTTGAGCAGAGACTGCAGGACAAAATATCTGGTATATTGTAAAAATTCCTGTTCAGATGGTTCTTGAAGGCTAATGAGGTCCCTTCCGGGTTTGTGATTCTCAAAGTCAATCAATAGACAAACATTTATTAAACACTTACTATGTGTCAGGCAGTGGTAAGCACTAACTGGGATGTTCCTGAACTCCTCGTATTATGGTTTTTTAAAAAATGTAAAACAAAATTGGTTAAAATAAAAATTATTCATAAAATCTTCTCATTTGAGGATAATTCATGAGTTTAATGTCTTATAGTTTGCATTACAGCAGCACTTACCAAATGTCTTATGTACTTCATCTCATTTTAACAATCCTATGAGTCAGGTACTGCTTTTATTGTCATTTTACCAAGGAGGAGACTGAAGCACAGAGGAGTTAAGTGACTTTATTAAGGTCACAAGGCTAGTTAGTAAATGTCAGAGACAGAATTCCAACCCAACTCATTCCTGACTTGAATATAGTATTCTTTCCACAATACTATGCTGCTTCAAAAATGCACCTGTACCCTGAGAACACATTATAATTTTTTAATTGCTCTGTTTTATTGGGATAGAGTCTATCCTCACATACATATGTCTCCACAACATTTCTTGGAAAACATTTCCTTCTCCTATTCACACTGCCAACATTCAATTCCACATTCTTATTACCCTTGTTTGAGGTTCTCTCTTTTTGTCCTGTGTATTTACCTGTAATTGTTCTATATCTACATGAGTCCTCCTTTTTTACATTAACGGGAAATGGGAAAGTATCTGCTCTGCCATGTTATTGGTCGTATGACTCCAAAGTCTACCTCATCACTTCTTTCCTGGACTATTACTACAGCCTCCTAATTGGTTACCCTGGACCAAGTTTCTGATTCCAATCCATTCTAGATATAGCTTCCAAATGTATAATTGATAATTTTCCTAAAGCAAAGGCCTGTGTGAAATCAGTTCTGCTAAAATGATACACCTTTGTTCCCCAAAAGCTATGCAAAACTGCACAGTAAAAACCACAATGCTTCAATTGTGTTGGAACAAATTCAAGCTTTGGAAGCACACATTATAGCAGATCTGACTGGACCTCTATTCAATAAACTCCATGGGCTCTCCATTGTAGCTTTAAGCATTCCACAGTGCCTTCTTTAGCTGCCATTATGGCCTGTTGGAACAAATTGTTCTGGTCTACCCATTCCACCAAGGGAAGTCTTTACATGCTTGGAGTGGACATCCCCTTAACTCATGGATGGGTTTGAGGCCCATTGGTTACCCTCAACCTTGTTTAGCCTTTGTACTGAGATGGTTTTACCAGGCTGTGGCTGCTGTGAATGCTACATCTTCTTGGATGCTCTGGGATCAAACATAAACTTTTATTTGGCATTTAAATCTCTTTACAATCTAGCCTTTTCCTATATTTCCAGGCTTATTCCCCTCCATGAAATTAGCAATCCAGCAAAATTGCCTTTTTTTTACTGTTTCTCCTAAATATTATTCCATTTCCTATCATTCTGTCTTTACACTAACTGTACTTATGCCTGCAATGTATTCCTTCCTAATCACTACCTCTTGGAATCCCTGCTTTCCTTCAAAACTCAGCTTATGAAGCTTTTCCTTATCCCCCACCTGCTAGTGCCCTACCTCTGTATCTATTCTGAATATATTCTCTCTGACTCTCTTTGTCTCTCTCTCCTCTCTATTTCTCTCAGTCTCTGTCTCGCTGTGTCTCTGTCTGTCTGTCATTCTACACACACACACACACACACACACACACACATACACACACACACACGTTTCAGCAGGGACTCTGTGGCTTTCATCTTTGTATCCCTGATGCTTAGCACAGTTCCTGACACATAGTAGGTATTTAATAAGTGTTTGTGGATTTATTGAATGAATTAAGATTCAGAATTTAAAATATTCGATCACTTTCAAAAGAACTTTGTGCAAAGTGTTCCACTGAGCTGTTTATGTGGTCTTCTTTTTAAATTCAGATATTTCTTCATTTCTGTGTTTGACACAGAAATTCTACTCAAAATATGATACGTCTTATTGGCCTATGCAGAATCGACCCTTAAATATAGACCAGGCTCACAAAATGGGACCACTTTAAATGTATACATATATACACACATACACATGTATGTTATATATATATACCTGTGTGTATATATATTATATATGCATATATAACTATACATTAAAACATTTATACAAAATTCTCATGCTTAACATGTACTCTAATTGGTCTGCTAAAGTTTTTCTCCTTTAAAGTAAATGTTTTATGAGAAGACATATATGAACTGATGCACAGTGAAATGAGAACAAGCAGGTCAATGCTGGGTCTGGAGTTAAGAAGACAATGTTGTGAAGATGATCAACAGTGAAAGACTGGGCTACTCTAATCAACGACCCAAGACACATCCAAAGGACTCATGATGGAAAAATGCTGTCCACTTCCAGAGAGAGAAATGATGAACTCTGAGTACAAATTGAAGTATAATTTTCTTGCTTTCTTTTTTTTAACTTTTTTTTGGTGATTTGGCTACTATGAAAATACATTTTGCACGATTTCAAATGTATAATTGATATCATATTGGTTGCCTTCTCAATGGGTGGGGGAAGGGTGAGAGGAAGGGAGAGGATTTGGAACTCCAAATTTAAAAAGAAAAGAACATTAAAAATAAATAAATAATATATTTTTAAAAAGTAATGTTTTATTTATTTTTTATTATCAAGGCACTTTTCATTGTTCTGCTTCCAATTGTCATCATCTTCCTAAGAGCATAACAATAGACTTGGGCTCAGATTTCATAATGTCAAATTTGAGGGGAAAATTCAGGCTATTTCCAGAGCAATATGGTACACGTATCAACCACATCTGCTCATTGAGAGATATGCTCCATTTACTTTGCCAGCTCCATCATTTTAATTATAATTTATACTTTGATGGAGGCATGTTATTTACTTATAATCAACCTAATTTTTTTCCTTAGTAATATCCATTCCTTTCACTGTACTGAGGAATGAAAATAAAAATTCAAATTTGTTCATGAAGCATGAATGATTTAAGTTTTTAAACTGGAGCCTTTTTTTGATGCAATGGAGGACATTTTTTTTCTTATTTAGTGGTAGAGATGTTTTGCTGCTGCTGTTTTTACACAAGGAATTTTTAACTTTTAAGGCAAAGCAGTAAATCTCTGGCATAATTCACTACTACAGGGAATGCAACCCACTGCTTTTCCTCAAGTGGTGAGGAGTCTTCTGGCCAGTGCATTCAAAGGAAGAGAGAGAATCTGCAGACGCACAGAGACGGAAGATGCAAGAAAGAGCGAGTGGGCTTAATGAGTTGGAATTAAAATATGTAAAGGGAAATGAAGTATAATACCCAGAAAGATAGTCTGAAACAAGGTTATAAAAGACTTTTAAGGCCAAACACAGAGAGCAATTTGTATTTTATTATACAGACAATTGAGAAACAACTCCAAGATTGTGAACTTCAGTGACTGAAAATATGGTGGTATAGATAAATAATAGAAATAAAATTGTTAGGAAGCAGGATGAGTTTTAGGGAAGAGATGATGAGTTCTGCTTTGGATATACTAAGGCATATAGATGCATGCCTATAGGATACCCCATCAGAAATGCCGAACAGGCAGCTAGTGATGCAGGATCAAAACCCAACATGAAGTACAGTTGGATATATGGATCTTGGGGGTCATCTACCTAGAGATGATAATTGAATCCATGGGAGATTGTGATTTCAGAAAGAGGGAGAGGGAGGGACAGAGAGACAGAGAGACAGAGTGGCAGAGACAGAGAGAGACAGAGGCAGAGATAGACAAAGACCGACAGACAGAGACAGAGAAGGGCCCAGGACCGAGCCTTGCGGTAACCCCAAGAGTTAGGAAACAGAATATGAATAATGATATGGTAAAAGAAACTGAAAAGGAGAACCAAAGAACCATAGAAGAGAGAAAATCTAGGAGAGAAGATGATCAATATTATTAAATGCTACAGAAAGGTCAAGAAAGATAAGCTTCTGCCTTCATGGAGCTTGCAGTCTCATAGGGAAATGGCATATACAAAATAATATATAAACTTATTATATATTATTATAATATATTATGTGAATATGATATATATAAATATAAATGCATATCATATATTTGCATGTACAGACTATACATGTGTCTACATACATGCAAATATTTATACACGACAGATATAATTAAAATGCTATGCGACGTTAGAAGTGTCATGTCAGTGCCCTGCACATAGTAGGCACTTAGTAGATACCTACTGAATCAAAAGAATTGAATTGAATTACTGATGGGGAATCAGGAAATGCTTCATAGAGGTAGGGTGTTATATGAGTTGGAGTTTAGAGAATAAAAAAGAATTCATATGATAGGAAGATTATTGGAGTAGGAAGAGAAAGTATTCTATACATTAGAAACAGCATGAGCAACGGCATTAGACAGAAAGGGGATGGTGGCAAAAGGCATAGTATGACTAAATGACCAAGGGAAGTAGTATAATTTAATACTGGAAAGGCTCAATGGCACCAGACTGTAGAGGTCCTGCAATGGTAGGTGAAGGGTTCAGACTATGCTTAATAGGCAATAGGAGTCAATGAAGCATTTTAATCAAAAGATTAACAAGTTGACATTTATACACTGAGGACCTTGCCTCATTTTTAGTGGAGAAAATTGAGGCTATTCACTGACAGCTTCCTCTTCTCTGCTCCTCACCTTACAAACCCTTGACTTCATTTCTCATAATTTCCTCACTTACTTTATTCTCTGATGAAGCCCTTCTCACTAAGGCCAACTGCTTTCTGTTTATCCTTGATCCTATCCCGTCAATTTGCTCTAAGCAGATTTGTCTCCATTATGATTCCTCCTCTCTCTAATCTTCAATTTCCCCCTATTTGTTGGCTCTAGTCCTTCTGGATAAGTCTCTACCATCTTTTAAAAAAAAAACTCTCATTAGTTGCTACTAACTAGATTTGCGATAGTTGTCACCCAATATATCTCCCCCCAATACTTTGTTAATAAAAATCCTTGGAAAAGATATCTAAAGTCAGTGCCTACACTTCCTCTCCTCTAATCCTTTTTCTTTTAAATGCAGTCCATATAAACTCTGAGGATCTTTTTCCCAACTCTCACACTAGTAGATGAGTGTCTCAGGTCCCTCAGAGATCTAGAAGTAGATATGAGAAAGTTTAATGATACAAAGAACCATCACCACAAGCATAAAATCTCATAAGAAATGGAGTCCTGGAAATTGGTCCCAAAGGTCACTCTCAAAACCTAGGAATTCTGGGAAATAAAATGCTTCCCACCTCATGCAAACTGGTTATATCATATTTATACTCTGCAACCATATCCCTCTCTATTCTCTAGTTCTGCCCTTACACTCAAACTATAGAAGTCACCTAATTTTCCAAAGCCATCTTTTATCAGAATTTTTCTTCCTTTTCATTGACATGCCATTCCTGTAGTAATCAAATGGCCTCAATTTCAATATCCATCTATTGTTTTTTCATCAGCAACAAAATCATGTTTCAATGCTTACTTAAACCCCCTGGAGAACAGATGGGAATAATCTCTACCTACTTTTTTTTGGAATAAAATCAATTCCAAACACTGATGCAGAGGACCGGGAAGAAAAGATTTTAGCAAATGAAGAATGCAATTCACCCTTCAGTAACTAAAGGAATCTTTCTTAAGTGATTCCTGAGAGAGTTGAAGCCAACACTAAGAACCATTAAAAGCAGCAGCACTGAAGAGTCTATAAACTCAGGGATCTAAACTGAATAATTTCACTTCTTTCTTTGAACCAAGGAAATAATTTTCTTCAAAACTTAAGGATAACTGTCCAGATGTGCCATTTAAAAAGGAGCTAAAGGACACAATAAGAGTCACCTTTTTTGAGGCAATCAGGGTTAAGTGACTTGCACAGGGTCACACAGCTAACTAAGTGTCTGAGGTCAAGATTTGAACTCACATCCTCCTAACTTTAGGGCCAGTGCTCTATCCACTGTACCACCTAGCTGCCCCTAATAAGGGTAACCTTTTGATTATTCCCTGATAATATTCCAGAAAACCTAAATAATCATTAGTATTTAACTTTAGAATGTGCCGTGGTTAATGAATGCCTCAGATAGCATGAATTCCTTGAGCATCTAACTCAGCTGAAAGGGATCTAAGGGATCATCTACAACAGGTGTGAGAAACCTGCAGCCTCGAGGCCACATGTGGCCCTCTAGGTCCTCAAGTGTGTCCCTTTGACCATATCCAAACTTCAAATAACAAATCCTTTTATTAAAGGGATCTAGCTTAGATGGTGTCAAAGTTTTCTTTCAGTTCTGACATTGTGACAGCATAATTAGCCACATTGTAGGCTCTTCAGGTCATTTCTTTCTCTTGACCTTCCCAGAGATGGTATAAGACAGGTGGAGACACTGGAGGGCTGATAGCACAGGCTCACTCTTGATCTGGTCAGACAGGAAGGACAGGAAGACAGCTTCGGAGGGGTTAATAATCTTCATTCTAGTCTAGTCTTCTCAAAGGCATTGCTGGTAATGGGAGTACCAAATCCTACAGCATTCCCTAATTACCGTTTCCACAGGGGCTGGTGAGAAGAGGGGGGCAACTACCCTTATATCTCAATGAGGTCAATCAAGAAAGGCACAACTTGTGCACTCCCCTTAATCCCCTCAAGCCTCAATGGGGGCCGGTTGAAGCAAACACAGATTCCCCTCAACCCTTGATGGGGGCTGATCAAGGCACACACAGCATTCCAGCTTGTGCATTCAACCCTAAAGGTTCCCCACTCACTGGCCAGTGCCCATTTGCTTTATAGGGCAACAGACAAAGAAGACATCTTGCTAGCAATAGCCTCACAAGTTTACATTATCTTACCACTGCACAGTCACAGTGGATATTTACAATTTTAAGCACAAACGTTTATATTATTTATCATTATGTAATACTGAGCAAGCTTGGAGATGTTTTGAACCATGATCATGAGGATTCACATCTAACACCTGGGAACAAGAAGTTGTTATGGCCATGGATTCTGGGAACTAAACTATAAGAAAAAATAACAAAAATTCATCTTACACACACTAAAATCCACCTTACTTAGAGAAGGAAAGCTCCTTGAGGGTAGGGCCTCCTACTTCTTTTGTATCCCTACCCACATAACATCTAGTTCATTGTTAGGCCCACTGGAGATCACTCAGTAAGTATTTCTGATGGGGATTTTACTGGAAAGAAGACTCACATTAGCCACATTTGCTATTTGTTAGCTGCTCCCAGTGGGAAGACGCTTTTCAGAATTTGGAATGCAATTATCAAATGTGCACGTAGCTAGGATCTAATCCAGAGCACATGGCCTAACTGTAAAATAAGCCACGCATATTAGATGATGGTCTGTTAATAGCAGCAGCTAGGTGGCACAGTGTATAGAGTGCTAGTCCTAGAGTCAGGAATACTGACCTTTGTCAGTTCAAATCCAGCCTCTGTCATCTGCTAGTTGTGTGACCCCAGGTGAGTCACTTAACTCTGCTTCAGTTTCCTCATCTGTTAGATGAGCTGAAGAAGAAAAATGGCAAACCACTCCAGTATCTTTGCCAAAGAAAACCCCAAATGGGGTTGAACGTGACTGAAAAACGACTGAACAACATTCTTCTGGAGGAAAAGCTAAGGAATTTGTAGAATGCTTTGGTGGAGATATTACTGAAACAACTTCCGTTCTTTGAAGAAAGCCTTCAGAAAACTCCACTGAGGTCCTATTCCGATGCTTCTGCTGTAGAATGGAAGTGATGCTCCGTTCTTAGAGGCTATGCCAACAGAATAGCAGCTCTGAGACGTGTTCCCAAGCTAGAATGGTCCCAGTGACTGGACATACATCTGTCAGTGGAGGACCTAGAGAAGCTTGTCACCAGAAGAGGACCCACCATGTCATGAATGTTTTTAGCCTCAACAACATTGTATACAAAGGCATGGAAGGAGCGCCCACACAAGTGAAGCTTGAATCCTTGAAGCATTGAATTAGCTAGTGTTTACTTGAATCAGGGGAGAGATACCATTTTGATGAGCACAAAAGGAAGCACTTTTATTTTAACATCTGTTTTCATTTCAGATAGGAAGGAATGTAAATGCTAATGTGTATTGACTACTATTATGTCTTCTATCACTTCCTCATTACATTTCCTTCCAAGTTGTCGTGAAGGCCGGATGATATATGTCAAAGTGGGGATGTGCTGGACTTGGATACCAGGAGACATGGGTCCGGGTCTGGTTTTGCCATGTACCAGCCATGTGACCACAGGCAAGTCACCTGACGTCTTTGAGAATCGGTTTCCTCATCTGTAAAATAGTAAGACTAATACTTGCATTGTCTACACTATGGCGTTGTTATGGAGCACATTGCAAACTACAAAATGCTACGTTAAAGGTGAGTTATTTATGAGTATTATTACTGATAGTGCATTGGATCAATGGCTGGACTTGGGATATTCAAATTTGACCTCAGGTACTCACTAGCTGTGTGACCCTGGGTAAGTCATTTAAGGTCTTTCTGCTTCAGTTTGGGATAATCATAGTACCTGTCTCCTAGAGTTGTTGTAAGGATCAGATAAAATATTTATAAAGTGCTGTAAACTTTAAAGTGTTATATAAACACTTGCTACCATTATCGTTATTTTTATTAAATGGAGGACATATTATAATCATTGTCATTGTCATCATAGTTCACCAATAGTCGCACGTTGCTATTCTTAGAATTATAGACTCTCGGAGCAAGACAAAACCTTAGAAGCCAAACTCCAGTTGGGGAGCTTGACTTTAATTGCTGGAAAAAATGCTCAAACTGATTAGAACATGGTTTGTGAGGGAAGCAGTGATCATGAACAGCCAGCAAAGTTTCATCAAGAATGGGACATGATAGACCAACTACAGTTTTTTCTTTAGTTGGAATCCTAAATTGCTAAGTTAGGGGACTAACACAGACATAATATATTTAGATTTTAGCAAGACATTCAACAAAGTTTCTCATGCTATCCTTGTGGGGAAAACGGAAAGATGTTTAATCTAGTGATTAGGGTTGTCTTAGATAGACTCAAAATTAGCTGGAAAACCAGAATGAAAGGATGATAATGAGTGGATTAAGGCTAACTTGGAAGGAAATATAAAAGGATCTGGCCTTGGTCCTATTCTGTTCAATAAAGGCATAGGTGTTATACTCATCAAACTAGCAGATGACTTAACTGAGAGGATTAGATAACATGATGGAAAACAGGACTCTCCTCCTACAAGAGCCCGAATGGGCTAGAATATGCTGAACATATAGGTAATTTTTTTTGGTCCAGACTTGTGATTTCACAAGTGAAGATTTCCTCACAAATGCAGATTTGTTCACTTGGAAAGTTATTTACCTGGTGGCAATGAGAGATTAAGTGACTTGCCCAGGGTCTTTTAGTCAATATATGTCAGAAGTGGGACTTGACCCCAGGTCTTTCTGACTCTTAGGTATTCACTATGCTATTGCTGCCTAAGAAAAAAATCAATAGAAATAAATGTAAAGTCCCATGCAAATATGGAATTAGGGAAACATGGCTCAGTAATCTGCATTAAAAAAGAATGGGGGAGGATATACTCCAATGTGTTCAATGACCATAGAAAGAACTTATTTATGCCAAAAAGTGGGTAGTGGTGCAATAGATCGAGTCCTGGGCCTGGAGTCAGGAAGACCTTAGTTCAAATCTAGCCTCAGACACTCACTAGCTATGTGACCCTGGACAAGTCACTTAACCCTATTTGCCTCAGTTTCCTCAACTGCAAAATGAACTGGAGGAGGAAACCACTCCAAGTGGGGTCATGATGAGTTGGACACAACTGAACAACACCAAATTTATAGTAACATTTTCTTGTAGAAAGAAAAAACTGAAAACAAAATATATGGCCATTGTTTGGGGAATAGCTAAATAAGTTGTGTATAAATGTAATAGAATATTCCTGTGCTATAAGAAATAATGAATATGATTAACAGAAAAATCACAGGAATATTTATATGAACTGACAGAAAATGAAATACAACCAGGGAAACAATCTACCCAATGGCTCCAGCAATGTAAATGGAAAAAGCAACAACAAAATAATAAAAATGGATGCTACAGAATTGTAATGACCAAGCTTGGCCCCAAAGGAGAGATACAAGAAGGCATCCCTGCTTCTCTGCAGAGGTGAAGGCTGTGGATGTGGAGTCCTGCATAAAATTTCAAACTTTTAAAACATGTTAATTAGTTTTTCTGAACTGGTTTTTTTCTTTTTTTTTTTTGGTTATTCTTATTTATAAAGGATTGCTCTCTGGGAGTAGGATGGGGGTGGGGCGGGAAGAATACCTTTAGAAATGTAAATGATTTAAAAATGAAAGGTATCAATAAAAATTATTTTTAAAATATCTAGGAGCTTCTGCGTACTGGAAGTCAACAGTGTGATATGGCAGTCAGGATGCTAATGCAACCTTTAGCCTAAATTAATAAAGCCTTGATGCCCAGAATGGTGGAGGTACCATTCTTACTGTTCTCTGCCTGAATCAGATCATATCTGGACTTTTAAGTTCAGTTCTGGGTGATACATTTTAGGAAGCACATTGACAAGCTAGAGTAAATCTAGAGGAGAGTGACAAGGATGGTGCAAAAATAGGAGACCATGCCATATGTCTGTTGAGGAAATAAGTGATATATAATCTGAAGAATGGAAGGCCTATGGGGATACGTTGACAGTCTTTTAAGCACTTGAAGATAACTATAGAAGGAAGGGCTAAATTTTTTCTGTTTGGGCACAGAAAACAGAATTAGGAACAATGGATGGAAAAAGGCTCAAAATAAGGAGAAACTTCCTAAAAATTAGAGCTGTCCAAAAGTATATAGTGGGCTGCCTCAGGAAGTTATGGGCTTTCCTATCTCTGGGGTTGTTGAAATGAAGATGAATGATTCCTTGCCAATTATGTTATAGGTTGAGAAATGAATATTTCTCTCCTATATTTAATATTGATATTGTTCGATCGTGTCCAACCCTTTGTTACCCCATTTGGGGTTTTCTTGGCAAAGATAATGGAGTGGTTTCCCATTTCCTTCTCCAGCTCATTTGACAGATGAGAAAACTGAAGCAAACAGGGTTAAGTGATGTGTCCAGGGTCACACAGGTAGTAAGTATCTGAGGCAGGAGATGAATCTTCCTGACTCTAGGCTGTGCACTCTATCCACTGCACCACCTAGCCACCCCTATATTTAATAACTAATTATTGTATTAGGACCAAGGTTTTTCCCCTTTTCTACTTCCTCATCCAGAAACCAACCATTATGGGAAATCTCTCTTCGAGATTTATCCAGGCCGAGATCTAATCAGATACTAAAAGAAATTCTAAGTTTAGGCTAATGGTTATATTCCTGCTCATTGTGTTTGCTCAGACATATCCTGGGGAAATGTTGATTCTCCCTGTTATCAAGACAGGTAATATGGAAATTGATCTCTCTTTGACCAAGATTTGAGTGACCTAAGTAAAACAACCCAAGATAGTCCACCTCCTATTTTGCTGACCAAACAGAGGCGATTAGGCATCCCTCAGGAATGCCTCCTCACCAACACCTCCTCTTCGAAGGACATATAAACTGCGATCCCACCACCATTAGGAGTCTTTGGTCTGAGAGAGATGGCCAAATGATCACCCTTTTATTAATAACCTGCTGGCCTTGTTAGTAAAATGATTAAATTACCCAGAAACTATGTCTCTCAAAACTTTTTAATCATCACAGTAGTATATTATATATACTGCGTCTAACTCTAAGGTATAGATAGATATAAGGTATAGATCGAATGTCAGACTCAGGGCTAGGGAGACTTGGGTTCAGATTTGTCTTGAACTCAAATTAACTGTAGTTAACAATAATAGTTCTATCGTTTTATAGCCCTTAAAAGTTTGCAAAGTGCTTCATCACTATCATATCATCTTATCTTCACAACAACCCCGGGAGCTAGATGATATCATTACCCTCATTGGCAAACCAAAATTAAGTGACTTGCCCCAAGGTTACAGAGCTAGGAAGTGTCGGAGGCGATATCTACACTCAGGTCCTCCTGCCAGTAGACCCAGTGTCCTATCCCTTGTACCCTGAGTACGTCACTTAACCTCTTTGTCTTGGTTTCAGCATCTGTAAAATGAGATTAAAAATATTCCTCATAATAAATAAAAATAATAATAGCATTTATCTAGTTCTTTAAAATTTGCAAAGTTGGAAATTTTTAAAAATTGTCTCATGTGTCCTCACAACAACCTAGAGCGGTGGCTGCTAGTATTACACCCATTCTACAGATGAGGAAATGGAAGCAGTCAGAAGTTAACTGGGGTCACACAACAAATAAGTGTCCAAGGCCAGATTTGAACTCAGGTCTTCCTAACATCAAGCCCTGCGATCGGCGTGAGGATGAAATGAGATAAGAAGACTTTGTAAATATAAAGCACCTCACAAATCTCAACTAGTTTTATCATCAAAGGAGACACCTGTGTAATGACATGTGATTATTGCCTTGCTAATACAACCTGTTCAAGCATGAATCGGACTGGTGACCCTTAACAGGTTGCTCAACGAAGGTTTAAAAAAAAGCCAAAGGTTCTTCATAACTGCAAAAATGTAAGTTTTTTGTAGTTGAAAAAGGGTTAACTAAACTTGTTTGACAGACAGAGATTTGCCTTCACTTTGTTTCCAAAAATACTTAGACAAATAAGAATAACTCAGGTACAATCCAGGGATTTATTTTTATCCAACAGTCATATCATTTGGAAGTATACATCAAACCTATAATTTTAATTCAAGGGGCAAAAATTCTCAAAAGAAGGAGATTCCTAAGTACCTATCATGGATCTGCCATCATCTTATTCCATGACTTTACTTCTCTGTGCCTAGTTTCCTATCTGGAAGAATTAAATTAGGGATTAGGGATTCTTGATCTTCTTTATGTCATGGACCCCTTGGACAATCCAGTGAAGCTCATGGATTCCTCAAAGTAATGTATTTAAATGACTAAAATAAAAAAGACAATTTAAGAGACAATAATGTTATATTCAGGGTTAGGGAGACTTGGGTTCAGATTTTACCTGAATTAATAATAATTGATAACAATTCTAGCTATAATAAATATAGGGAACTGAACCAAATTTATAAAAATGAGAGCCATTCCTCAATTGATAAATGATCAGTGGATATAAACAGGTAGTTTTCAGAAAAAGAAATCAAAGCCATCAATAGTCATGGGGGAAAAATTCTCTAAAACACTAATAATGAGAGAAATTCAAGTTAAAACAACTCTGAGGTACCACCTCACACCTATCAAATTGACTAACATGACAGAAAAGGAAAATGACAAATGCTGGAGGGGACATGGAAAAATAGGTATATTAATGCAGTGTTGGTAGAGTTGTGAACTGGTCCAACCATTCTGGAGAATAATTAGGAACAATGTCCAAAGGACTATAAAATTGTGCATACTCTTTAACATAGTAATATGGCAATTATGTCTGTATCCAAAAGAAATCAAAGAAAAAGGAAAAGGATCCATATATACAAAAAATTTATTGCAGCTTTTTTGTGGTGGCAAAGAATTGGAAATTGGGGGGAGGGGGCAGGATGCCCATCATCTGAAGAATGGCTGAACAAATGATTTTGAAAGAATATTATCATGCTATAAAAAATGATAAGCAGATGGTTTCAGAAATATCTGGGAAGACTTAGGTGAACTGATACAAATTAAAATGAGGAGAACTAGGAGAACATTGTAAGCAATAACAGGAATATTGTAACAGGAATCAATTGTGAAAAGATTTAGCTATTTTGATAAATACAACGATGCATTATAATTGTAAAGGATTCATGATAAAAAATGCTATCCACAGCCAGAGAGAAAACTGTTGGAGACTAAAGCATATTTTTATTTATTTTTCTTGCTTCTCCCTCCCCCCCACACACAATGTGGCTAATGTGGAAATGCTTTGCATGACTTAATATGTATAGTGGGAATTGTATTTCTTGCCTTCTAATGGATGGGAGGAGAGATAGAGAGAATGAAAGAATTTGGAACTGAAATAAACATATTTTTAAAGAAAATTATCAAGGTATTTTCAATAAGTTCACTGATCCCAGATCAAGATCCCCTAGACTTGGTGATTTCTTTTTTTTTAGCTTGTACACAGATGTTATATTTTGGATGTTAACAGAAATCAGCATATGTTATAATGGAAAAGTATTTTTCCAGTGCAACAAAAAACTCAACTTGGGAGATATAATTGTTGTACATTAACGTCAAAACCCAAAGGCAAGATGGAACATTTTATATGCACAGCCCATTTCTATGCAAGTTTGGCTGCTACATGCATATCTAGCCTGTTTACAATAGCTTGAAAAATTATAATGCACACATATATACAGAACAGCAAAAGGGTAACTTAAAATGTCTGACATTAAAAATTGACACCTTCCAAGGCAAAATATGGACTTTCAATAAAATAGAGGACTTTCAAGCTTTCTCAGTGAAAAGACCAGAACTGAATAGAAAATTTGACTTTCAAACACAAGAATCAAGAGAAGCATGAAAAGGTAATCAAGAAACGGAAATTGCAAGGGACTTACTAAAGTTGAACTGTTTTGTTTACATTCCTACATGGAAAGATGATGAGTATGATTCATGAGACCTCAGTATTAGGGTAGTTGAAGGGAATATGCATATATATATGTTTATGTATATATATAAGTGAATGTGTATGTATGTATATATCTATGTGTATATGTATGTATGTGTATGTATGTGCATATATATATATGTAAAAGAGAGAGAGCAGACACAGGGTGAGTTGAGGTTGAAGGGAAGATAGCTAAAAGAAATAAAATGAAATTAAGGGATGAGAAAGTAACATACTGAGAGAGGGAGATAGGGAGAGATAGAATGGGGTGGATTATCTCGCATAAAGATGGCAAGAGGAAGCAGTTCTATGGGAGGAGGGGAGAGGGCAGGTGAGGGGGGAATGAGTGAACCTTGCTGTCATCAGATTTGGCCTGAGGGGGAATACCATACATACTCAGTTGGGTATCTTACCCCACAGGAAAGAAGAGGGAGGAAGATAAAAAAAAAAAATAAAAGGCGGGGGGATGATGGAGTGGAGGGCAGATGGGGGTGGAGGTAATCAAAACAAACACTTTGGAAAGGGGACAGGGTCAAGGGAGAAAATTCAATAAAGCGGGATGGGTTGGGAAGGAGCAAAATGTAGTTAGCCTTTCACAACATGAGTATTGTGGAAGGGTTATACATAATAATACATGTGTGGCCTAGGTTGAATTGCTCAACTTCCTAGGGAGGGTGGGTGGGAAGGGAAGAGGAAAGGGAATTTGGAACTCAAAGTTTTAAAATCAGATGTTCAAAAACAAAAAAAGTTTTTGTATGCAACTAAAAAATAAGATACACAGGCAATGGGGCGTAGAAATTTATCTTGCCCTACAAGAAAGGAAGGGAAAAGGGGATGAGAGGGGAGGGGGGTGATAGAGGGGAGGGCTGACTGGGGAACAGGGCAACCAGAATATAAGCCATCTTGGAGTGGGGGGGGGGGAGGGCAGAAATGGGGAGAAAATTTGTAATTCAAACTGTTGTGAAAATCAATGCTGAAAACCAAATATGTTAAATAAATAAATTGCATTTAAAAAAAAAAAAAGGAAAAAAAAAATTGACACCTTCTTGCAAAAACAACAAAGCAGTTAGCTAAAGGGCTCAACCAATACCAATTCTAATATATACTATGTACAGTAAATCTAGGTTTATAAAATCTGGAATACATTAACATTTAGGATTAATGTTGAAGAAAAACGCACATCTTTCTATATAATAAATCTTGGTGATTTGAGACAATGCGTACCCATATTAGCTATGGGCTTCAAAGAGAAAAATCAATCCGGTGTCCATTATGTGCTACTAGTTCATTGTAAATTTAATGATTCTTTATTATTTTGATATATCAATTTGTTTTTTGAAATGTAACTTCTGTAAGAAGTCCATTAGTTAGCAAGGAATTAATACTCTGTAACAACAATGCTACTTGCCACTACCATGGCTGTGTAAGACCAATAACACCAGCACACAGGAGGGTTGCTAGCACAGGTTCTTTGTTCTGCTTTTCTAAGGAAAACAACTTTAAGGGGTTTACAAGCTCACTTTAATTAAACATACATATATCATTCACTTAGTTCAGGGAAAAAATCGGCACCCTGAAATTCAGAGAAAACACAAACAGAAATTACAAGCAGAAATTATATAAACAGAGCAAAAATAACACAAATCTAGCTATCTGTCCAAGATACATAGTTACCAGAGAGAGAAGCACCAACATCTGGATTTTTTCAAAGCCAGGGGAGCTCCAATTGTTACCCAGAATCTCATCTGGTCAAATCACACAACAGTCTTCCAGTGAGTGAGCCCCAAGCAAGAGACTAACCTCAGAGTATATATATGCTTCTTCAGGGTCAGAGACCATCACAACCATGCAACTCAAATCCACGTGACCTAAGCCTTCCCATGACTTAAGCAGGTCATCCAAGACTCCTGATTCAATCAAAGACTCTTGATTGAAAAAAAGGCAAGACTCAAAGGTACTTGATTGCCTTAGTGCTGAGAAGCACTCCAAAACAAAAGACAACAAAACATCCCACCCTGCTTGCCATTACATACTCCCAATAGGCATTGCTAAGGAAGACCAAACTGTTCACTCTATTTAATATCAACAAGGCATAATTTTAATACAGTATATTTTTTGCACTTCTTACTACAGTATGTAAAACCTGGGGAGGGCCAGAGTTATTCATTTAAATAGTGGGAGATACTTTTAGGTCTACTTGGTGATACTCGAGATACTTTAGGTCTACTCCAATTCTAAAATAATATTTTTCACCCTCTAGTTTTTGCATTGATTGGGTCACACAAAACAAAGGACTACGAACTCTTATGTAAGGGCAGAGCCCATGGAGTTGAGACACCATTTGTTCATTCACTCATTCAATAAGCATTTATTATTGAAGCAGATGGGTGGCATAAAGGATAGGGCACAGGACTTGGAATGACTCAGGAAGAAGGCAGTTTGAATTCTGCCTTAAATGCTTACTTACTGTGTAACCTTAGGCCTCTCTCAGCCTGTTTTCTAATCTATCCAATGGGGATAACAGTTGCACCTACTTCATAAGGTTGTTGTGAGGATCAAATAAGAACATATACAAAGCACTTCATAAGCATTAGAGCCCTGTAAAAATGCTAGTGGTGGTGATGATGATGGGGGGGGAGGAAGAGGAGAATGGGAGGAGGAGCCAGACATTGGAATAGGCACTGAGGATACAAAGACAAAAATGGAACAGTCCCTGCCCTCAAGAAGTTTCCATGCCATCAGGGGGAAAGGGTATAACACGAACACAGGTAAGTGCAAACTATATAAAAAGTAAATGCAACAGAATTTCTTGACTAGGGCACTAGCAATTACAGAAATCAGGATAAACCTCAAGCAGGTGGCACCACTTAGGCTGAGCCTTGAAAGGAGCTAGAGATTCTGTAAGATGAAAATGAGAGAGTGCCTTCCAGGCATGGAGAATGTACTGTATAAAGTCACAGAGGAGAGAGATGGAATAACACATACAGTGAACAGCAAGTAGGAAAATTTGGCTGTAAAATAGTGTGGGAAGGAGAGGAGTTACAATAAAACTGGAAAGACAGGATAGCCAGATTGTGAAGGCTTTGAACTGCCAAAAAAAGAAAAAAAAATAAAACAAAAGATGTTCGGTTCTATCCTAGAAACAGTTTAGGGCCATTGGAATTTCTCGAGCCAGGTAGCAAGAGAGTCAGATTTATGTTTTAAAAATATCAGTTTGGCATCTTTGTGGAAAATAGATAAGAGAAACTGGAGGCAGGGAGACCAATTAAGAGCTTACTATAATAATCCAAGCAAGAAGTGATTAGGGGCCTGAATTAAAGTGTGAATGGAGATAAGTGAATGGATGGGAGAGAGGATATGGAGGTTGAACTGAAATGACTTGGGGACTAATTTGATATGGCGATGGATTGAGGGAGGGCAAAAGATTAAGAACTTGAGGTTGTGTATCTGAGTGGCTGGCAGGGTGGTGGTATCTCCAATCTATATTTCCAGACTTATTTATTACACATTATCTCCCTTCCCTTGCTCTTTGATCCAGCCAAACTGGCAGTTTTGCTGTTCCTCACATGCAACATTCTCCAACTATTCTTTGACTCTGAAAAGGCTACTTTCCATGCTAGGAAGATGATCCTTCCTCACCTTAGAATCCCTAGTTTCATGTTCTAGCTTCTATATGAAGCCCTTCCTGATTCCTCATCTACTAGTGTCTTCCCTCCACCCCCAAAATCACCATGTATTTATTTTGTAAATGTATATGTATCCCCAGTGAGTCAACAAGCATTTATTAAGCACCTACTATATGCCAGGCATTCTGTTAAGTCCTAAGGATATCAAAAAATGGCAAAAAAACAGTGCCTACTCTCAAGAAGTTCACAGTCTAATGGGGTACTCAACATGAAAACAGCTATGAGGGTAAATCTTAGAAGGAAGACTCTGGTATTAAGAGGTATTGGAAAAGACTTCTTACAGAAGGTAAGATTTTAGTTAGCACCTAAAGGAAGCTGAGGAAGGCAGAAGGGGGAGAGGAAAAAAAGAGCAGTCCAGGCATGGAAGGACAGCCAGTGAAATTGCTCAGTCAGGACGTGAAGTGTCTTGTTCAAGCAACAGCAAAAAGATCAGTGTCACTGGATTGCAGAGTACCTAGAAGGGGGACAGGGGTAAGAAGACTGGAAAGGTAGAAAGGGGCCAGATTATTAAAGGAATTGAAAATCCAAACAGAGGATCTTATATTTGATCCTAGGGGTAATAGAGAGTAAAAATGAATTTGCTGAATAGGGAAGTGACATGGTCAGATCTGGGATTCAGGAAGAACCATTTGATGGCTGATTGGAGGATGGATTGGAATAGGGAGAGACTGGAAAGAGGGAGACCAACCAGCAGGCTAATACCATAGTCTAGGCATGAGGTGGTAGCAGTATCAAAGGAGAGAATATACAAGAGATATATACAAGAGAATATACAAAAGATGAAGGTAGAATTGACAAGTCTCAATTGATTGGATTTGGGGGTGAAAGGGAGTTAGAAATCAAGGATGAAAATTAGGTTGTGAGCCTGGGTAAGTGGGAAAATGTTGATGCCCTTGATAGAGATGGGAAGCTAAAACAAGAGAAGGGTTTAGGCAGAAAAATAATAAATTCAGTTTGGAACATGGTGAATTTAGGATGTCTACTGGATATCAAGTTCAAGATGTCTGAAAAGCAGTTGGAGGTGTGAGATTGGAGGCAGCAGAGAAGTTAAGGCAGGATAGGTAGATTTGAGAATAGATAGCATGGAGGTGGTAATTAAATCCATGGGAGCTGATGAGATCACCAGGTGAAATTGTATAGAGGGACAAAAGAAGAGGACTCAGGGTGGAGTCTCATGGGACATGTGGACATGGACACACACACCTGTTAGTGGGTGTGACCTGGACAAAGATCCAGCCAAAGAGACTAAGAAGGAGTGGTCTGATACTATCTTTCCTGCTGAGGATATTACAAATGATATTCCAAATATACAGCCTGAAGATGTTTGATATGCTCCTCCAGGTTCTTGCTCCCTCACCTGAACTGCTCAGCATTCTGAAAGGACTCTTCCCCAGGCAACATAATACCATTGACTTTGAAAATCTCTCAATTTTTCATTAATGAATAACAAACTCCATACCCTTTCCATCCCAGTGATTCAGAAAAAGCATAAGTCATCATCCAAACCTCATTTCCCATCCTGCACTGCCTGATTCTTTATTCCCATCTTTTTCAATCCACTCCCTCCCCATCCAAGTCCCAACCAAAAGCAAATCACTCCTTTCCAATGTTCCCTCTGGAATATGTGCGCCATAGAAACTTGCCTAAATCTTAAACCTTTTCTTTTTCTATTCCCTTTTATCTTCTGCCTCTCACAGATACTGGGATCCCTCCTAATGACACAGTCTCCCCGGCCACCCTTTCCTGCAATTGGCTTAGACTTTTTTTCATTCCCACCAACTCAACTGGTCAAGGCGAGAGAGTTATAATACTCCTTGCTCCCTATTGCCACCTCTAGGTTCTCTCCCTATCACCATCACTCAGTCAACTTCTCCTCCTCTGAGGTTCACACAAATCACATCTACCACCTAATCAAAATCCCAGTAGCTGTTGTCCACAGACCTTCGGGACATTCCTCTTCCTTGATCAGTGAGTTCAGTAACTGGCTCACAACCTCTCTCTACTCCATAACTCCTTCCCTCATACTAGGGGACTTCAACACACATACCGATGCTTCCCCAAACATTCTAATCTCCCAGTTCATCAATTCACTCATTTCCCATCACTTACTCTTCAATCCCACCTTAGCCACACACAAAGATGGCCATAACCTAACAACCATAAATGCACCACCTTCATGAACTTTGAAATTCCCTCATCTGATCACAACTAGATTTTCACCTCTCCCTATGCCTTCCAATACCAAACCTTAGTCTTCATCCACACTGACTTCCAATCCCTCAGCTCCTCAGTTCTTTCCCAGATATCTCCCCTGCACTAACCAAACCCTCTTCCTCTCCCCATCCTGGCCCCCAGTGAACCAATTCTCTTGAGACCCTTGCACCCTTATCAGATCACTGATTGTGTCCCACCAATCTTCAGCTTTAGGTCACTCTCACTATCTGCTGCTTTTGCTCCTAAACACGTGCTCCTGAATGAAAGTAGAAAGAAAATCATACAACCACCTTGTCTGAGTCTGCTACAGATTTACGCAACACAACTTTAACTGGGCCCTCACTGCTACTAAGCAATCCTTCTATGCCTCCCTAATTAACTCAGTTCTGCCCTCTCCACAGAGGCTTTCTAAACCTTTTCGACCCTCCTCAAATGTGCTGTGCCTTTCCCTCCACTCATTCTCTCAACTGAGAACCTTGCCTCATATTTTACTGAAAAAAATTGAGGCTATTTACTGAGAGCATTCACTAATTTTAGCCCAAGAAGAGCTCCCTCTTCTCCTCTCTTCCTTAGCTCACATCACATAGATATTTTCTGCCACTATCTTCTCCTTGTCCCTTGGGTAATGGATCAGTTGGGGACACATTGAGTAGAGTGCTGGGTCTGAAATCAGAAAGACCTGAGTTCAAATCTGGCTTTAGACACTTACTTACTTGCCTTGTGAACCTGGGCAAGTCACTTAACCTCTGTTTGCCTCGGCAGAGGAAGGCCATGAGAGGCAAGTCAGCAAAATGGCCTGATTAAGAGAGGAAATTTAAGATATGGATTGAAGAGCAAAGGGCAATTGGAATTCCCGTGTCCACAGAGATGGTTCAGCATGAGGCAAGAAGAATTGCTGATGAAAAAGAAGTTACTGATTTCAAAGGAGGACACAATTGGTGCTTCAGGTTCATGAAACAGAATGGACTAAGCATGAGTACACGTGCTAGACTTGCCCAAAAGATGCCTGAAAGCTATGAGCAGATGAATAAAACTTGAGTTCAATAACTTTATGTAATACATTTTTTTTTCAAATTTCGGGCCCCAAAATTAAGGTGCGTCTTATACATGGGGAAATACAGTACCTTTACAGTCTGATCTCCAGTCTTGAATTTCCCACTGACTAATAAACACCTTGAATTGGATATCCCGTAGACATCTTGAACTCAACAAGGCCAAAAATGAATTCATTATGTTTCTACCCAAACCTTCCCTCCTTGCAAAAGTCCCTGTTACTGTTAAGGGCAACACCAGTCTCCTTACTCCACTGTTTGCAACCAAAGTACCATCTTTGACCTCATTCAATCTTACCCTTGCCCCATCCCCAAACATGATCTATTGCCAAAACCTATAAATTTTGCCTTGAATACACCTGTATCTCTCCTCTGATACCACTATCACCCTGGTACAAGTCCTTATTCCTCACCTTTGTTCCTTTGCAATAATTTGCTTGTTGGTCTGCCTGCTCTAAGTCTCTTTCCACTTCAATCTATCCTCTACTCATTCTCCAAAGCCATTTTTCTAAAGGGAAGGTCCAGCCATGCCAAACCGTTACTCAGTAAACTTCACTGGGTACCTATCACCTCCGGGATCACATTTTAAATCCTCTGTTTGGCATTCCTCCACCTTTCCAGTCTTCTTACTCCTTACACCCTCCACATACTTCAATCTAATGACACTGGACTCCTTGTTCCTCATACAATACATTCCATCTCCTATCTCTGGACATTTTCTGGGCCATTAGATTTGGCTTTTAAGTGATCATCAGTAATGTCGGAGAGAGAAGTTTGGGTTGAATGCAGTCAGAAGACAGACTGTAGAGAGCTAAGAAAAGAATGAGGGAAAAGGAAGTGGAGGCAAGTATTATAGATGGCCTGATGGAGGAGTTTAACCACAAAAAGAACCATTATACCTAGAAGAAATAGGTGGATCCAGCAAAGATTTGTTTTCTGGTTTTGCTTTTATTTTGTAGAGGATGGGGGAGAGGTAGGCATGCTTGCAAGCAGCAGTGAAGCAGCCAGTAAAGAAGAAGAGATTGAAGCTAAGTGAGAAAGTGGAAATGATAGAGAGGAAGTCTACTGGAGAAGACAGGAATGGAATGGGGTCATTTGTGTATGTAGAGGGGCTTGCCTTGTCAAGGAAAAGGGCTATCTCATCATGTGAAACCAGGGTGAAAGTAGAGATAGTGACAGAAGTGATATGATTTGAGGAGGGTAGCATTGGCTCAATATTTTCAATAAAACATGGGGCAAGGCTCTGAGCTGAGAGCGTGGGGGAAAGGAAGCTATGGCAGGTTTGAGGAGGAATGAAAATGTTTGGAAAAGCTATTGTGGAAAGTGAGATAATGATTCAATTAAGGAAGTGTAAAAGGATTGCCTCGCTATAGAGAGTGCAGTTGAGATTATAACAAAACATCTGCAGTTGATCTAGACAGCATGGTTTCTTGAGCTTCTTTCAGCAGTATGTAATTATGATCAATGACAACAGATGTTGGACGTAGTCCAGGGCTAAGGTCTGGCAGGGTAACATAGGAGATATGATAAGGGTGCAAGATGTGAAAGTATAACTCACTGTTGGTCCATAATAAGTTGGGTGACAGCAACAAAAAAAGTCAGGAAATATGAGCAAAAATGGCAGCTGCTTTTTTTAGAAAAAGATTATCATCAAGAAGGAAAGATAATAGAAAGAAAAAATACCAGTGTATGTTATCAACGTCAATGGCATTTGAGTGATCACAGAAACTGGCAGAGGTACCACAAGATTGGAGAAGGGTAAATGTGGTCCCAGTTTGGAAGGAAGCAAGAAAGGAATGGAGAGAGAAAGAGAGAGAGAGAGAGAGAATCTGAAAACTTGTCCAGTGAGCTTGACTTCAATTTTTGACAAAATCAACAAATGATTGTAGCTGTTGTTTGTTGTTGTTGCTGTTTGTCCTTTGTTCTCAAAGAGGACCATGACACCATGACATCAGGAAGGTGATATCATGATTTGCAAGTGAATTGGATTTAGGCAAAGCAGAGCTTTGCGAATTCACCAGCCTCACTCTCTCCTCCAGTGCCATCTGGGGCCAGTGGCAAGATATAGATCAAGATGACTGGAGATGGCCCCCAATGCAGCGGGAAACCTTGCCCTTTTTAAGCTAAGGTCTTTCCCAGTCCTTAGTTTGTTTGAGGCAATGCCCATTCAGTGACATCTAGAAAAGGAAGCAGCGATTGCAAAGAGACAGACTGGCTTTGTCATGAGCAGATTTCAGTTTTTTGGACAAGAATACTAAACCAGTAACGGAAGGGAATACTGTGGAAATTGTTTACCTGTTAGCAAAACTCTTGATAAAGTATCTGATACTATTCTTTTGGAAAAAGTGGAGATATGGATTACATTATAATATACTCTGATAGATGCCAAATTTGAATGACTCAAAGAGTAGTTATTAACAGTCCACTGTCAACATGTCAGGTGGTTTCTAGAGTAGCATCCCAGGGAATTGTGCTTAGCCCTGTGCTATTTAACATATTTATCAATGGCTTGGATAAAGGCACAGATATGCTCATCAAATTTTCAAATGCTACAAAGCTAGGAAGGACACACTGAACATCAGACAGGCTCCAAAACAATTTCAATAGGTAGAGAAGGGCTAAATGTAATAAGATGTAATTCAACAGGGAAATGTAAATTCTTGCACTTGGGTCCAAACTTTCAACTTCAGGAGTATAAAATGGGTTGGAAGAACAGTGAGATAACAGATATTTTGAAAAATCTGATATATTTGGTGCAGTGAAAATTGAATATAAGTCAACAATGTGATATGACTGCCAAAAAAGCTCATTATAAACTTGGGCTGAATTAAGGGCATGAAAATAAAAAGGTAATAATGTCACTGAGTCTGACCTCATGAGGCCTCTCCTGGAGGAGTGTTTGGTTCTTAGCCCCAGAGTTTAAGAAGGTATTGATAAGCTAGGGACTGTCAAGAGGATGACCAGGATGGTGAAGGGCCTCATGGGCATAGAACCAGTTGAGGGAACTGGCATGTTTAGTCTGGAGAAAAGAAGGCCCACCCAGGGTACCATCTTGGAATATTTGATAGACTATGATTCAGAAAAGGGATTAGACTTATTCTCTTTGGCCTCAGAGGAGAACAAAAACAGAAGCGAAGGAGGCAAGTTTACGCTTGATGTCAGAAAAAAGTTCCTTACAATTAGAGCTGTCTGTAAGTGGAATGGGCTGCCTCAAGAGGTGAGAGGTTCTCCTTGGAAGTCTTCAAGCTAATGATGAGTTAGTCACATCACAAGAATCAGAAACAATAGATGGACAGCCCTGATAATAATAAAGCCCCAATACTCTATAAATGGCCAAGCAGACGCTAGATGACCATTGATTTGAGGTTATACTGGGGCTTCTTTCCATGTACGGGTTGGTTGAACTAGATTAGCTGATGGAATCCCTTCTCTCAAATTCTGTGATTATGTTTGTAGCATATTCTCTGAGGTGACTTCTCCAGCTTCCATGCATTGACAAATTTGGTCCTCAGAGCACGGCTACCACATCTCTCCTCAATCTAGCAGCCTTGAGAGCCCGGAGTGGGGGAGGGGCAGGGGTGGAGAGAATATGCCTTTTCTATTGCTAAAACTCACAAGCTCTCACTGGTTTGCTTTCCACTATGATTATCAGTTGATATCAATTAGTCAGGCGGACTTAATTAGCCTTTAGAAAGGGGTATTTACTAAGGCGGTGTAGTAAGAACAACTGGTACAAGACATCTCCCCCAAAGTCTATGACACGTGGCCCTATAAGTTCCTTTAAGTCCAAAGGAAAGTGCACTCAAGCTCGGAAAGCTGTCTTGCATGATTTTACAGTATAATTGATATCATAGTTATTTGTTTTGTCAAAGGACTGGAGAGGAGGCTGGATAGAGGATACAAATTTAGAACTCAAAAAACTTTTTAAAATGAACATTTAATTTTATACACACACATATATGCATATATATGTACTAAAGCTCAGAAAGTACACGTGACAAAGAAGTACCTCACACCCCCTGTATTTTTTTTTTTTGCTGGAATCCTCAAGATAGTGCACTGAGGTATGGCATAGCTTTGCTACTGGGGTCTTTGTAGAGCCTCGAATCTGTCTAGTCTGTCCTTGGTTCCTAAGGCTGACACTATCAGTGGTACACTGAGGAGAGTCCAGATGCTTCCAAGTTCACAAAGCTCCTCTGGTTAAGGAGAGTGCAGAAGGGAGGACACCAAGACTGAGGCTAGCCTAGGTTTCTGTTTCTACCCTTGCCCCACAACCCTCCAACTCCTCTCTGCTACCAGAAACTTGAATCTCAGATTCCAACAAGCTTCTTATTTCTTTACGCATCCCAGAGGGCATGACCAAGTGTCTCAGCCAATCTGAACAGATTTCTGGTCACACTTAATGAAATGTGTTCACACTTTGTTCACAGAGCAAAAGATGAAAAGCGTTTTCACCCAATATATCAGGGCATGGTATCTTATCACTTGCTTTAAGTAGCGTAGAGGAAATTGTATAGGGGTCTAGGTTGATCACTACCCTAAAATGTGATTATTGTAGAAAGCAAGGCTACAGAATTTCAGACTGCCCTGCTCTCCAGAGGAGTCTAGATTGGCACAAGGAATCTTTTTATGCCTATGGGGTCCACTGAGCAAAACACCGCCAAATACAAGGCCAAAGTGAACCCATCTGTGGGAGAATTTCCTTCTGCAAAATGTTTCATTCGTGGAGAGATGTCAAATTTTGTTGTTTCCAGAGAAATCCTAGGATGGAAGCACAAGCCAAAACAGAATGATTATACGAGGGAGAATCTTAAGACTGGGCATGATACAAAGACAAATTTTTAATGAAGAGCCCCAAGACTGAAATCAGTGCAAATCAAAGCATGCTTTAGTTCTGAACTATGAGTTATAGTGCTAAATAAAACATGTGACCAAACTTTGGATCAAAAAGGTGTGTGCTATAAAGAAACTAGTCCTCTTGTATAATTTGGCCCAAAGTGTTTTAAACAATGAGATGAACTGGAGTAAAGGACATTAAAGGACAACAGTCATTTGGATAAGTAAGTTCTGGCATGTTTATTTAAAAACATTTAACAAACTTTTTTGGAATAATAAAGCATGACTTATGCTTAAATTGTAATACAAACTGCCCTATTTAAAAGTTCCATTGTAAATAACCTCCTTTAAAAAGGTTTCATTTTAGAAATGGTCACCAAGTGAGTGCATTTTAGATTACCACAATGCCATACTTACCATTCTCAATCCACAAGTTTCCATTTTTTTATGGAAAATATTAGTTTTGAGAAAAAAGGAAACATTCTTATAACTTTCCATATTTATTTCATCCTTATAAATTTTTTCCTGGAATTTATCTGCTTTATGGGAATTCTGAAAGGTGTTAGGTTTCCTTTTTTTTAAGCTTGTTTGAAAGATTTATATGGGTTGGATTTTTTGTTTGTTTTGCCTCCCTTCTATGTAAATTTCTTGCCCAGTTAATTAGCTATGTAGTTAGTAGAATGTAAATTGCATGGGAGCAGGACTATTTTGTCAAACTGTGTCAAAAGGCACAAGATGACAAAGTAGTTTTTTTGAACCATACCCTTGACATTATTTGCCCATCCATGAAACTTAGTTCTAAAATATTTGATTTTTCGACGAATCCCCAAATTGGAAAGTACCACAGGAAACATTTAGTTCAACTTATACCTGGACAAGAATCCCCTCCTCTCATACCTGGCAAGAGAATACCCAGCCATTTCTTAAACTTCTCCTCCTCCTCAAGCAGCTTTACTTGGATAGCTTTACTTGTTAGAAGTCTGTTACATTGGGCCAAAATCTCCGTTTCTGCGATTTTTTAGCCTTCTTTGCTCCTACTTCCCTCTGGTGGCAAGTAGAACAAATCTAATCTGTCTTCCAAGCGAAAAGCCTTCAGACAGATGAAAAGTCCTCTCACAGGCCCTTAAGTCTATTCTTTAGGCTAACGATCCCCCATTACTTCACCTAATTCCCATATGGCATGATCTCAAGGTATTTCCCCATTCTGACTGTCATCCTCTGGATGTTTTCTAGTTTATCAGTGAATGCCCTTCTAAATGGGATGCCTACAGCAGAAATGAAACACTTCAGATACAGTCTGACCCGAGCAAACCTCCGCAATGTAATAACCTCCCTAATCATACCCATCATCCTCTCTATGCAGACTTAGATCTCATTAACTTAGGCTTTTTCATTAACTTTTGGCTGCTTTACCACAGGTTCATTGAGTCTGTAATCCATTAAAAATTCTCTCTTTCACACTAAATGCTAGTCACGTGCTTCCAGTCTGTACCTGTGAGTATTTTTTAACCTTCACGTGTTAAGACATTACAGTTATCCTCAATAAATTTCACCTTATTGGATACAGTCCAACCATTTAGCTTGCCAAGATCTTTTTGGATCCTGGCTCACTCATCCCTGTCAGCAATCCTTCCTAGTTTTGTATCATCAGCAAATTTAGTAAGCATGCCATCCATGCCATCAAGTTCCTTAATCGGCCACAAATGAATGAAGCCAAGGGGAAAGGGGGGAATTAGCAGGGGGGTGAGGGCACTAAAAATTATCATGATCAATATTTTTTACTTTAGAGTATATTCCTAAAGCATCAATTCAGTCATTTGATAATCTTGTTCAGAAATCGCCAATGGTAAAGGCTAAGAGGACACTTCTAAGTATTATAGATAATTGTTCTTTATATGTTCTTTACAGTCTCTCCCGGTTATAAATTCTAGGTTCTAAGTCAATCCCTCATTTTACAGGTGAGAAAACTGAAGCAAAAAGAACCAAGCAATGTTTTAAAAAAGGGATGGGGTGTGGGGAGGACTCTGGGACAACTTTTGGTAGCTTAAGAGTCAATGCACTAAAACATTCATTTATTCACACAAGAACCTCGAGGACTCTCACTCAAAGTCCACCGAACACTTACAGACAATTAATTATAGTCTTGATTATCTGGTTTCTAGGCCCACAGCTCATGATGAACTGCAAATTCTGAGGTGTGCATGAAAGGATGGGCCAAGAATTAATAGAGGTAGGTACAAATTCCATGAACCATTAATAATGCTATAATGTCCCAAATGAGGGACATGATAATCCCATAGTACTCTTCCCTGGTCAGATCACATAGAGAATACAATACTCAGATTTGAAGGCTACAGACAGAGGAAGGACACTGACATACTAGAACATATCCAGATGATTATTACCAGGATATCAAGAATGACTCAAAGTCAAGTCAGGAAGGAGATCAGTTTAAGGAACTAGAGATATCTAACATACAAAATAAGACTTGGGGAAGATATAATTACAGTTTTCAAATATTTGTCAAATTGCCATATGAAAGGATAATGCTTATTCTGCCTGGTTTTCTTGGATTACAGTACTAGGTAGAAACTAGAGTGGTACAGATTTTGTCTCAACATAACTTCATTCCTAAAAATAAAATGGGGTATCTTAAGAAATATTAAGTTCTCCATCATTAGAAATCTTTAAGAAGAAGCTAAATAGTCATTTGTCCAGGATGCTACATATCAGATTAATGTTAAGGGTTGGACTATCAGGGGTGGGAACCTGTGGCCCTGAGGCCACATGTGGCCCTCTAGGTCCTCAAGTGCAGCCCTTCAACTGAATCCAAACTTCACAGAATAAATCCATCTTAATAAAAAGATTTGTTCTGTGAAACTTGGACTCAGTCAAAAGGCTGTACCCAAGGACCTAGAAGGCCATATGTGGCCATGAGGCCACAGGTTCCCCACCCCTGGAAGATCCCTAACGTCCCTTTCCACTTTTAGTTTCAATCATTCTATATAATAAAAGGTAGCAAAGTATTGTTCTATACAATAAATAGAAAATTAGCTTCACTCAAAAAGACCTGGGCTCAAATACTGTCTCTGATGAATACTGTCTGTGTGACCCTGGGCAATTCAGTTAACCTTTTAGTGCTCAAGACAACTTTCTTAAGACTACAAATTCCAGAACAGTTGCCAATGTACATTGGTAAAAGGAATTTTCTCACTGGCATTCTCTAACAAATGAAATCACAGGTTCAGACATATTTAAAAATGTGTATGATAGCTCACAGTTTAATTGTTAGAGAAGAAACAGGAGAACTCACAAAAAGCAGACAACAAGAACTCAAAAAGCATAGCTGTCTAGGGACATTTAGTGTAGGGCCAAATAACCCTGCAAATCTCAATAAACCGTAAGAGCATCACTCCCTTATAACACAATATGATGATGATGAGTGTTCTGAAAGGAAAATCTGAAACATTTTTTAAAAAGTCAAATTCTGTTCATTATACTCTTTGGAAGGGAAACTGGGTTCATTTTAGAGAGATCTGCAGCAAAAAATTGTGACAGAGTGTTCTTTATTTAAGTGAATTTTTAAAAATCAATTGAGATTCTGATCATTTTCAAGTATCTTTGTATCTTTGATTTTTTCCCTAATAAAGACCCAGATGGCCGGAGTAGGATTATTTCTCCCTTACCCATGCCAAAACACAAAACACAGATTCCACAGAGATGGTTACCTCTCTGCAATAAGCACATATTACCTTAAATTTCCTATAAGTCTAAAGATTTTCACTACCTAGGGATAATTAATAGTGTCCGCTTAAAATTTTGAAATTAAAACTACATTTTCAACTTCTTAAAATATTTTAGTTCAATTTATCTTAGATAAAAAAACATTGGTTGTAGTTAAGCATACAGTAGCAACAAAATACACTCAACTTACATGCATCCACAAGTTAAACAAAAACTAATACATGGACATGTTATGACTTAAATGAATACTGCTACAGCAGTTAATACTATTCTTGGCTTCATTACTGTTTCAGTGTTCAAATATTAATAAATAATTAGCATGAGAAATGAAGGCTCCATTTTTAATGGTTAAGAAAATACTATGACAGAAGACTCCAAGAATTAAAAAAGCTCATATGAAGACATCGTCTTGGGAAGCCAAACCAAGAAGTTACTTTGTACAAAGCACCATAATTAGAATTATGATTTTGAGCAACAAAAACCTTTGGTAAGGGTATAAGCATTTCATTTACTTTAATAAGAGTTCATTATTTGAATTATTCAGTTGTTAAAAGCCTCAAATTAGGAATTTACTTACTTCACATTCTGAGATGATAAATTATGTCAAGAATGTTGCATTCAAGCTCTTACAGGAAAAAAAATTGATGTCAAGATCTGATTTCGTTAAGACTGCATTAATTTGAGAAGGGGAAAAATATCACAAAGCCTTTTCTGGACAACAGTAGGCATTCTGAGATAAGTTAAAAAAAATGCAAGCACCACACTGAAATACTTGTATGAAAATAGATGGGACTGGTTATACACAACAGCATCAAAAGTATTTAAAACATTTATTTAAATAAGTCTTCATTTAAAATAACACACCACAGTACTCATATATCAAACAGTCCAGCATAATTTTGCATTGGCCTGGTAGTTCCCGAATGGAGAAACGATATAAACCACAATTTTTGGAAAGGCCTCAAGTCCTATACTTCTGTACAAAGTAAACGACAGTGTGAAATTATTTCTACGTCAAAAAAAATTTCACTTTCTCTTTATTTCCCTATTCTTGCATTCTATATGTTTTTAGGTTACTGTTTTTGCTTCTTTTCCTCTCTTCACCTATAATTAAAGAATGGCACTGAATATGTTGAAGAGGTTGAGAGAATTTATAAATAATTTTTTATGTGGTAGTTTAGCTCTTCATTTTTAAAATGGGCTATTATAAGCAAACAAATGCAAACTGCGAATATAAGTTTAACATATTATGACTGTAAATATTACAGTCATTCTATAAGTTTTAAAAGCCAAAGCAGCAGCATAATAACCCTGAATAGCCAAAATAAAATTCCTATCTGATAATTCTCCTCATAACATTTTTAAAACACCATACAAGTTAATAAATTGGTTTAACTAATATCAATTTATAATTATGTAATTAATAATCTTGAAAAGCTATAAAGATTGAGAAAATTAAATCTCATTCAAGATTAAATTTCAATGAGATATAAAAGAACAGAAACGAGCAACTTCTATTTAGAACATATTTTGAAAAACAGAAAAACAAGGCAAAAAAAAGTTTCATCAGTTTTGACTACACAATAAAAAAAAAACCACACACAAAGGCTAGTTTTGCCCACAAAATATTTTTTTTCCAGAAAGCAAGTCCATTGATAAAAAAGATACATATGTTGAGATCTCAAGTATTAGCATAATTTAGATATTTCAGCAATGGAAATCTGATGAAGATGAAATTTTTTAAAAACTCTCTTTCTCAGGAGAGCACAAGAATCTTTCCAGTTCTGCTCAGCTTCACTATTTGTACCACAAACCTTCTTAGGTTCTAATTTCTTCTCCTTTTTCTTCTTGTCTATAGAATTCCGGTACCCTTAATTTTCAATTCTCACATACAATTTGCATTTTTCTCTCCCTCTATTTGCTTAACTATAAAAATAGAATACCATGTTTAATTCTGTGATAATTTCCCCCATAAAACATACCAAAAAGTATTAGTTTTTCTTTTCTATGAGCCAAAAACAGAACACAATTACTCAAAACTGGGAGTTTTAAGGCAAAAAAAGTAGAAAAAAATGAAGTAGAAAGTACATTTTATAATGTTGGGTATTTTATGTAAGTGGGAAGATATGCTCATTAACTTCTGGCTCTTAAGACTCAAAAAGATCAGAGCAAAGAAAATTTAAAAAAAATCCAGCAACACTTAAAACAAACAGCTCAACTCCACACTGATTGAATGAGTAAATGAGGAAAGAGAAGCACTGTGCATGAATGGAAATTCATTACCTCAAATCAGGCCAAAACTGATATTAGGGGCAAAAACAATGATGGAATTAAAAACCTTTAACAAAAACCAACAGTTCTGTATTTGGGAAAAGTCCAAAGTTGATTTGAAACAGCCATGAAGAAGAAATGTTTTCATGCAAGTATATATGATTAATAACAAATAAGCAAATCCCAAATCTATACAGTACATCGATGACTTAGAATAAAATAATAGCCTTGCGATCATATATGAAAAATAAAAGTGGAAAATGAAGATGTTGATTGCCCTAGTGAAAAGGCATTTCAACAATTTTTATGAAATTAAGAAGCTATTTTTTTTATAAAAAGATGTACTAAGAACACCAAGCCACAATAAGTTAGTGTTTTAATAAAACATGCTTAATTTTTTGTTCCCATATCTATACATAGTTACTGTCTTAATTCCTAAATGTTGTGACAGAATACTTAATAAGTGAGGTACATTATTTTACATCTATAGAGATTCTAAAACAGTTAATTTTTTTCTTCCAGTTTTTTTTCTTCTTCTTCTCCTCTAAAGAACAACAAAGGAAGCATTCCTAAAATGCAACCAATAGCCACTCCGACACCTTTGCCCTATGGAAACAAAGGAGAACAAAAAATAAAATATTTAATAGCACTTTTTTAAAAGTTACTTTATTCCTGAAAGAGATTTGCTTTGTTATCTATGTATTCAGAAAAGTGACTGAAATATATTATAAACTCAGGCTTGGTGTTTCTTCTGATAGAACCCACCTTCTCTCCTCTGACAGTCCCATTTCCCCCTAAGTCCTCAGAGATGCTACCTGGAGCCAAAGGCACTATCTCAGCCAGAGGGAGGTGATGCCTCTCCTCTTCCCCACAAAATACTCTGCTCAGAAATCCTGGTCAGGTACACATGGTATTTAATTTCTGTGACAAGACTCTAACAAACTGCTGAGTTTATTCCTAAATGTAAACATCAATGCATACTAGATAAGATTTTTCTTATCCTCACATTTGGTTCACTTCCTATCAACATATTATTGAATTAAGCTTAGTACTTTCTTCACTGAATTTCATTAAAATCTGTAATTTTTTAGTGTTCAGTGACTGCAACAAGGTAAATGGAAAGAACAATAAAAATTAAACTAAACAATGAATAATTAGGATAACTAAGGTTGGTCCAAAACAAGAAAGGAGAAAAAGCACCTCCCTTCCCCACTGACAAGGGGAAACATGAGTGTTGAATGCCGTATATATTCTCAGACTGGGTTTTATATGTACATGTATATGTACATATACATATATACACACAATTTTTTTTCTATATAACGCATTTTGCCAAGGTACCTTTTCTCCCCCTCTACTCTGTTCTGAGGACTAGTTTGCTGGGTAAGGGATAGGGAGAAACATATTTAGGAATTAACATGAGGTAAAAACAAAATATATAAACAAAAACTAAAAATGATTTTAGAAAAATGAATATTTGCTATTCTTTGAGAAGAATCTCAAAGATGAAAGAAATTAAGAACATAAAATAATTTTCTTATTAGTTGAGTCAATTATTGATTTTTTCCCCCAAAAGGTTAAAATACTGCTAAAAACCAAATCTGTCTTTTGGAATTGCTCAAAAGCTTGACTCATGTTACAAATTACCTTAAATTGTTATTACAATCTTACCAAGTGCTTACAAAAATGCTTACCAAGTGCGCGCTAACACGTGTTTGCCACATATCAACTTGCTTGGGTGTGAGATCAGGAATTGACAGGCCTAACCTGGAAGCTAAAGCTTCAACATAGCCTGCAAGACTTAAAAACAAACAAATGAGTTAGGTAGATAGAGTGAAACTTTTTTTGATACAAAGATTAATTTTCTGATTAAATTTCTGATTGATTTTCATGAAACCATTCAATTTTTCTTCCCACCAAAAATAATAAAACTGGACAAGCATTTATTCAGTACCTGCTATATACCAATCCCTTCTTTCAAGGAGCTTACTATAGTCTATTGGAAGGAAAGAGCGCTTACTATACACTGAAAAACATACAAAATATTTACAAAGGAATTACGGAGGGGGAGGAAGAACACTATAAGCAAAAGGAATTTAGGTTTCCAGAAGTTTACCTGAGCTTTAAAGAAATATTATTCTATGAGGTAGAGGTGAGGAGAGAGTGCTTATCAGATTTAGGCGGCCTGTGCAAAAGCAGGAAGATGACAGACAGAATGTGGATACAAGGAACAGCAGAGGCCAGTTTAGTTGTAATACAAAGTACATGAAGGAAAGTAATATCCAAAATCCTTGAAAAGAAAGTCTATAGCCACACTGTAAAGGGTAGAGGATTTGCATTTTTATCTTGAGATAAAGAGGGTACTCCTAGAACTTCTTGCAATGAGGATGTATGTGGTCAGGCTTGTGCTTTAGAAATATCCAAATATCCTTTTGCAGCTGTGTGAAGGATAGACTGAAGAAGGGAAAGGCTGAAGAGAGGGAGACCAATTAGGTGAGCCATTGTACTAGAAGAGGCAAGAGATGATGAGGGCCTGAATAAGGAAGAAGGAATTGTGTGGTAAAGAAGACAACACAGCTGTGAGCCTGAATGATTAAAAGGATGGTGGTACACTCAGACCCTAGGTAAGTTAGAAAAAATTGGGAAGGTTGGGGGTGGGGGTGAGGGAAGAGACTAAGTTCTGTTTTCAACATGTTTCATTTCAGATACCTACAGGATAATTAGTTGGAAATATCTAATAGATGGATGGAAATAAAGTACTGATGGTTCAGGAAGAACTGAGGATGGATATGTGGATCTGTAAAGTCTGTAAAAAGTTGACAACTAACCCCATAGGAGCTAATGAAATCCTCAAAAAGGGAAGACCCAGGCTAGAGTCCTGAGGCACACCTACGTATAAGGAATGAAACAACAATGATGGTGCTACAAAGAATATTGAGAAAGAATCACCAGACAGGTGGGAAGAGATCCAGAGGAAATCAGTGTCATTGAATCCAGGGAGGAAAGGGTGTCTGGAAGGAGAAGATAGGCGATAAAGCCAAATACTGCTTAGAGGTGGAAGATAAATGAGGACTAAAAAAGGTCATCACTTCTAACAATTAACAGATCACTGGCAAATGTGGAAAGAACAGTTCATTTAAGTTTTCTCTTTAAAGAGAGAATACAAGTGCCTTGGGAGCAGGGAATATAATTTCTCTTTGTATCCCTAATGTCTAGCTGACACACACCAAAAATCCGAATCAATTTATGATCTCATAAATTTAGACACTGCCTCCAACCATAAAGAGCAAAACCTATCCATTCCTGCCCATCTTGTGTTACTCTTGCCCACATCCTTCCATAAGTTTGCCAAAGAGGGGCCAACCACATAAGCTGTAATTTTTTCTTACTTTCTATTACCATTTTGACAGTAGAGTCAGTCCCTCAATAAATATTTATTAAGTGAGGTACCTTTATTCATTCATTTATTTAGTTGAGGTATCTTTCCTCCCCCTCTATTCTTTGTTACAAGGAATAGGTGGCTGGGTGAGGGATGGGAAGAAACATATTCAGGAATGAAAGTGATGTAAAAACAAAAGCTGTCAACAAAAACTAAAAGTTAAATGCCTACTATGTACCAGTCACTGTACTAAGCACTGAGGATACAAAGAAAGGTAAGATAGTCCTTGCCTTCAAGGAGTTCACAATCTAATGGGGGAGACAACATGCAAATAACCATGTACAAACAAGCTAAATACAGCGGAGTATACTTTTTTATTTTTTTTTTATTTTTTGCAGGGGGGAAAGTAGGGCAATTGGGATTAAGTGACTTGCCCAAGGTCACACAGCTAGTAAGTGTGTCAAGTGTCTGAGGCTGGATTTGTACTCAGGTCCTCCTGACGTCAGGGCTGGTGCTCTACTCACTGCACCACCTGGCTGACCCATGAGTATTCTAAATGTCCCTCTGTCATCACTTGCCCTCACCACATAACCAGCCTTGGTTCTTGTAACATTCTTTAATGATGTTCATCGACGTTCTTCATTGATTATGTGTTGTGGCCTAATCGTCTCCACCACATTACCCTCCATTGCCCTCTCTGTGATATGTTTTTTGGATGCTGCTGTATTCCATTAGAATAGAAGCTCCTTGAGGGCAAGGACTGCGTGGTTTACTTTGTCATTGTATCCTCAGCACTTGGCTCAGTGCCTTAGTTCATAACAGATGTTTAACAAATACTTGTTGGTTGATTCTTTGTTTTGCTGCCATACAGCAACGTCAACAGAAGACTGACATTGAAAAAATAGGCCTTTACTTTCATGGGAAGCTTGAGGTCATTAAGAGTTTTGCAATTTCACAAAGGTACTTGTTTGCTGATTATGAAAAAGCATAAAATTAGGTAGAACAAAACACTATGGTGTGTAACTGTTTTACAAGGTTTCTCCCACCCACACATCAAAATTGTTCAAGAACCCTTAAAAGACACAACCCTGATCAACCACCCTTAGGGTGTAAGCTCCTTTCAAGTAGGTATTGTTTCATATCTTGTGTCTGACACACAATAGTTGCTTGATAAATGATTGTTGCTTGATTCATTAATCAGGTAATACCTATGAACAGACACCTTGTCAAAGGTGTCTGACAATGTGATAGAAAAGATCCAGTGCAGAGTACAGAGTGAAGAGGGATGCCCTGGGGAGGTCAGGATGTTTGTGGATGGCATCATACTTTTCATGGCAAACTCCAGACTGCTGCAGATCCCTCGGGAAAATCTTGTCAGCGTTCAAAGGAGGGGAGACTGACCATCCACAAGGAACGACCAAGTATATGAGAGATGTCTGTTTCCTGGTTTGATAACTGATTAAGCAATTAGGCCAAACTGCAAGGAACCAAGAATTGAGTGTGAAGTTTTTTGTTTTTTTTTAAATGAGCACAAACAGCTTTTTCTAAGAGTTTGGACGTGAAAGAAAAGAGAAAGGGTGGTAGTTAGGGGAAGGTAGAATCAAGTAAATGTTTCTTTAGGGATACAGGAGATCCAGATATATTTTTAAACATTTGAGAAATAGTTGACTAGGAAAAAAATAGAGTGTTATGAAAGGGGCAAGTTCCCCAAGAAAACTGGAGGAGATGAGATGAAAGTAATTTTACAATTTTAAGGCACAATTTTTTTAATGGTCTTAAAGTATTTGCTACAACTTTGAATTTATACCTTGTAAATTTTTTTTAATCTTGCAAACCAACAGAATTAATTTATATGAGCAACTTTCTACTATCTTCACAAAAATTCATTAATTCCAAAAGTATTTTAAACAGTTTTTACAGTGTTTCATGTTTAAAATATATATTACAGTTAGTGATATAAAGTTTCTTCACCACTTGGCACAGGGAAGGCATTAAGAATACATAAAAGAACATTTAGAGAAAACTCAAGCACTCATAATTTCATAGTGCCTAAAGGAATCAGAAAAGAAAACCAAAGATTCTGAAATCTAAAAGATATCAAATCCATGACATGCTGCATTCCAATTCAGATGATTTTATAAATGTAAAAGAGAATTAAATACTACTAGATTATAAGATCTATGCAGGGAGAGATCATTTCTTATGTAAGCTTTGTTTCTCCCCTAGCACCTGACACAGTGGTCAGCACATAGTGGCATTTAATAAAAGATGAGTGAATTGAATTAGTTCAAAAAGTTCTCTTGGTTTGGCTGACTTTACTCAACACGTTAGAAAGCATCAACAGTGGGGACAGAGTAAGTTAGATGGCAAACTTTAGAATTGCCCATCGTATCATCACAGAATATGATAACTAAGATGAGCCTTAGTCCAACCTAGCAGAGTACAGGAATCTGAGCAAGAGGGACAGGGTTTAAACCCTGGCTCTGCCACTTATTCAGTATCTGTAAGACCTTGCACAAGTCACTTATGATGGGCGATGGCCTCTAAGGTCTCATCTAGCTTTCACTCCTTGAAGAGCTAGTCTACAAATGCCTCTTTACCAGCAGCTCATCTAAGCTTTATAGGGAATAACAAAATGACTTTTGTAATTTTGCCCTGACATTTCTTAGGTGTACAACTACAGGCAAGTAACTTAACCTGCTAAAACCTCAATGGCCTCATCTACAGTGCCTGTACCTCACATGATGGTTTTGAGGATCAGAGGAAAATGTGTATAAAGTACCTGGCAAACCTTAAAGCATAAAGTGAATGACAACTACATTATTATGCATACTATAAAGTTTTTAGATAATCATAAAGCCTTAGTTCTGAAAATACCACTTCTTTCAAATGTTTAAAGTTTTAAAAACACAAAACTTACCCAAGTCCAGCTAAATCTGAAACAAGATTTCCCAAAGCAGCAGCTAAAAGATTGGAAAAAATTATTTGACAAGTAATATTAGAAAAATGTTCACCAAAAAATTGTAACTCAGAGACTCCAATGTTGATTTAATACATTCCCAAAACTATGTGAACTTATGGCCACAGAATCACTTACCCAGACAGAAATTGCCGCCCCCCCCCCCCAATTAAAAAGCAAAAACAATTTCACAGAGGATATATTGTTCTACCTCCAACAATTAGCATTTTTTTTCTTTAGTTCTAGCAACCGATGTCAACTTGGAGGGAGGTTCTAGTGGAGATCCCAGGGGATATTTCCTTGATCATGTGCTATATAACATGTGTCTAAAACTCTGATGAAAACAAAGAAGGTATACTTGTCAAATCTGCAGACGACAAGAAGCTGGGAGGCAGAACTAACAGGATCCAAAAATATTACAGGCTAGAATGACTGGGCAAAACTAAGAAGAAATGGAATAGGGATAAATACAAAGTTCTATAGTTGGGTTAAAAAAAAAACAACTTAAAGGATTTAGGAGGGATAGATGGGCAGCCAGTGGTCTAAAAAAGATAGGGGACTCAGGGATGGTACCAGAGCCAGAGCACAAGTTTAAGGAGCCAATAGTGTGGGACAAGGCAGCCAAAAAGCATCAATCAGCTTTTTGAATGTCATGCAAGTGTGCCTTGAGAGGCAGAGTATATTTCTTTAAATCGCTTAATATCTCTGAGTTTCAATCTCATTTGGAAAAAAAGGATAACGATCACTGCCGTACTCACCTAATAAATGTATTTTGATGTAATTTGATCACCACATGTAAAGCACTTTGTAAACCTTAAATCGTTACAAAGAGGCAACATAATGCAGTGAATTCAGTGCTGGACTTAAACTCAGTAAAGTTCCTGAACCACTTACTAGTTTGTATGGTCCTGGGCAAATTACCTGGTCTCCCTCAGTTCCTCATCTGTTATATAAGGAAGCTGAACTGATGACCTTTCAGGTCCCTTCCAATTCCAAATCTATGATCCTATGATCCCAGAATGAGGGAACTGGTAATTCTGTCATACTCTTCCCTGGTCAGCTCATTTGTGAAGTATTGTTTATTTCTGGGTGCCATATTTTAGGAAGCATATTGTAAGCTGGAGCAAGGACTGGAGACCATGTCATTCAAGTGTCAGCTGAAGTGTAGGGAGTTAGTGCCGACCCCGGAGCTGCTTGGACCCTAGCGCTTGGCCTGTTTCCTGAGTAATACCAGACAGGCCTAGTAGGAGTTGGAACAGTAGGCGCCCGGAGGAAAGACTTCCGTCCCTAACAGCCCCCCTTAACAGCACCCCCCCCTCTCGCTCTGGTAGCCATCCTTTCTCATGCAGGCAGAGTCCATCCACCAAGGACTCACAAGCCCAGTAGGAGGAACACAGCTGGCCACTACCTAATGCTCTTGAACCAGTGCCTAACACAAACATGCTTTAATTAATGGGAACTTCTTTGATACTTTACAAGGGCATCCTGCCCCGTGCCTCACATAGCTCATACAGTTCTGATAATCAGTTTGTATCCTGCCCGAGCCTTCCCAGGCCTCTTTAGATACTGTAGAACAGCACTCCCCTCCTGTTCCCAGCCTTCCCTGTCACTGTAGACTAGCACTCCCCTCCTGTTCCCATACTCCTATGGAAACCACCTTACCACAACCCTAGTTTTCCCATACGCTTGTAGGCAACATAGTTTACAATAATCCAGATTCTTCCCACCAGATATCGGTCTTCCCGTGCTCTCATCCCCTTACCCCTTGAACACCTGCTTCTGCTTATGTAGTGCAAAACCCTATAAAACTGGATAATGTCTGCCAATAAATCGGAGTTATAACCATCATTGCTCCCGCCTCATCATTGCGTACTGAGATAGGGCAACTTGCTGGTCAAGACCCTAGCATCTGGCGCCACGTGGGGCTCAAGGGAAAAAACACGCCAGGGATAAGGGCCCCACGTTCCGTGAGACCCCTCGACCTCACTGAGGGAAGGTCTCCTCGGCTGCCACGGAGCCAAGTCACTCATGGAAAATACATTTTACTCAGCTCACCCGGGAGGGAAGGACGAGTCTCCAGTTCACAACCTGAAAGCAGGGCAAGGACACCGTAAGACTTTCGGTCGAGGTAAGAGCCGAGGCCTTACCAATGGGGCTATCTTCATCCTTCACAGAACGTCAGGACTTAGAGACATTCTGTAGAATAATTTATAAGTTTAGCAAGAAACAAGGATGCATGATTCACATTAGAAAAATTAGGGATTTCATAAACATTCTTAAGGCAGTCTTTCCTTGGATAGAGCAGCACCCCCCTGTCACCGTGGAGGAGGATGAGGGGGCAAGCGAAAGGACAGTGCGGCAGTTCTCTCTGTCTGCTCAAACCACCCCCTTGATCCGCATGCAAAAACCTTTCAAAACATACCGGCAAAAACAATAAGGGGGGCTGTTAGAGACGGAAGTCTTTCCTCCGGGTGCCTACTATTCCAACTCCTACTAGGCCTGTCTGGTATTACCCAGGAAACAGGCCAAGCGCTAGGGTCCAAGCAGCCCCGGGGTCGGCACTAACTCCCTACACTGAAGAAACTAAGGACATTGAGCCTGAAGAAAATTTGTGTACATCATGATAGCTGTCTTCAAGTAGAAGATTAGTCACACGTAAAAGAGATTAGACTTCTTTTGCCTGGCCCCAGAAGGTAAAAGTAGGAGCAATGGATAGACGTTACAGAGAAGCAAGTTCAGCTTTGGTGTTGGTAAAGAAAAAAAAAGGAAAAAAAAACTTTCCTACGCACAACCACACAAAAGTGGGATATATAAGCTCAAGAGGTGTCTCTTTCCCTATATTCTTTGTATTTCTGCTTATTCAAGGTGAAGGAACAGGAAGAGTTGAAAATGACTCAGATTTGACCCTAAATTACTAGAAGAGTGGTGGTATACAAAGGATCCTAGATCTAGAGCTCCAAGGGACCTCAGAAACCATCTAGTCAAATCTCCTCATTATACAGATAAGCAAACTGAGGCACAGGGAAGGTTAGTAACACAGCCAAGGTCACACAAAAAGCAAACATAAGAGGTAGGATTTGAACCTAGATCTTCAGACTCCAGAGACAAAGCTTCTTTCTTTGTACTATAGTGCAAAGTTTAAGTCCTCCAATGATTCCCTATTAATAACTGAACAGAACCTCTCCACTACACCAATCACATTCTTCCCCATGTCAGAATTACTTGTATATGTGTTTCTCCCACAATTAGATTTTAAGCAACTCAAGAAAAGTAACCATGTTATATTTCTCTTTGTATCCTAGATTAAGTCTCTGAGAGGCTGGAGAGCCTCTCATGTTATCAGCTGTGTTAGAGAGCATTCTTGGAGAAGTACAGGTCTAGACCGCCTCGGAGGCAGATGCCTTCCATATCTGAGACTGCACATTGTCCTTAGCCCTTTCTTCCCTCTCACTCCTCTTTCATTTAACTCTCAAATTTAAATTCTCTACCTTCAATCTCTGTCTCTGTCTAACGTTCCAGTGCTATATTTCTAGCTGCCTTCTAGATATTCTGTAACATGGCAAGTTCATAATGTACAAAACTGAACTCCATCTCTCCCCAAATACTTCAACCCACTCAATTTTTCAATTCCAGTCAGTATTACCATAATATAGTGAGAAAGGCACCAACTCTAAAATCTGAGACTATGATTGAAACCTTGCCTCTAACATTCTTATCTGGGAGACCTTGGTAAAGTCATTTAACCTCCCTGGGCCTCAGTTTCTTCATGTGTAAAGGAGGAAATTGGAGTAGGTGGCCTCTGAGGTTTCTTCCCATTCCAGATCTATGATCCCCTGTATACCACTACTCTTCCAATCATCCAAGAGCAAAACCTCAGTCACTTTTAATTCTTCCTTCTCCTTTGCCCCATATAACCAGTCGATTGTCATGTCCTGTTAATTTTTTTTAATATCTTCTTCCTCCATCCCTTTCTTTCCACTAGCATGGCAACCATCTTAATTCAAGTCTTCATCCCTTACTACCTACTCATTAGACTATTAAATAATTTTCCTAGTTCCAGTCTACCTTTTCTCCAATTTACTCCTTAATACCACTTCCAAAATAATCTTCCTAGTGGACCTTTCTGGTCATTCCCCCTAATCAAAGTCCTCCAGTGGCTCTCTGTTACTTACTGAATAAAACCTTCTCAGAGTATACTGCCTGAACCCCTTCTCTACCCTGATTATATTCTTCCAAATCAAAATTTATATTTTTTCTCTAAATTGGATTTTAATCACTTTAAGAATGGTGTCTGTATTGTATTTATTTTTGTAACCCAATCACCTAGCAGAGTATCTTATATTTTTTTTTTTGGTCCAGACTTGTATAGAAAAGTTCTAGAAACTCCACTAATGAAGACTGGCAACCAAGTCATAACCTATTCTTCAAGAATTTTCTAGCAAACTAAAACTTTAAATGACTTCCCCATGGTTACACAGCCAATATGTATCAGAGATAAGATTTAAACCCAGTCTTCCAAACTGTAAGGTTGGTCTCACACACAGTAGAAATTGATTTTGTTGAACTGAAATGAATTTGCTGAATTGAATCTTCATTATCTGCCTTCATTGTAATAAAGATAGCAACCATAAGTCTCACCACCAAAAATGGAAAGGTCGTGGTAATGGGAAAAAAAATTATATTTTATGGTACTTTGTCCCTTTTGTCTCTAATTTTCTACTTAACTGCAAATTAAGTGTGATATAGCAGAAAGACTATAGACATGTAGTCAGAAGATTTCTGCCACTTAGCTGAATTATTCTGAGCAAGTCAACTTATGGGCCTCAGAATAGAAAAATACTATTCTCACTACTTATTTCATAGGGTTTTACGTGTAAGAATATAAATAAAAGACTTTGTAACCAAAAATGTTATAAAGTGTTAAGTCTTTATTAAAGACAAATTGTGTTGCAGAGAAGGTGAAGGGAAGATAAGTGAGAGAAAGGTGCAACCTAAGCAAGTCAAAGGGGATGCTCAATGGGTTAAATATATTGCCCAGGAGTGAAATATAGTAAAATGTTTTGAGCTCCTGAGAAAGGTACTACATAAACACAAAGTGGCAAAGAATAAATAATTCCTATTTTAAGAGACACTTCAAAGGCAAGATCTATTAGAACAAATTATCTTTCTCAATAAGAATTTTGAAGAAAAAACCTTCAGGGCATAAACAGTTAAGATAAGGACCTTTTATTTATATTACTTGCCTGCCATAGTTGAAATCCCAAAAATAATTCCAATAGACATCTCTATTTGGGTTCCCTAAAAATGAAAAATAAGAAAAATACATTTTTAATATTTTAAAATGAAGTTTAAAAATAAAACATAGAAAACCATAAAACTTTATACTGAAAATAGATATATTGATTATCTTATTATTACAGTATTAAACATTGTACAATAACAACATCAAAAAATTCTTATAGCAGAGATTTCTAACATATAGTTTCATATTACATAAAACATATAGCAGAGGTGACCTCAGAAGATATTTTAGTTAAAGTTAGGTTTTATTCTTTGCGGGGGGGAGGAATATACTCTACTATAGATATTAAACAAAATCAGACATATTTTACAGAGAAAGATAGTTTAGAAAATCCTTGAACTAAGGGAATACTTGCTCATATATAATTTCAATGTTGAATGGTGACTCTTTTTGAATTTGCTTTCTACTAAAAGACTTAAATAGACATTTATTTCCTAGGGACCCCTACAATTAGAGTTCCCCCCAAATTATCCTTTAATATTAATAATTTTAATAATTCAAGTATAAAATTTTAGACAATTTGGGGTTAGATGACTCATTTACAAAGAGAATTAGCAATATTTGAGCCAATAAATCTATAGCATAAGACAAAGTCCTCTTTTATTTCTATAACACATTTAATCCAAGGAATTCAAAGGTATTTTATAGAATTTTCATTATTCCTCCAAAGAAGAAAAGGGCCTAGATATTACTACCTCCATTTTAGAGATGAGGGACCTGGGGCAACAATGTACTAAATTATTCAACTGGGATTGCTTATGTAAAACTGGAAAGTAAATCCCAGCTTCTCATTTTCCAATCCAATCACTCTGCGACACTTCAGTCAAGATGACTGGCCTCCCAGTCTTTCACATTCACTCTTGTCTGAGAAGGAAGAGAAGATTTAGAAACCTCTAATCCTGTTTCTGAAAAATATTACTCTCTGGCATAAGGGAATATTGAGCTACCTGTCAGAAATTTTTCACACAATTGAAGGAAGAACAGTCAAATCATTTTACCTAAGTTTGTTTTGTTTTGTTTTTTTTCCTGCAGGACATCTTTGTTTTACCGCTATAATATTTAATACTTGCTATACGTGTGCCCCAAACAAGCAGATGTGTAAAAAGCTTACCAGGTACTTTTAATTACAAAATGGTAACCAAAGTAAATTTTCAAAGAAGTAAATTCAGAAAAGAAAAAAGGAAAATACAGGCAAAAAAAAACCAAATGAATGCTAAGTATTTTAATCTGCTAAAGGTGAAAAGTAACTTGGGTACTAATGTAAAAGAGAAATGACTAGAAGCTTCAGGGAAATAAAAAAAACATTTATTGCTTCTTTGCAAGCAATGAAAGGCGGGTATAACACTGGTGAAGTCTGAGGGGAAAACGTAAATAAAATTATTTTTCAAATAGCTGCTAACTCAGTTTCACATAAGAGACTTATTTGTTTTCTAAATAGCAATAAATAGAGGTGGAAAATTCCCAAATAGAGCAAAAGACAATTTTGGGGACAATTTAAATATAGCTGCTAGATAATTGTTGAAACCCAACTTAAATTATATTTAAGTATTTCAAAGTTTTGCTTACGTCCATCATAACAAAACTGGATGAAATATGATCCAATACTAAGTACATATAAAAATGATGCAAGAAAGAAGCTGTTGGATAATATAAAGATGGGATAGGGAGCCATATGAGGAAATCTTCATATAAGCCAAAGCTTTACACCATACAGGCTAGATCCTAGTCCAGGTATATTTGCAGACTTCTGACCAGGAATTCTGACATAAATACAGCTGGGGAAGCAAATAGTAGGGAATTTACCCCAGGGAGCTAAGGGACCTCAAGCGCCCAGTGAAACAGGGAAGGAGAAAATTAGGAATCTTGTAAATTCTTCTATTTCTATAACACAATTAATCCAAGGAATTAACATTCAATGCACGGCAGTTCTACAAAGTAGCAATAAGATAAAGCAAGAACACCTCCTTTTTGTTTATCGCTACAAGAATTCCCCAGTAATAGCTTTTCTTTTTTGGTTTGAGGAGAAACTATGCAGGATGTTCCATATTAGTTTTAGCTGTTGCTATTAGGAGATGAATTTTCTTTCAAGTTAGTTACCCTCTAATCATCCTCCTTGCACTATGCAAAATAATAAAGTGTTTCTTTACTTTTTTGCTATGATATTGGAGACAAACATCACAGTATTAAATATGTAAACATAATTCAATGAAGTACTTTTTGCTATAGGAAATTTGTCTCAGGCTTATAAATTCAGCCAATTGTCATAATTACAGAAACAATATATGGATAATCTGAAATGTTAAATATTCCCAAAAAAATTATCTTCAGCTTCAGACTGTGTTTGTTATAAACATTTAAGTAGACAAATAAGATGTTCAGGGAATTTATTTAGAATAAAATAATGAAGTCATGATGTTATTTGCCACAAAAAAAGAATAAATCCATATGATCTGCTATATATGTGTGCATGTTAAATTAATTTTGTAATCAGCTATTCATCATGGAAATAGTTAATTATGTACTATTTCAATACTATAAGGCATTAACTACGTAATATAATGAGTTATATTTAGACATAAGAGTGAGCAACACTACATAGTAAATTCTGTTCTAATATATAATATATATTTAATATATAAATACATAAATGTATATAAATATCAAATAGGCATTATTTTCAAATGACTGGACTTTTAAAAATTATGCTTTAGGAATCAAATACATTGCTACACCTCATGTATATTACTCCAATCTTTTAGGCTCTCCATTTTGTCTAGATTTTTTCTGGTAAACCCTCAATTTTCTCTTTGGGTTACTATTAACACTGAGAAGTCACAATTATGAATCTCTTTAGATAAGGAGGATTGCAAGCACAAAACACTATGGCTAAAAAGTGTATTATTAAATGCTATACCAATTACTGCTATTAATATTATTTAATATGTTCCATTATACCTTAGGGAACTGAAAAATTTAATTCATTCCCTTCTTTCCCTCTCAAAAGCATAAGGAATATGTTTTCTTTTTAAAATTTTCTTTAATTTCTTTTAATTCTCTACTACCAAGTTCATTTCTGCTCACTTTTTAATAAATGCTAATCAATCCCAAAACTACAACCTCTTCTTCCTATTAACTTTTAGAGATGGGATTTTATGATGGAAAAGAGTACTAACCTGAATCACTGGAGAGACCAGGGTTCAAATACTATCTCCAATGCTTACTAGCTATATGACTATGGATTGTCACTTAATTTCCTTGAATCTCCGGTTCCTCATCTATAAAATGGGGATAATATTTGTAGTACCTCAAGAGTTATGAAAATAAAATGAGGTCAAGTAAGGTCATGTAAAATGCTTTAAGGGAAAATGTACAAATTTTTAAAATACAAACCTGTTTGTAAACTGGGAATTATTTGTATATACTTCTAAAGAATATCAGAAAATATATATGTACATTTATGCATATATATACATATATGCATAGTATATACATATATACATTTGAGTTGTTTTCTCTATTCAAAATAAGTCTGAATAACATAATAAGTAACTGAAAATATAAACCTAATTAATCCAAATTGCTGATATAATCAATGCTGCATCTTACATTGTGAAATGTTTCCTCTGAATCATTTCTTAAAATTTAACTAAGGCAACAGTTTCTAATAAATAAAATAATATTTTTCAATACATAAACTAAAATTTCATATATGAATAAACAAGAAAATGTTTAAGATCATATTAATTCCTTTACTAAATAAGAAGTGGGGGGGAAAAAAAGGAACTTACTGCAACAATCATAATTGCATTATCCAAAAAGCCAAACCCTACGAAAGGTAATGCATTGTGGATGAATACTGAAAAACATCAAAAAAACAGAAAAGCAATAAATACCTTATATAGTTTAAGGCTGCCACAACTTTAGCACAAAAAAAGGAAAAAAAAAAGAAAAACATATGGTCAAGTCCCAAAAGTCCTTGAAACTCATGGAGCTCATGTTTAATACAACATTTCTATCATTCCCAGAATGAAACAGTAATTAAGCACAAACAATACTTAAAGCTCCAAACTTTTCTAAACACTGCATATAATACATAAAAAATATTTACTATGATTGTGTGTTTTATACTGATATAAACAATAACAGGTACACACCTAAAGAGAAAGAAATAAAAATAACAAATATCTTTTCCATGTTTGACCTGGTCACAATGCTACTAGAACTAACCTGTTTCTCTCTCATGCATAAAGATACAGTTAAATCAATTTCAAAATTAGAAAAAATATAAGCTTTATTAATAAGTGATAACTCACCAAATCAGTAAACCCAAGTAAAATGATTCTGGTAAACAAAGAATATTCAAAATATCAAGAGAGACTGATAACTTCACACGAGTCATAAACATTGACCTTCCAAATATGTAATTTTTCTCTCAATTTACACTAGAGCAAGTACTATTCTATTTAAAGGGAAATAAATCCGATCCCTACCAAAGGTAGCAACAATAGAGATGTCACCTTAATCTGAAGCTGGTTTTAAGGCCTATCCAATGTAAACAAACACCCACTTAGAGGGTGATCATAAAATCACTCATCAAGAAGTGGCCTCAGAAGCCATCTATTCTAAAACCCTTCATTTTGCAAATGAGGAAACTGAGGTGCAGGGAAATGAGATGACTTGTCCAAGATCATATAGCTAGTAAGTTTCAGGGACAAGATTTTAAACATCTAACAGTGTGTTCTTTCCACTATGCCATACCTATCTTTCTAATATTCCACAGAAGTTTGTATTATTCAACTTACAAAAACTATAACAGAACAGGAGTTATATTGGGGCTCTCTGATCAATAAAGGAAAAAAAACCTCTAAATTCACAATGTCTTAATTTGTTGTTTTTCCTAAAGATTTAACATCAAGGGACAATTGTCAAGAGTAACCCATTGAAACAAATTTTTACAGGATAGCATATGTCAAGGAGCAGCTAGTATATGGGTTCAATTAACGACATTACATAAAATTACTGTAAAAACCCTTAATTACAAAGCAAAGCCAAAAGATAGCCAAAGAAGTTCTGTAGTGTGTTTTAATGCTCTTAGGACTCTTGTTAACTCCTGTTAACTCAAGGTTAACAGGATCCTGTATGCCAGCTTTCACTGTGGTAAGCTTTGTACCAAAAAAGGAAATCTTTTTTGGCTAAATACAAATATGATAAAGAGAACTTCATACTCATGGCCACTACCAAAGATTTTAAGGACAAGAAAAAAACAGTGAATCATAAACTAACTATGATTTCTTCTCATATTCTACTTCTCATGATCTGATTAAGGTAGAAATTACAGGAAAATATACTTTAGTTAAGCAGAATGTTTAATTATACCAAGAGCTGACAGAGATGATAAAAACTTAATAAACAACATAGCAAACTTCCAAAGCAGTGGGAAAGATTCTTTCAGTTACAGAAATATAAATTAACTCAGCTTTGGTCCATTAATCATTCATCTTCCTTAACTAGACTCAATACTTCAGTATAAATATTTTAAGAAATCCATAATGTTATAAATGAGAATACTCAAAATCACTGAATTAAAAGCTAGAAGAAAACTCAGAGTCCATCTAGTCCAAACTATTATCCAAAAAAAGAACACATCCTACAACACACCAGAAAAGTGGTCAGCCAGCCTCTGTCTGAAATCTCCAACAAGAAGAAAGCCATTCCCTGAGAAGGAGGCCCATTCTACTTTGGGACCAGCTCTAATTCTTATTAGTTTTTCTTTATTTCAAATTTAAGTTTGCTACTTTGAAACTTTAATCCCTTTTTCCTATTTCTACAGTTCCTTCAACTGAATCTTACCGGAGAGGGGAGGAAGGGTTGAGAGGGAGAAGTATCCAAGTTGGGCTAGAAATGAGTGACAGGTTCAGGAGGGAGGACAGAAAAAGAGACTGACAGATGAACTTAAGACAGGACAACAAAGACAACTACAGTTCTTATAAAAAAGAACAAAATAAATTTATTTAGTCACTGACAATTAAGCACTAATACATTGTACTAACTATATCAGCAGTACCAAAGCATATACTAAAATCCCCAAACATTTCATGAAAAATATCTCATTATATAGAGATGAGGCCCACATGATGCAATGATCAAATTTATGGAGCTAGATGAAACTGCCTTATATGGGATATTTTATAATTTGTGCTTTAATCTGAATCTCCAAGATAGCGTTATAATAGTTACAAATACATATCTTAACATTTAATGAAAAAATTTTTGGTATAAAGGATGTCTCTCTGGGAGAGTGGAAAAGGGTAAACAGGAGAAAATCAAGGTGTTATTAAAAAAAAAGATACCAATAAAAATCTATTTTAAATTTTTAAGAAAGGATCAGTAAGTCAAGATTTATCTAAAATGGAATCAGAACTACCCTCAAGCAAAATAGCAAAGGGTGGCTTTGAAATCTTAACTATACAATATCTTTATATTTACTAATCAAGATGGTTGTCCTTTAACAGAAGTTTAAGTTTTGTTAATGATACAAAATAAGATAAAGTACAAAATGTTTGGGGAAAGTATTTCCTTGTTACTTTTAAAAATAAGGTAGTTAGACATTTTGGTAAAAAAAAAAATTTATGGAAGAATAGGAGAGAGATAAGGAAAAGGGAAAAAAGAATTAGGGCTGCCATATCATATCTTATTTAATTCAATTGTGATTTATTGAGCATCTATTATGTGTTAGAACAGTATTAGACCCTGAAGACAAAAAAAAACCTGCCTTTAAGCTTACATGCAAGGGAAGGGAAGGGAAGGAAGGAAGAGGGTATGAAGACAACTTGTATACCAATAAGTGTACACAAAATATAGAAAAGAGTAAATACAAAGTAATGGGGGTGGGGAGCAGAGAGCACTAACACTTAGGGGAGAGGTAGATATCAAAAAAGGTCTCCAGTAGAAGGGAATCTCTCTCCTGGTTTTCCTGCTACCTTTCTGACCACTCCTCAGTTTCCTCTGCTGGGTCATCATCCAGACAACATTATCTCACCATAGGTGTCCCCCCAAGTTCTATCCTGAACTCTCTGCTCTTCTCCCTCTATACTACTTCACTTGGTGATCTCATCATCTCCCATAAATTTAGTTACCATCTCTATGCTGATGATTCTCAAATCTACCCATCCTGCCTCCAATCTCCTATCTCCAACTGCCTTTTAGACATTTCAAGCTAGATGTCCAGGTAGACATCTTAAACTCAACATTAAACTTAACTGAACTCTTTATCTTTCCCCCCAAACCCTCTCTACTTCTAAACTTTCCTATTACTGTCAGGAGCACCACAATCCTTCCACATTCCCAGTTTACAATATAGGAGTCATCCTCGACTCCTCATTATCTCTCACCCCACCCCCATACGATCTATTACCAAGGCCTGTTGATTTCACCTTTGTAACATCTCTCAATTACATCCCCTTCTCTCCCCTGCTACCACCACCACCCTGGTGCAGGCCCTCATCACCTCATACTTGGACTACAATACTGTAATAGCCTACCAGTGTGTACACTTGCCACAAGTGTCTTTCCCACTCCAATACATCCTCCATTCAGCTGCCAAAGTAATTTTCCTAAAGTGCAGGACCAGCCATGTCACTCTCCTAATAAACTCCAATGGCTCCCAAATACAAAATCCTCTTTTTGGCATTAAGAGCTCTCTATAACCTACTTTTCCAGTCTTCTTACACTTTACTCCCCAGTACATACTCTTTAATCCAGTGACATTGGCTTCCTTTCTAGTCTACAAACAAGATATTCCATCTCAGCTCCAGGCATTTTTTTCTGGCTGTCCCCTAATGCCTACCATGCTCTCCCTCATCCTGGCTTCCTTCAAATCCTAACTAAAATCCCACCTTTTTAAATAATATTTTATTTTTCCCCAATTACATGTCAAGAAAATTTTTAGCATTCATTTTTACAAGATTCTGAGTTACAAATTTTTCTCCCTCCCTCCCCCCTCCCCTCTTCTGAAAATGGTGGGCAGTTTTTCATACAGTTTGTACATGTGCTACCATGTAAAAATACTTCCATATTAGTCAAAGCTGTGAAAGAAGAAACAGATCAAAAGGGGGAAAAGACCATGAGAAAGAATAAAGAGAAAAAAATACGCTTCAATCTGCACTGAGTTCATCAGCTCTTTATCTGGATGTAGACAGCATTTTCCTTAGTGGAGTCCTTCGTACTTGTCTTGGATAATTGCATTGCTAAGAAGAACTGTCATTCGTAGTTGGTCATCACAAAATGTTGCTGATGAAATCCCACCTTCTTACAGGAACCTTTCTAACCCCTTTTAATTCTAGTGCCTCCTCTCTTTAACTACTTCCCATTTACCTCATATATAGCTGGTCTGTACATATTTGTTGGATTATTGTCTCCTCCATCAGAATATGAGCTCCTGGAGGGCAGGGACTGTCTTTGGCCTCCCTTTGTATCCCTGGTACTTAGTACAGTGCCTTAGAACATCATAGACACTTAATGAATGCTTATTTGTGGACAAATTGAAGTAACACCTAAACTATTCTTTGAAGGAAACTGGAAATTCTACCAGGCAAATGTGAGGAAGGAGAGCATTCCAGGCAAAGGGGACTACCTATGCAAAAGCACAGAGCTAAGAGATGGAATGTCTATGTAACAAAGGACTGTACTCCATTACCCTTTTATTTAGTTGCGTAATAAATGAATTTCATTTATATCATATTTATATCATAAGGAATGCTTTAATATCCTTTAGAAAAATAGCCATTCAATAATTCAGTAATAGTTCCTGTTATATTAATATTCAATAATTAACTCAAAATTTTGTGATATTTCTTAACAAGGATTACAGACCTTGTACATCAGTACAATAAGTACATATCCTGCTGTCATATACATAGCATATATTTAATTCACTAATATCCCTTCTACTACTGAAGAATAAAACCATTAGAATTTAAAAGATACATATTCGACACTTATAGAACTATTACCATATCTCAGCTGTGCCTGGGAAGGTGGTGGAGCCTCCAATTTTTCTATGGGGGAAAAAGCATATGATGCAATTAGTTACTATTTCATACATTTCTGATTTCAATGTTGTATGAAACATTTTCTTTTAATAGCAGGAATTTACAAAAGAGGAAAAATCTGAATTTACTTTTATGCTACATTTCACTTAATTAACCAGTTACATATATTATTATTATTATTATTATTACAATTGTTATTAACAGAATGACAATGATAATTCACAGGGCTAGTAAATAAGAATAATCCCAGATCTATCTTGTTCTATGACCTCTGGTTAACTATTGAGATCACCTACAATATGAAGAAGCTGTATTCATCAATTAGTGTTAGACACACCATAAACTATTCACAATTATATCAAATCTGGCAATACTAATGATTTACAAAATATATGTCTACATTAAAAGCTATCCTGTAATTTTTCATACATTTCTAAAAAATATATAGTATGAAAAAAGAAATTATATCTTTGAGGTAACCTTAAAAACAGCCATGGAATACATTTAAAATATATAATATATAAATGTTATAACAACAGTAACATTCCTAGATCTATGCCCTATGCCTTTTTTTTTACTTTGATAAAATCAAAAGAATCAGATTATGCATGATAAAGAATAAAATAAATTTATTCAAAGAGCTTAAAAAATTGCAAATGCTAATTAAGATTTCTAGTAACAGTACAAATACACTAATTTACAACAACATTATTTGAAAATTATACAAAATTCCTTCTGATAAAAGCTGAAACAAATGTTTAAAATATTCCCATCAAATATAAAAACTACATGATTACTCTATATGAGCAAAAGCAGCAACCTGTCTATTCTGAAAGAAGTAATGATCTCACCAGCTATAAGAGCAAAACAAACTGTTATACAATGGTAGAGAAAAACCATATTATCATCTACCAATAACAAAAAGAATGAGCTTAGAACAAACATGAGAGAACTGCGTTAAAATTATGATATTCTTTTAAAGATTTAACTCTGCTTTAAAGCAGATCTATTACAATGAAATGAAAAACATCATGAACAGAAAAATACTAGTTGGGCTGATATTTTTCTAATATAGTGATTTAGTTTCAGATAAGGGCAGATTTTAAAGAATTCAAGTAAAAATTAAATAAATAAGATAGACCCATATCACAAGATAATTAGAAAGCTATATAACACTTATGGCTTCATACTTCACTAAGAATGATAAGACTATCACTATGAAAAAGAAGGTACAGAGAAATTCACCAATAGTCAACTTGCAACCAAATTAGTTTGAAACCAAACTAGAAATAATTTTTAATGTTAGAAGTACATTGGACATCACAGAATTTGGACTTTAAAAAGGTTTTATTCTGTACAAGCTCTCTTTTACCAGTACATCACAACCACTTTCAAGACATGCAAATGTTTCTTCTGATATGTTTTTCAAAATATAATTTACTCCTGTAGTCCATATAGTTTTCTGGTGAATTAAACATGCAAAATAAGTGGTTACATACCAGTACTATCTGTTAGTTGCATTACTCTCATCATCACCACAGTTCTGACACTGTGAGGAGAGGTCCTTGTCAGCTGACCGGAACTTCTTGGAATACCTAAAATTCAATAAGCATGGCCTTCCCAATGGAATGAGCATATATGGAGCCCTTGGCTTCCATCTCTTCAAACTGCCTGACTATTGAACAAACACACTAATGTGTTCTATACTATGTGAAAAGAAGGTGTAAGGGGAAAGGTTTATGAGTAAATGTGTAGTAGTAAAGAAAAGATGTCACTCTAATAATTCTTCTTCTTTTCCACTACACATGAGGGTCTGAAAAATAAAAGCAATGGGAAAATCAAAGATGGGGGAGGGGGGATAAATACTGCAAGGAAGATAAAGCAAAGGTGAACTGGCATACAGATGAAACAAAGCCATGATTTAGAATAGATTCTGTCTCTTGTCTAAAGGACTTGCTGCGAAACAGTAAGCAAGTATAGAATGATGAGTTCTAGCTACGTGGAAGAAATTAGTTAGAATAAATTCATAGATATTTCAAGGATTTGTGATTTTATCAGTGTGGGTCCTACCTTCAACTGCAAAACTTCCACAACTTGGTAGAGTCTCTGAGACCAAAAAATCCAACACCCTGCAATCAATCTGGTTCAAAGCCTCTACAAATTGTGTGGACCTGTCACTGACATGTTCCAGAAGCCTTTTTTGTTTGATAGAATCTACCAAAGTTTGTGCTCTATAGGCACAGCCTTCAAGAACTAAGCTTATCTACAGGCCCAATGAAGCATTCAAAGTGAGGTATTAGGGATGAATCCATAAATATAATTTTTTTAAATAACAATTTACATTGTAAGTTTTGAAGATGTGAATGTTATACATAAACTTTCCTGTGTATGTTGAATGCTTTGTTCGTCTTAACAAAAGACAAAAAAAAAACCTTCAGAATATTTGACTTAATTCCTAGTTGATAACCAACCCTAACTGATTTTATCTTCCATTTCAAAAACTGGAAAACATATAACTCTTGACAAAAATAAGTGTTACTTAGAGATTAAACACATACTAGAATTCTTTACTATGGCCTAAAGATAGACCAGTCACAGATGTGATCCACACTGAAATGGATCCAAGAAAAACTAGGGTGATTCTTTTTAAAAACAGGAGTAAAGAAGATAATAAACAAACAAATACTAACTTTAGAGGCACTGAATTATAAAACATTATACATTGAGAGTTTTAGGATCTAGCACTTTTTTATTTTTTCTGTCTGCAATCTTTCTATACTACTAATACTATACTTACACAATTTCTCCTTGGTACTTCTACCATAAGGTCGGGGGGAGGGGTTGCAGATTATAAGGAAATAAGTTATAAATGAATAGGGATCAGGGATCCTGGTCCACCTCTACCCTGAAGAACATTCGTTAACTCTTACCTCTGTTTTCTAAAGAGCAGACTTATCTATAGTAACCAGTGGCAGAACTCCAACAACAAAAAGAGGGAGAAAAATCGGGAATATGATATGTAAGTGACTAAAAGGTAATGATTTCTTTTCTTTCAAGTTTCTTCAAGAGCCTTTGAACTCAGGGAAGAAGACTCAGGCAATTACATAAGAATATCAAAGTCTTCCTATTCAATTCAATTTAAAGAAGCATTGGTAGAGTGCCTACTATAGGCCAGGTAAGGTGCTACACACTAGAGATACAAGGACGAAAACAAAACAGCCCCAGCCCCCAAGAAGCTTACATTCACCAGAGGAATGGGGAAGGAGGACACAGGAAAGAAAAGAAGTATACTGAGGTAGGGAGGAAGGGCAAAAGTCCAAAGAAGGTGAGAAAAAGACAAAGATAAGGTGAGAAGCTGCCAGGCCAGGTTAGCAGAACAAATATTTACAATCGATTCTCTATCCCAACTTCCTTCAAAAGCATGTGGCTTCAATTTAAGCTCCTACATGCCCCAGAAAAACAAAATACTTTCTGTTTAAATAAGCCTTTTTGCTGGTAGCTCAGTTGCTGTTTCAAAGCAGAAAAGGAACTATGTGTTAGGGGAAAGAAAAGGAAGGGGAGGAGGGGGAGAAAAGATTTAATAAAAAACATATTTCTTAATTTTCTTCTCCACATAAGGAGGTACAGAGAAAAATATGCAGATAATTCAGTAACAATGTCACACTAGAACTATTATATTCAAAACGAAACTTTTGGGGACCAGATTTGTGGTTTCAATAGCGTAGAGAACACCAGGTGTGGAAACTCCCTCTACTGATGCAGACTGATGTGAAATTAACATTAGAAATTAGAGACCTGATAATCTATTTAAAAGATACTCTTAAATACTTATTATTAATAATTAATTATATAATGCTTTGTATTCAATAGAGAGGGTTAGTAAGATATAGAAAACACTAGATTTGGAATCACAGAATCTTGGCTCAGGGGTTTACTACCAACTGTGTGACTTCGGCCAAATCACTTGGGCTTCAGTTTTATTATCTATAAAATGAAGGCATTGGACTAAATGACCTCTAAATTCCTCTTCAACTTTTGGAATTGAAGGGAACTTCAGGGGTCAGCTAGACCAAAGTCTCTTCCTATTCTGCAATGTCTTCAGCCACATCCCTGACATATATTCAGACAACCTTTGCTTATGCCACTAGATGGACCCCTGCCTGGAGTGCAGGATTTGGAATCAGGAAAACCCAAATTAAAATCTTGCCTCAGGCACTTACTATGTGATCCTGGGCAAATCACTACCCTTTTTTGGACCTTAGTTTCCTCTTCCACAAAATTGTAATAAAAATAGCACCTGCCTCCCAATGTAATTAGGAGAAAATGAGATAATATTTAAAGTACTTTGTAAACCTTAAAGTGCTATATAAATGCTAGCTAGAGGTAGTAGTAGTAAACAAGAATACCTAGATTTGATCTACAATTAATTTCATAAGCTCAAAGGCTTGCTTATGAGTGACTTTATTTGTGAGAGCCTCAATCCCCTTCTCTCTAAAACAGGACTATTACTATTACTTACCATCTCATGGGCCTTAGCCAAAGCACTTTGTAACTAGGTAGCACCATGCAAAACATAAGAAATTAGTCCAACTATTGGAAGTTCATTCCTTTGTGAAAGACATTGCCAGATATCCAGACAGATATATTCGTTCTATCAAATCAAAACCTGCCCCGTTTCTAACTTCTCCCCATTTGTCCTAGTTTCACCCTTTGGAGATGCACAAAATAACTTAATTACCTCTTCTAGATTGCAACTCTGAATATTAGCATATATTCGCTTTTTCAAGACAGAGTGGAAAGAGCAAGGGACTTGGAGACAAAAGACTGAGGTTCTACGGCTCACTAGCTAAGTAACCTCAAGTCACTACACCTTTCTGAGTTCTACCCTGGGCTTCTATACTTCACCATCCTGATCATCTTCCAACCCACTTAACAGGTCCCTTACAGTCATCTTCCTTCCACCCGAGACTGTGTGTGCCTCTTCATCTAATTTTGTTCTTTTCAGTTCAATCACTTCTATACACTTCTATATCACTTCTAAATCAATACTTTAAAGTAGCAATGTAGCTACATTTGAAAAGTAGTTATGTAGCAGATAGAACCATACAAGGAAGAAAAAAGATGTCTTTTAAATCTACATATACACTTTTATGCTCTCTCCACACTTCAGTCCTACATTTCCAAATGCCTACTAGATATTTCCAACTGTGTATTCCTCTAGCAACTCAAATTCAACATGTGCAATCTGCATTCATCTTCTTTCCTAAATCTGCCCCTCTTACAATGGTCCTATCTGAGTTGATGCCATAAGGTCACCTTGCCATCATTACTGACTTGTACTTTTCTCTCATGCCCCCCCCCCCCACATCCTACTGATGCTAAATCCTACTGATTGCCTCTCCACAATTTTATTACTGTTTAGACTACTATAATAGATTCCTGTTTCCTGTCTTCACCTATATCCAGATCATTTTTCATATACTAGCCAAAATATCTTCCTAAAAAACAGCCTGTTCAAAAGCTTTCATCAGCACACCAGTTCCAAAAGGCAAATTCTTTATCCTGGCATTTAAAGACTTCAACAATCAATAGAATGAGAGGACTGCACTAGACGTGCCAGCCTAACTTTCCAACTTTACCTTACGTTATTCTTCTTTTTGTATTTCATATTCTTTCCAAATTGAAGTTGTAGATGTTTCCAAAATTCACATCATCCTCTTCGTACATTCCAACATGTCCCCCATACCAAAAAAGTGCTCCTTCCTCATTTTTGCCTTTCAGATTATCTCTTAAAGGCTCAGCTTAAAAGGGATTGCCTTGAATAGGAAATCTATACTGATCCCACAGTTGAATATGTTTTCATCATTCTTAAATTTAAAGCATTTTGTCAAGATCTCTTCCTTTGCTTCCATCACATACTATCTGGTATCATGTTTATCCCATGTACCAAACAATTCCCTCCCAATGCCCCAAAGTAGGATGTAAGCAACCTGAGCGCAAGAAACAAATTTTATTTTTGCATCCCCAAGACTTTGTATAGCATTCTTGAACTGAATTTCCTCATCTGAAGAGAAGTTTGAGAAACAAAATAAACATAGCAGGGAAGCAAGAAATGGTAGTGCTAGAAAACTTCAATTATCCGGAGATCTGCTGGAGCATGTTTTTCTCTCTACCTAGGCAGCAAGGCGGCACAATAAAGTACTAGGACTCAAGTCCAGAAGAATTGAGTTAAAATCTGGCCTTTGACACTTACCAGCTATATGACTCTGGGCAAGTCACTTAAACTCTGTCTGCATCAGTTTCCTCATCTGTAAAATGAGGATAATAATAGCAATTACCTCCTAGGGTTGTTGTGAGGATCAAATGAGATATCTATAAAGTGAGGAGACAGTGTCTGGCACATGGTAGATGCTTTAAAATGTTTATTCACCCTCCTTTTCTCTCCCTAAAAACGCATGGGCTAAGAAATTCTGAACTTAATTATAACTTGACCCTTAAAAAGACAAGGAACTGCTATTCTGGACATGATTCTGATCAATGAAAAGGAACTGACTGATGAAGTAGAAATAATAGTTACCTTGGAGTCAAGTCACTACTCCACTACTGAGTTCATAAGGAAGAAAATCTATGCAAAATCTGACATAAGAGAAATCCCATTTCAAAAAGATCCAAAGAAAGGATAGGTAGGATCCACAGGACTAATGTATTACAGCAAGTGGCTATTCAAGAGAGTGACTCAAGAATAAAATCCTGTATAAGAAAAACCTATTTCAATGAGGAAGAAATGAGAAAGCTACCTAAAGAGACCTGTGTGACTTCATTGGAAACTTATTAACCAACTCAACTTTTAAAAAGACATGTATAGAACATAGACGAAAGGGCAAGTAACTGAAGTCAAATATACAAGAATAGTACAGTCATGTAAGAAATCCCAAGAGCACTAAAATCCAGAATGATCCAAGGTTGGAAACGAATGCCACAGTCAATAAAGAGGATGATTTGGTTTTGTTTATTTGTTTGTTTTAGACACATTATGGTCAAGAGGAAGATCAAAGTCATAGGACCAGTGCCTGGAGTAGATGGGATGACAAGGGTAGAAGAGTGAGAAGGTTAAACTATTCATCTCTCATATTGTTCCTGGGTTGTTGTTTTTTGTTTTCCTGCTGAGGAAATCTTTGGAATGGGATGGCAAAGGAGGTAGGGATGGAAGAGAATCGTTAAAGGGAATAAAAACCAAAGATAACTAAGGAGACAGTAAAACATCATCTGGAGTACTTCAATAACTTCAAATTGCCAAGCCCAGGTACACTCTATCCTGGGGAATTAAAATAATCTGTAGATGTGATTGCTGAGCCTCCATGTATGATTCTTCAAATACTTGAGAGCAGTAAGAATGCTTCAGTACTGGAAAAGGAAACATATTACAATTTTGCCATTTTGTCAAGCTCATTTCCTGGTATGACCACTTACTAAATCTCATGGTCTGTATCCAAGGAGTAAAGTGGAAAGCCATGGATCTTCATCCCCAGCCAAAAAAATGAGTTCCACCACTGGGAAGCCTACATCCCTAACCCACATTCCTATACTAGGGATCCTATGTCCCATTCACATCTTTGCCCCAAAGCACCCCTGGGTAGGGGAGAGAAGCTTAGAGTTCTATAGTGTGTACCATCAATAAAGTCATCATATTCAATAAAAAAAAAGGCAAGAAGGTAAAGTCTTCAAATTGAAAACCAGGGAATTTTACTTTTATTACTGTCAAAATTCTGGAATACACTAATAAAGGGGACAGTTTGTGAACATTTAGAGAAGCAGTAATGACTAAAATCTAGCAAGGATTCATCAAAACAAATCAAATTAGACCAAAGTCATTTCAATTTTTTGATAGGTTAACTAGACTGGTAAATCAAGGGATGGAATGAAATAGACACACTATGCCTGGATTTCAGGAAATCATTTGGTAAACTTTCTCATGCTACTGTTGTGGACAAAAAGGAGGGATGTGAGACAGCAAAATGTAGCAGATTGAGAACACAAATGGTTGAATGGCCAGGGTGGGCAGAGTTAGGGGCAAAGAATGGAAGATGGAGTTAAGCAGATTTAAGTTCAATTTAAGGGAAAACTTCCTAATCCTTATAATCATCTCGTCCCACCCTCTAGATCTCACACACACACTGAAGGTCTTTAAGCAGTCACTGGATGACCATCTTTGTGTTTCAGAAAGGATCCCTGGTTAGATATAGATTGGATGAGATGATCCCAGAGTGCCCTTCAAACTCTAAAGACTGATTTTTATTCAGCATCTGAAAATATTGAATTTGAAAGTATTTCATGGTATTGACAAGTATTTCCTAACTAATACGGTCACACATTTGGGGGTTTTGAAATATTAATGACAACTCATAAATACCGATCCCCAGGTCCAAGATGAGCAGAATACTCTGGAGAAATAAGGAAGTAGTAAAAGTGATAATGAAACTTTAGTGCATAATGAAGACAATGTAGTGGTTTTCGTGTTGAAACATTTTGATTATATTACAGTGGACTAATAGTAAGAAAACTGAACAAAGTTTAGAGGCTTTGGTAGGCAGACTAGCTATGGCCAGGAGGCAATTCATGTACTCAGGAACCTAGTTTCTCCATCTATAAAATAAAGATTAGAATTTCATAACCCACCTGCAGGGCTGATGTAAAGAAATCAGTTTGTAAGCTCTTAAGTTAAAATATTAGCTATTTTAAGTGTTTTCTTAATGAGGTTATTATTGTGATATAATAGAAAAACTGTCTTTGGAACCAAGGATATACGGATTAAATCCTGCTGCTGAGACACAGGTGGCAATGTGACCCTGGGCAGGTCACTTTATCACTCAGTAGACAGCTCTTTAGGACTCTAAGTTAGAGAGAAGGTATTAACTAACATTGGTAATGGGAACTTCCTCAACAAGGAGTTCCCTGAATTGGTGAAATTACAGGTCCAATCCACATCCTCTAAGCTATGTGATATTATGTTATCAGCATAAAAATTTTCAAAGAACCTTTATTCATATTGTATGGAACATTCAAATTCTTCAGGACACGCTTTGGAGTACCTGTTCCTACAACCAACTATTTTAAGATTTCTATTACCAGTCCTAAAAAGACATGGGGAAAAAAACTTAAAATTCAGATATATCTTTTTAATTTTTTATTTTAGACTTAAATATTAAAACTTAAATACACAATAAGAAAAAGAAGCATACTATAAACTTAAATATTGAAACTTAAATACAAAATAAGAAAAAAAGCACTGCCATGTGCACAGCACAATGTAAGAGATAATTCAAAATATACGGCAATAAATTTTCATTTCAAGAAAGCCTACATAATAAATACTGTGCATTGTGTTGAGAGCTGTCCAACTTAGCTTCCTTGTAAGCTTTCTTTTGTTCTCTGCTACGGACTTTTTATTTTGTTCTTTTTCCCCTTCCTTCCCACCAGCAGGCTAGTTTGTATGTACACATATACCCTTACATATATCTTTCTATTTTCATACTTCTTTTGTTCCAATAATCCAATAAAATGAGAGAGGGGAAGGGAGAAAAGGAAAAACAAAGTAAGAGAGCAAAAAAAGGAAAGATAGAATGACAGAAAAAATATACACAAGACAATTCAGATTTTGAGGAGATGACAAGAGGTACATTGTTCCTTACAATACTGGGGTCGTATATTTTGCAGTTATCATCTACTACCTGGTGAAATGTTAATTAACTGGTTTAACAACATAAAAGTGCTCTAATCCTTCCAATTTAGTGGTTCTACTTTGAATAAGACAGCCAAAGCAAACTGAAATATTCTCTGGGCTACTAAAATTGTGTCCCTGAAGGCCAAATGAGATCATGTTAAAAGCTAGAGCTAGCACCAAGTATAAAGGTTTCACCATCTCTGGTACAAGAGACTGAGCTAAGCTAAATGCATAATGAACCCAGTATATACCTTGAAAGTTTCCCTTTTTATTGATTTTTAAAATTTTCAAATAACAAATATTTTTATTAATCTGCCTCTGTCACTGTCCTAACCCAACTGAGCAAATTTAAAAAAAAACCATGAAAAATCCCTCAGTAGTCAGCCAGCACACCTACTGCATACAAGGCACTGTGCCATACACTCAAAGACATGTAAAGACAGTCCTGCTCCCAAGGAGTTCACAGGCTAACGGAGGAGACGACATGTAAATAACTACGTACAAACAAGATATCCATACAGAATGAACAGGAAACAATCAACAATGGGAAGGCACTAGCATTAAGGAGAACTAGGACAGGCTTCACGCAGAGGGTGGGATTTAACTGAGACATGAAGGAAGCCTGGAAAATTAGGAGATGAAGATGAGGGAGAAAGGTCTGGGCACAATGGACAGCCAGTGAAAATGCTCATTCAGTCAGGAGATGGGAATGTCTAGTACATGGCACAGCCAGGAGTCTAGTGTCAGTGGATCACAGAGTAGAGGGGGAGGTACAAGAGATGAGAAAAGTGGAAAGGTAGGAAGGGGCAGGCTTTAAAAGCCAAGCAGAGGATTGTAGGGTTGTGACATGGTCAAACTTGGATTTTAGAAAGATCAATTTGATAACTGAGCAGAGGATAGATTGTTGTAGGGAAAGACTTGAGGCAAGGAGACCAACCAATGAACGATTTCAATACTTCAGGTACAAGATGATAAGGGCCTACACCAGAGTAGTGGCAGTATCGGATGAGAGAAAGGAAGATACAGGAGAGATATTTTGAAGGTAGAAATGACAGGACTTAGCAACTGATTGAATAAGGAGGGCAAGAGTGAGGACTCAAGGGCAAAATCTGGGTAACGAGCCAAGGTGACTGGAAAGATGGTGATGACACCATCTTTAGCAATGGAGAAATTAAGAATAGGGGAAGGTTCAGGTGAAAAAGTAAATTCAATTTTGGACATGCTAAATTGAAGATGTCTCTGAGATATCCAGATTGAAATGTCCAAAAAGCAGGTGGAAATAGGAGACTGGAGGTCAGCAGAAAGGTCAGGGCTAGAAAAATACACCTGAGAATCATCTACATAGAAATAACGAGATAATGAAATAAAATAGTGTAGCGGGAGAAGAGATGAGTGCACAGAACAGTTTTGGGGAAAACATTCACAGTTAATAGGTGTGGCCTGGATGAAGATCCAGCAAAAAGAGACTGGGAAGGAACACTCATGCAAATAAAAGCATTAGAAAGAGAGAATAGTTTCAGGAAAATGTAGAGAGAAGACAGTATTGAAAAGAAGAGGGTAATTGACAGTGTCAGTGGTGGCAGAGAAGTTAAGAAATATGAGGACTGAGAAAAGGTCATTAAGATTTGTGGATTAAGAGATCACTGGTAACAGGAAAAGGTAGTTTCAGTTGAGTGATGAGGTTCGAAACCAGATTGCAGAGAGTTAAGGGAATGAGAGGAAAGGAAGTGGAAGCATCTATTATTGATAGCCTTCTCTAGAAATTTAGCCAGAGAAGGAAGAAAAGATATAGGATAGCTGGCAGTGATGAATGGATCAAGTGAAGGGTTTTTGAGGGTGGGGGAGACATGGGCAAGTTTGTAGGGAAGCACCCGGCAGACAGGGAGAGACTGAAGATAAGTGAGAGCAGGGATGATAGAGGGGGCAATCTACTGGAAGGGACAGGATGGAATGGGATCACTTATGCAGGTAGAGAGGTTTGCCTTGTCAAGGGTCACCTCTGAATATGACACAGGGTGAAGGAGGAGAAATTGGCACAAGATGATATGAGATGAGGAGAGGAAAGCAGTGAGCTCACAGCAAATGGTCTCAACTTCTTTTCAGTAAAGTATGAAGCAAAGTTCTCAAGCTGAAAGTGTGGTGGCAAGGGGAGTCATAGGAGAACTGAGGAAGGATGAAAAAGTTAGGAAGAGGCATTGTGGTTGAGTGGGATATAGCGAGTCAATTGTTACTTAGTCATTTTCAGTTATGTACAACTCTTCATGACCCCCTTTGAGGTTTTCTTGGAAAGATACTGGAGTAGTTTGCCATTTCCTTCTCCAGCTCATTTTACAGATGAGGAAACTGAGGCAAACAGCGTTAAGTGACTTAACCAGGGTCATACTAGTAAGTTTATGAGGTTGGATTTAAATTCAGGTCTTCTGTCTCCAGGCCCAGCATTCTACCCACTACAACACATAGCTGCCCGAGTGAGTCAATTAGAGAGGTACAAAAGAATTGCCTTCTTCAGTGAGGACCCAGTTGAGATTATGTAACATAAATTTGTAATGAATCCAGTCAGCAGTTTTGTGATTTCGTTCAGTAGCACATGTATAGGAGCAAAAGCAGTGAGAGTAATTAGGGACAGAGAGAGAGTAGACTAGGTAGAACTGAACTGATTCACCAAAAGGTCAAGATGAGCAAGGGAGGAGAATATAGCCAAGTGCAGGAATGATGACCTGAGAGAGAATTTAAGGGTGGAGGGATTAGAGGCTCATAGATACATGCTGAGGTACAACAAATTCTCACACTAGCTATGTGCAAAAATGTGTATCTCATTCTACATTTTAGATTCATCACCTTTTTGCCAGGAGGTCCATGCCACATAGCGCATACATGTGTTTTATCTTCATTTTTTTGGATGAGCAATTTATTGTAGAGTTGATCAAAGTTCTAAAATCTTTTAAGACATTTTTATACAAGCATATGAAAAATGCTCCCAATCACTAATCATGAGAGAAATGCAAAGCAAAGCAATTCTGAGGTTCTACCTCATACCTATCAGACTGGCAAAGATAAAAAAAGAAGAAAACAGTTGCACCATTGGTGAAGCTGTGAACTGGTCCAGCCATTCTGGAAAACAATCTGGAATCATGCCCAGAGAGTTACCAAACTGTATATATTCTTTGACCCAGCTATACCACAACAACAAAAGGATCTTAAAGGATAAAATGAAAAAGACATTACTAAATCACAAATCAAGAGATATAATGGAATGCACTTAAGTAAAAACATGGACATGCAGAAGTAGCTTATACTACCAAGTTTTAACAAATGGAAATTAAAATGGCATGAAAACATGCATAAAAGAATTAAACGAGAAACAAAAGGCAGAAAAATGAAAAGAAGAAATCAAAAACCTCTCAAAATGGATTACAAATATAAGAAATGTTAGTGAAAATGCTTCTTCAAGTCTGTTTTAGTAATTTTTAAACAACTATTCTGGCACCTCATTACCCACATTCACTCCAATCTTATTGTAAATTAGCAAGCAACCTCACACTGCAGAGACTTCCTCACCACCTATACTGGCAAATGTTGAATTACTTACAGGTGGCTTAGACACCATGGTAGTGGATGGGGCAAAACAATTCCTACCACCTGGAAAAAACTGGAGTAGGGAGTATGAAACCAAAGGCTTCACAAGTCAGGAAATCAGGAACTTAGGTTTCCCTATGGTACCAAAATCCAAAAGAGCTTAATTAGAACCAGAGAGCTCTGTGCAGAAACAGAGTTCACAACAGGAGGCAACCTATTGAGCCTTTGAGTAAGCTGGTTATAACCTAGGTACCTAGATTAATGACTAAAGGATTTATATCTGTTTCATACCATTTCAAAACTCAACTTTTATTTTAACATGAAGGAAATATTTATCTACCCCAAATCACCAACATGTTAATAGATTTGGTGGGGCGCGGGGGGAGTCACACATGGTACACCCAGGGGTTAGCTCATAATAGATGTAGATACTTAATAAGTTGTAAAAGGTGCCTGACAGAAGGAGCCACGAAAGCATTGTTTGCTACTGCACCTAATCTCCTCCAAACCTTTTTTTTTGGGGGGGGGGGGGCGGGGTGTAACTAAGGTGAATTTTAGTGTAAGTAAGGTAGATTTTAGTGTGTATAAAGTGGATTTTTGTTATTTCTTAGAGTTCAGTTTCCCAGGATCTACGGCCATAACAACCTCAGTTTCCCAGGATCCGTGGCCATAACAATCTCTGTTTCCCAGGTATTAGATAGGAGTTCCCAGGCCCATGGTTCAAAACATCTCCACCACACTAGCGCAGCATTATATAAGGATAAATAATATAAACCTGTGCTGAAACTGTAAACATCCACTGCGACTGCCCAGTGAGATATATAGATGAGGTGATGTAAACTTGGGAGGCTATTGCTGGCAATATACCTTCTTTGTCTGATGCCCTATAAAACAGGTAGTCAGTGGTCAGTGAGTTGGGGAACTTTTATGGTTGAATGCACAAGTTGGGATGCTGTGCACCTTGATCGGCCCCCATCAAGGATCAGGAGGGGGTAATCTATGTTTGCCTCAACCAGCCCCCATTGAGGCTTGAGGGGATTTAGGGGAACCCTTTAGGGTTGAATGCACAAGTTGTGCCTGTCTCGATTGTCCCCATCGAGACATAGGGGTAGCTGCCCTCCCCTCTTCTCGCTGGCCCCTGTGAGAAAGGTGATTAGGGAATACTGTAGGAGTTTGTAGTATTCCATTATCAGCAATACTGTTAGAGAAAACTAGACTAGAATAAAGCTTATTATTAACCCCTTTGAAGCTGTCTTTCCTGTCTGACCAAATCAAGAGCGAACCTGTTAGAGGCTGGAGTCCAAACTTCCAGTGCCTCCTGTGTATTATCTGTCTAACGGGGCAGGGGGGTGGGGGGGTTGACAGCCGTATGCATTCCCACCTTGTACTGACATTTCAATGCAGTCATGAGCCCAGTCCACTACATTACCTTTTTCCTCTATCAGCCACAGAGCTAGGGCACTGAAAGCAACCAATATACTTGTGAGGTCATTGTTCTCTTCTTGGTTGGGAAAAGGTGTGGCATGGGATATGGAAAAGAGACAGACTTTAATTAAGTGGCACTGATGGAGGCTACAGAGCCTGATAAATTACCATCTTTATTCAAATTGTTCAAACTCCCACTCTATTCATTAAGAATATATTAAACAAAAATTATCGAAATTAAATAATGGGTGCGGAGCTGAGGATATTGTGTTCAGTTCTATAATAGGAAGAAACAGTCATACTTTTTACAATGCTCTTCCTAAAATAAATCAGGAATAATTTAAGAAAAATATCCTTGAAATTCCTGGGGTGGAAGAATTAGGATATTTGGCTGTTCCAGGTACATGAGAAAAGCGTACCAAGATTAAGAATGGGAAAGAACCATAGAGCTTGACTAAAACAGAGAAGTAAGAGATGAGATAGACAAAGAAAAGAAATCTATCACTGCTTTTTTAATATTTTCATCTCAAGAACAAAGCTAGGAAACTAAAATAGCAATACTTCAATTTTTTAAAAAACATAAAACATACCAACATCACATTATACCAATAGTGGACTAAGGTGGTACTAAATTTTGGAGTTTGTCCTCTCTTCCCAAAAAAGGAATTAATAACTACACATATGGTAACTGGGAAGCTTCCTTAGGTACCAGTAACTCGTCCAAAAGATGAAAATTCATAATTCATGTGTATGTCTCAAGTGATAAAAGTTTCTCTCCACTATCTGCTGCTCTGCCTGGTTCCAACTCCACAATACAAGATATTTCTGCTGCCCTCTCTCCAGGTACCTCTGGCTCTCTCCCCCACATCCCCTACTCTGCCTTCCTGCCTCATTTTGTGTGGTACATCCCCCAGACTGTGAGTTCCTTGAGGACAGGGGCTGCTTTTCTTTTTATTACTGTATCCCTAACACTTATCACAATGCCAGGGCCTTAATAAATGTTTGTTGAATTATATCGAATAGATTGGACAATGTACATCCCAAAACAACACTGTCTAGACATAAAGTTTAATGAAAATACAAAATAATGGATAGAAACTGCTAAATAAGCAGGAAGAATTAAAGTTCAAACCTTCATCATCAATGAATTCTTTTCCTTTAAATATTTCTAACATAAGCATGTTTTGTTTTACGTAAATTATAAAGTGAGAGATCTAAACACCTGATGGAATAAGTGTAGGCTTATTCAAAGGCCTTTTCAAAAAAAATCTATTACATATATTGCAAGGACTTTGATATAATTTAGTAATTTGAATAAGGTAAAACTGTAATGCTCTTCTTTAAACAACGAGCATTATTACTTTTTGACTCCACAGAAATATGAAGTCTAATTCATCACAAAACAATTCAAATGCCTTAAAAAGGAGTCATTCATTAGCACTTTAATACAACTCCGACTTTCCATTTAATTTATGTGATCATAAAAATTATTTAGCATTATATTGGTACTAGAAAAATTATAGTGTATTATATGCAAAAATTAAAAAGAATATGTTAAGAAATCTACTATACCTTATGTATCTTTATTTTTGCAAACAGACTTTACCTTTTCACTTTGAAAGAGCCTTTAAAAAATACCTGTAGATAGTTTTTATTTTGTTTTTTAACCTAGGCCTACAAAACTTCTACTGGCCTACAATCAATCAAAAAATGTATTAGGTGGTATGAGGCATTTGGGATACAAAGATAAAAACAAAACAGTCCTTGTCCTCATAGAGCTTATATTCTATCAAGGGAAACAACACAAACACAAAATAAATAGAAAGGTTGTGTTGGGTTTTTTTCTTTTGCAGGGGAGAGACTAGCAGCACAGGATGGGAAGAAATCAGGCAAGGGCTCACGTAGCAGGTGACCCCTGAACTGAGTTTGAAAGGAAGAACTAGGAGAGTACAATAGATGGAGGTGAGTAAGGGGGTAAATTCAGGCACAGAGGGTAGATAATTTGTACAAAGGCACAGACACACCAGAGGGAATGTTATTTGTGAGAAAAATCAATTAGGTCAGTTTTATCATCGTTGTTCAGTCATTTCAGTCGTGTCCAACTTTTTATAGCCCCATTTGGGGTTTTCTTGGCAAAGATACTGCAGTGTTTTGCCATTTCCTTCTCCAGCTCATTTTATGGATGAGGAAACTGAGACAAACAGGGTTAAGTGACTTACCCAGGGTCACACAGCTAGGCCAGATCTGAACTCAGGGAAATCAGCTGGTCTGGCAGGACCATAAAGTACATAAATGAGAGTATTGTATAATGAGCTAAGTTGAAAAGGGCTTTAAATGCCAGAGTAGTTTGTATATGATCTTAAAGGTAATAGGGAGTCACTAGAGCTCACTGAGAAGGGAATGACATAGTTATATTGTTGTTGCTTAGTTATGTCTGATTCTCCACGACCCTGTGTGGGGTTTTCTTGGCAAAGACACTGGAGTGGTTTGCCACTTCCTTCTCCAACTCATTTTACAAATAAGGAAACTAAAGTAAATAGGGTTAAATGACTTGCCCAGAGTCACATAGCTAGTAAGTGTCTGAGGCCACAACTGAAAGAAGATGTCTTCCTGATGCCAGTCTCAGCACTCTATTCACTGTGCCATTTAGCTGCCAACTAGTCATACCTATGTTTTTTAAGGAATATCATTTTGGCTCCTGTTTTTTGAATGGATTTGGGTGGTAAGAGACTTGAGATAGGGAAACCAAGTAGGAAGGAAGGCCAGGAAAAGGAAAACAAGAGCCTGAAGTAGAGCAATGATAGTATGAGTGGAAAGAAGGGAACGGATGCTAGAGATGTTGTAGAAATAGAATTATCAATCTTTGGCATTCTTAGAAATGTGAATGGAGGAGGGTAAAGAGTCAAAGAGAACTCCAAGGTTCTGAACCTGAATACTAAAAAGGTGATGGAACCCTCAACATAAATAAAGAAATTTAGGAGGGAGTGGGGTTTGAAGTATAACAATGGAATATGCTGGGAATAATGGGAGCTGTTGAGTTTTAGATGTCTATTGGACATCCAGTTAAAGCGTTGTGGGACTAACTCAGGAGAGAGAGAGAGTAGGGCTAGACTGACAAATTTGGAAGATATGTGCATAGAAATGACTATGGAACCAGTGAGTGTTATTGATAAGATCACCAAAAAAGAATCTAAAAAGAGAAAAGAGGGCCCAAGTCAAAGGTTGGGAGGACATCTATTTTTATGGGGCAGGATTTGTATAATGATCTAGCAAGGAAACTGAGGAGAGGTCATATAGGTAGAAGGAGAACCAAGGCAGAACAGCATCACAAAAATCCAGAGAGGAGACCGTATCTGGGAGGTAAGGGTAATAAAAATGTCAAATATTGCAAAGAAGTTAAGAAGGATGTGGATTTTAAAAAAAGTCCTCAGATTTGGCAATTGAAAAATCAATGGTAATTTTGAAGATAGCAATTTCAGCTGGAAAATGAGGTCAGAAGCCAGACTGCAAAGGGCTAAGTGAAAAAGAGAAAAACTGAAAGGCAAGGAATATAGATAGCTTTCTCCAGGGATCCTGGTTATGAAAGGAGACACGTTGGCTAGTGGCTTGAGGGAATAGCAGGAGGTCCAATGAAGGGGGTTTTTCACTTGCTTATTTAAGAGTAAGAAACCTGTATAGTTTCCAGACCGCAACAAGGAAGTAGCAAGGAAGAAAAGCTTAAATTAGCTAGAGGAGATGATTTTGGAAGCAGTCTAGCAGAGGAAATAGAAGGGAATGGTTTGGAGGTGATGATAATGGAAAGAGAAGAGTACTCTCAGAGAATGCAATTAAGTAAAGGAGGAGAAAGTGAAGAACATAAAGGAGTTTTTAGATGAAAAGAAGGTTCAAAGCAAATGGCCTCTAGTCTCACAGTATAGTATGAGTCTTTTGCTGAGAGAATGGGAAGATGGTATTATAGAGGTTTGAGGAAGAAAAAGTTTAGAACGAGGAATGGGAGAATCAATTAGAATAAAAAAATATTAAAAATATTCATTAATCCTTCTCATATAAATAGGCTTCCAAGAGATGACGTAGCTGTTGTTAAAAAAAATGTATCCATTAGGGAAAAGTACTTAAGCATAGAAGTTATACTTTCCATTTTAATCTCAATTTTACCTGGCCATTTTTTTTCCCTCAAAGCCTAGCTTTATTTTTAGGTCCCTGGGTCCTTGTTAAATTTGCACCTAAGTTAGTTTAGTTTTCTGAATGTTTAACTCCTTGAACTATTAAAAGACATTTTTGTGCATTTTGCTTATTGTGCTAAATTAGCCCTTTTTATTCATGAAATCACACAATTTCTTGATGTTGCTTTTATGAATGTTTCTCTTCCTGAAAATTTTGCTGTTTTAACATAGTGAAAGTATACCTAATTTTTGTAGTTTTTGAGTATTTGTTTAGCTAAGTAAACTCTTTGGATTATTGAAACATGCAACAGCAAAAGCACTATGCTTTTCAACCATTCACAAAATATGAGTTAGATAATTAAAACGAAAGCTCAATATACACACATTGTAAATATTAAACATCTAAAAATAGAAAGAAACCAAAATGCAAACTTTTTCATCATTACCAAAGCATTCTCTTTCAAACAAGCACAAAACTCTGTCAGACTTGTGCTTTGCCATACACAAACGTCTGCCAAACTTAAATATTAAAAGATTTACTGTACCAAAACCATTAGGGGATTCAGTTGACGTTGCCTGCTTCACTCGCTGCATGAGAGCAATCTCAGGTTTGGGATATCTGTGTGCTAAAAATATTTTCAAAACAAATAGTTTTTATGTCACATAATATTTGCCTTTACTCTGAACTTCCATTTGTTAGCAGCAAAATAATAAATGTAATACACTCAGAAATAGAAATGCTCTCTTTTTAAAAATATAGTATGCATATTTTTGTCCACATACATTCATATTTGGGAAAAGGTAAAAAAGGAATGCACTTTTTCCCCCCTAAAACAAAGATAGGTTTCATCTAAATTCAGTTCAATAAACCAAAGTGTCTGACAAACAGTGGGTCATAAAAAGGCAATACCCCTCATAAGGCTCAGGAACCAAATCCTGCTAAATTACTAAATTAGTATTGCTAAATTAGTTTATATACATCTTCAAACAATGATATGGGGATTCATCAGGGGTACAACCCACAACTACACCATGTCCTTAGGTGATCTAGGCCTTGGGGTAGATGTAAAGTTTAGATACAACAAAGCCTCGGTCCTCATGGAGATCAGAATCTAAGAGGGCATAAGAAACTGACAAATATAGCTATAATATGCAACATTACATGATAAATACTCTAAAAGGTGAAAGCAAAAAAAAGTGCTAATGAAGTCTTATGAACTAATTCAATACACTAGTCATCCAAGTGCTCATCATAGTAGAGACAAAAGAGATTTGTAATCCATCTTTTTTTCCTATATGTGTTGTTATACTGATCCACTGAGGGGACCCAGTCTCACTAACAAAGCCCAATACTGTTCTAGGGCTTAACGCAATCAGGAAAATGTCATCTGCAAACAAAAACATGGCAAACTTCACCATTTATTGGGCATATGACTTGAATTTGAATTCTGTACAAAACATCCTCTACAACTGTGGTGATCACTTCTACATACCATGTTAATCAGAGGTTCTTAACTTTTCTGTGTCATTGGACCCCTTCAGCAATCTGGTGAAGTCTGTGCATCCCTTCTCAGAATAAATTTTTAAATGTATAAAATAAAATACTTAGGATGACAAAGGAAACCAAGTAGACTGAAATACAATTATCAAAATTTTTTTAAATATGTTCACAGACCCCAAGCTAAGAACCCATGATATAGATGATCAGGGAATAGCTGAATAGTTCTCTCTCTGGTAGTATTTATTAAGGAATATTATATATGACCTTAACATGCAGAAGAGACTCCTTGTGCTTGAGGAAGGCTTTAAGGCTGTATATTTTTAATGAGTTAAACTACGCAAAAAATGAAAACACAACAAAGCAAAAGTGTATATTCTCTACACCATTCAGTTAGCCATGCAACTGAGACAGTGTAGGCTTCGGTTCAGTCATTTGTAAAAGCCCACCTCTTTCTTCTCTTACCACAATTTCACCGAAGTCACTATCTTTTTAAGATTTCATAAGGCTGAGAAATTAGTGTGTATGACTTAGTTGTCATGTCCTTTATCACCTTTCCTGGATAATAATACCATTCACGATTTTTTTCTATTCCTTTACTCTATTAAAATAAATAAATAAATAAGGTATCAGCATCTCTAGGGCAGCTAGGTTGTACAGTGGATAGAGCACCAGGCCTGGAGTCAGGGAGACCTTAGTTCAAAACTGATCTCAGGCACCTATTAGCTGTGTGACTCTGGGTAAGTCCCTTAACCCTGTTTGCCTCAGTTTCCTCATCTGTAAAATGAGCTGCAGGAGGAAATGGCAAACCACTCCATTATCTTTGCCAAGAAAACCTCAAAGGGGGTCACCAAGAGTCGGACATGACTGAAATGACTGAATAACAGCTCTATTACAAGGGATACCCACATCAGTGACACCAGATATGCCCTGACTTACGTAGAGTTTAAAGGAGATCTTTAATAACCATCATATCTCCCCTCTTTGTGCATTCCTGGAATATGCTCTTTCCTTATTACCACCTTTCAGAATCCTTATCTTCTTTCACATTTCATCTTAGGTTCTAGCTCTCCCATGAAAACATTCCTATTTCCTACAGTTATTAGTCTCTCCCCCCTCAAATTATCTCACATTCATTTTTGTCTTATATGTTGTATCCTCTCAGTTGAGAACTGTTTAATTTTTATTTATGTTTTTGTCCCTAATGCACACACAGTGCCTTCCATATAGCAGAAACATAATAAAGGTTTTTGAACTGAAGGGAATGAAGGAGAGAGGGAGACAGTAAAGAGATGGGAAGATATCAAAGAAGTAGCATTTTTATTGTCCAGGAATTCAACAAGTGAAAATGGGGGAATGAGGGCAATCCAGGTATAGGGTACACAAAGGCATGGAGACACAAATAAGTGCATTTACATGTGTTCAGGAAGTAAAGAATAGTCCAGTGGGACTGGAATTAAAGGGCATTTAGAGGAGTAACATGAAAAAAAAACTGGAAAAGTGGGTTGATGCTATCCACATCCAGGGAAAGGAGTCTGAATGCAGACCCCCTTTTTTTCTTTTTTTTTCTTTCTAGTGGGTTTTCCCTTTTGTTCTGATTATTCTTTCACAACATGACTAATGTGGAAATATGTTTAACATGATTGTACATGTATAACCTATATCAGATTGCTTGCTGTCTTGGGAAAGGGGGAGGGGAGGGAGGGAGGGAAGAAAATTTGGAACTCAAAATCTTATAAAAGCAAATGTTAAAAAAAAATCTTTAGATGTAATTGGAAAAATAAAATACTATTAATTGGAAAATTTTTTTAAAAAGTGGTTTGGCACCAGATTCTAAAATGACTTGAACGCCAGGGGAAAAAGTCTAAACTTTTCTTGGTGTCAATATGTTACCACTAATGATTTTATGAGCAGAGAAATGACATGACCAGATAGATCTACAGACCTATAAATAAGGAAAATTATTCTGACAGTGGTAGAAAAATGGACTATAAGAGGGAGAAAGGGGGTAAAGGAGTTGAGAGTTGTGAGGACCTGTAAGGACTATTACAATAGTGCAAGGAAGTGGTAATGAGAGCCTATACCACTGTGCTAGCAGTGGGTATACACAGGAGGAGAACAGATGCCATAGATGTCATGGAGGTGGAATCAACAAGACTTGTTAAATGATTTGGAAATGATCAATGAGAGAAAATGAAAGAGACAAAGATAACCAAAGGATATTGAGAACCACACTGGAGTTCTAAAAACACAGAAGTATAACAAAGAGCACCTGCCTTCAATTAGTTTACTATCAAGTTGAACAATGCTAAAACATATGAAACAAAGAGTTAAATTATTTATAACAAAGCAAAAAAACATCCCCCCTTTCCTCAGAAACGATCCCTTCAATAATATATTCTGTTTCCAGGAATCCAAGCAAGATAAGCTCACCAATCTTACAGTATGAAAGTCTCAACCTTTTCCCTCAAACTGGAGTATTTATTAGTGTCTAGTCATTTTAAAATATATATATATATATATATACATATATATATTAAGCACCTGCTAGGTGGAAAACACTATCCTGCAGGATTTCTTCCGTTCTCTATGAGTCTTCATAAATCACTAATAGCAGCTCACCAATCACAGCTACCAATTTGTTCAATATTGAGATCTGGAATCCTCTAATTCATTAACAGCACTAGGCACTCTCTTACCATCTCCACATTTAACCTTGGTTTCAGCTCCCCAGTTACCATTCACTATCTTTCCCAATCCAAAGATTGTTTTCCTTGGGCAAGAAAATTGAACCAGATCATAAGTAATTATTCTTTCTTTTTGTCATCATTCCTACTCTCCCAAATAATGGTTCTATCTCTTCTTTGACCTTCTTGCCTCCAATGGAGTCCAGGCAAAAGCCAAGGCTGAGGAAATGCAGGCGAATATATCTAGCAGCACTGGAAGTCAGGTGATGAAATGGGGCTTGATATATGTATATGTGGAGAATGTAGCTATTCTCCACAAAGTGATAACTAAAGCCAAAGGACTGCCAAGGGAAAAGAACAGAGAAAGAAATGAGGGCTAAAGACAAGAGATTTAAGGAATATCCACTTCCAGAGGTGAAAGGAAGAAGACAAACCAGAAAAGAAGACCTCAAATAATGCTTGTTAACTAACAAACAGTATGGCTAGATCCCCAAATCATACTTCCTTATTCTTAATTCTCAGGTTCCATTACCAGATTGTCATCTAGGTAACATCCCCTAACTGTGGGTATCCTCTAAAGTTCTGTTCTGGGCCCTCTTCTCTTCTCCCTGTCTGATTTGGTGATCTCATCAGTTCCCATGGATTCTCAACTCCCATGGAATTATCGACTCTATACAGATGCTTCTTAGATCTATTTACCTAGCCCAGGGGTGGGGAACCTGCAGCCTTAAGGCCACATGTGGCCTTCTAAATCCTTAACTGCAGCCTTTTGACTAAATCCAAATTTTACAGAACAAATTGTTTTAATAAAAGGGCTAGACTAACCCTAACCTCTCTTCTGGATCCCATCTTGCACTGAAATGACACAGTGGATATCTCAAATTGGATAACCCATAAACATCTTAAACTCCACATATGGAAGATTGAGTATTTCCCAAAAAAGATCATTACTCCCTCCCCTCCAAAAAAAGAACTTTCCCCTTTTCCTAACTTCCACATTGCTGTGGAGGACAACACCATTCTCCAGTCACCCAGGTCAACTCTCATTCAACCTACATAATCAATCCATTGCCAAGTCCTGTCATTTCTGCCTTTGCAACAACTGTCATATACAACCCCTTCTCTCCTCTCACATAGCACTGACCACACTGGTGTAAGTCCTCTTCACCTCATGCCCAGACTACTCCAATGGCCTTCTGATTGGTCCTCCTGCCTCAAGACTCTCTCCACTTCAGTCCCATCCACCACTCAGCTCTCAAGATGATCTTCCCCAGGTCTGACCATGTCATTTCCCTATTCAATAAACTTCAATTACTCTCAGTTACCTCCAGGATCAAATATACAATCCTCTGTTTCTCTTTTAAAGCGCTACAAAACCTGACCCCTTCCAGCATTTTTACAATTTCCTCCCTTCCACATACTCTACAATCCAGCGACATTGGTCTTTTTGGTGTTCCTTGCATAAGACACGTCATCTCCCAGCTTCTTCCTTCTCTTGTGTGTACATGTGTTTGCATGTTTGCATGTTGTTCCTGCCCATTAGAATGTAAGTAGAGAAGCTCTTTTAGCTTTTCTTTGTATCCCCAGCACTTCTAACTGTACTTGACACATAGTAGGCACTTAAATATGCCAGAATAACTTGATTTATTCTTTCCTAAGTGAGCCATAAAGGTGGGATAAAATTGAAAGGACCAATGCCTGGACTAAACATTCAACTTTGAGTCCAAGAACAAAAAAACCTAGCTAAAATACTTAGAAATTTATAGAACTTCAACCTACATGGAGACACAAAGAGGTCTCATAATCTTATCATACCCTTCTATGTGCCAAATGTAACCAAATTCCATTTTTAAAAAATAGTCAAGATGTCCATTTTAGCAAACAAAACATACACACACACACACACACACAAGCACATGCACATGCATGCACGCATGCGCACACGCACACTCTGCACCAACAGGCTCCTCATAAGAGCTCCTTCATTTCTAACCCTGCTCAAACTGCCAGATACTCAGTATCTTGACCTACAGAAAAAGGAATCATTCCATTTGCACCAAAAATAAAGTACAAATACTTTTGTTCACAACATCATAGAAAAACCAAAGATCTGAAAGGGACCTTAGAAATCACCTAATCCAACCTTAAATTTTCAGATGTGAAAATTAAGGCCTAGAGATGTAAAATTACTTATCCAAGATAAGTGGTTAATGCCACAGTTGATATTAAAACCCAGTTCTCAACTCCTAGTCTACTGCTCCTTCTGCTATAGCCAATGTATCACTAACAAATTTGTTGATTCTAGATGAAATACAAAAGGTACTCCTGAGTTTTGATTATACAGCTACAAAATGTATCTAAAAATATATCAAAACAGATCCCTGCTTTGAAATGAATAAAATGAAAAATGAATATAAAGTAAAACTAAATCTATTCTGAGTTTGGAAAAATGGATGGTAAGGTCATAGCAAGCCAGAACTCAAATTCTGTAGACATTAAATCTAGTTGTCTGGACTAGGGACTTGGATAAAAACTACCCTGTAATTTCCAACTCACTCTCATCAATTTCTATGCAAAATAATCCCTTCTCCCCATGGTATAGTTAAATGATCTTAGCATCCATGTAATGCAACTTCCCTAAGGAAACATTTCCAAACGTCCTTCCTAAGCAGTGAAAAACTATAATTCTTCAGGTAAAAAAATCTACAGGTAAACCATTAAATGGCAAAAGGCCCTGGGCCATCTTAAAAAGCAGAAAATGTTCTATTTAAAAACACTGGTGTAGAAGTCAGCAAAACACAATGACTTTTCAAATTCACAGCATAAAGTTCAAACAATGAAATGTGCCACCACATCTCCAAAAACTTCCATAAGGCTTAAAAGTGAGTTAGAAAAATGTTCCAACTATGCTCATCTGCTTCAAAGCGTCTTAGGCAAACAGGTAATTTTAACTCAAGAAGACTTGAGTAGAAACCTCACCTTAGATCCTTACCAGCTGTGTAACCCTTAACATATCACCTTCCTTCTCAGCCTCAGTTTCTACATCTGAAAAACATCAGTACCCACCTCACAGAGTTTTTGTGAGAACCAAGTGAGATAATATATGTAAAGAGCTTTTACAAATCTTAAAGAACTACATAAATGCTAGCTATAATTATTATCATTCTTCAGTTATTGATACACTATGTTTCTCCTATTGGGAAATATTTTCTAACCACAGATGAGTGAGACTATGTTCTTGTGTCCTAAGATTTCTGAACAAGGCACTTTAAAATAAACAAGAACTCATTACATATGTGCATATTTAAGTTTAAACTTTCACTAAAAGTACTACTCTGATGTCTCCTCCACTGTGTAGAAGAGAAACTGAGTTCTTAAAGATTCTTATACCAATGAAGTACAAGTTCTATGATTACAGCAAATGTTAGCAACTCCATTACCTTGTAATAGTCACATATTCCTGCCTTGCTTTTATGTTTAAATCTCTAAACTAGTTTCTTCTCTCTCTTGTACTATCACACTTTCTTGGAGATAAGGACACTGCACACTAAATGCACTACCCTCATTCTCTGCCACAAAGATATTCTGCACAAAGAGACAGAACTCACAGTCAACCTGGGAACAAATTTATTGGTATCCACGCCTAGTCAATTCTTCTTTGGGACAATGGATAGCATGATACACAATGGTTATCTTTCTTAGAAAAAGCCTAAGCTCTGTTAATTAGTAATAGAATAATTTGCCTTAAGTAACCACATAGGTGTGCAGAACAAACAAGGGAAGATACTTTCCTCATTGGACTCACTGAGATGGTCTGTCCCTGTCTGTAAATGCCAAAACCAGACTTAATACGGAGACAGCATAGGTGCTAATCAGATTGCCCCTTGGAGACTGACCAATCAATCATCACAAGTGATCTGGACTAGCTGATGCTCTTCTTATGTATACTTCTTTCTCCAGTGAGACTGTAAGAAGGATGGATAAAATGGGAGGATTGACCACTTCAGTGTGTAGACAGTGTCTCACATATCACCATGAATACTTGTTATCTGTGGAACTGGCAACATATCCCAGAGCACAGAAAGGTGAGGTCCCAGGCCAATTATGTTAAATAATGGGGTTGCCAACAAAAAGCTACCAGGAATGGACTTCGGGGATACTAATTCTAGCCTTAGCCTGTGTCTTCATGAATAAGCATCTCTAGTCTTACAACTGTCTTTCTCCTTTGGTTATTTTCAGCACCTTATAACTCAAACCTGAGTGCTATTCAGCTTGCTAGTCAGACCAATACACAGCATCAATCAGGCAGAAAAGCTTTTGAGTAGATAACTGGTTATGTCTGCTGTCCAAGAACCAGCCCAGGTAAATTCAGGGCTCATTACCAAGTTGGTTTTAAGAGTGATAATTTCTCAGCCACAATTAACACTCAAAGACAATTCACTAAGTTAGAAAAGATTACAATCTATGTAAAAAGAGTAGACATGCCAATAAAAGTATAGATCCCTGAAATATTAAAGTATATTATATTTCTAAGTATAATAATAATAATAGTAGACAAGCAATGGAATATTAAAAAGCAGCTGATTAAAAATAGAGTATCCAAGTTTCAAAAGTAGAATGGGCTGCTTTGGGAGGTAGTAAAATCCCTATAAGTTTTGCCTTCAAGGAAGAGTTTAGACACCCACTAATCAGGGATGATATAAAGATTCCTGGTCAGGCATAGTTAAGACTCAGTGTCCCTTTGAAAGATCCCTTTGAAACCTTAAGATTCTGTGAAGTTACCTGTTGACCATTCTTTAAAAACACTTTACAACCCTATTTAACTATATGAATACACTTTAGCTAAGATGTTTTGCCATCAAAGAATAATACAAACCAAATATTCATAAAGAGGAAGAAAAAGAGGAAACACATTCATAGGAGACACATAGTTCTATTCAAGGAACAACATTTTTTTTAAATTTAGTTTGTGCAAAGTGAAAAAATTCATGAGACTAGTTTGATTTTTAAAACACATTTCTAAAAAGTTTTCTTAAGCAATCATTCTAAGTCAAATAATAATAAGAGGGTTTTTTTCAGACTAGAGATAAGTTGATTTGTAATATAAATTAAAGCAAGCTATCAGATATTTCAGAGAATCAAAGACAGAAAGGATCTCTGAGTTCATCTAGACCAACCTGTACCTGAACAGGAATCCTCTTTACAATATCCCTGAAGAACTGTCATCCCAATATGCTCTTGAAGACCTGCATCAAGGAAGAAGTCATTACTTCCTAAAAAATCATTTCACTTTTTTGAAAACTGATTGTTAGGAAGTTTTTCTTTATATCAAATGAAAATCTGCCACTTTTTCTCCAGATCCTTTCATCTAGAGACAAATCATCATCATCATCATAATAAAGGTAGGCAGGCAATGGAATATGAACACAAAAACACAGCATGGTACTTCAAGAATAGTGTCAAACACTAAAGCCTCTCAGAATGTGCTATGGTCGGCCAGGAAAACTGACCCAAAAGTGGGGTTTGAGAATAGAATCAAAGAAAGGATAGGGATGAATGGGATACGATAATATGGCCCCACCATCCTTCCAGTGACCTAAATTCACCACTGGCCTGAGGAAAAAACTGCCAGTAAAGGCACCCTTCCCCCTTGCCTTCCTTTTACTCCTCCTACTAGAGGGTGAATTAGCCCTTTCTGCAGAAGTTACGTTTCATGAAAGATGAAATGAGATCAAGTACTTTATGGTTCATAAGGTCAGTTATTTTAATATCTAGTAAATAGTTTCCAAAAAGCCAATTTAGATAGGAGAATAGAAAGGACAAGCTAAGACTACAGCTGAATCAGCAAACGCAAGTATTACTCCCCTTCAGTAGAGGCAATGGTTGAAAAAGCCACTGTGATACCTAAACCCCCATCTCTACCATCCCACCCCCTTGGAATGCATGGGTTCTTAACCTCCACCTCCTTCTTTAAGAAGCAGCTTAAGCATCACGTTATTCATGAAGTGAAATTTTTCCAGATCTTCTCCCTCCTCACCCCAAAAGCTAGTGCCCTGCCTCCCATACTACCTTGTATCAACTACTTGTATTAACTTCATATTTGTACTGTATATATTTATATATGTACTTGTCTCTCTCCATTAGAATGTAAGCTTCTTGCAAGTGGGGACTGTTTCATTCTTTGTACTTTTGTCCCCAGCAACTAGCACAGTGCCTGAACCATAACTAGTAATTAATACATCCTTATTGACTAACTAAAAGCGTCTCTAGTATATAAGGTTCGGCTCCACCTCTGCCTCCTAGTTCCAGATACAGTATGAGTCCCTTGAGTGGACATATTCAACCCTTAACTGGGTACCTATGTGACTAGTATCAAGGAAAAGTGGCAGACCTTGGTAGTGGTAGGAGACCACTTGGAGGTTGGCTTTAGAGGTCCAAAGAGACATTCTTGTTACCTGGTCACTTGGGATCTGGGAAGGTCATAAAAACAGAACAGATCATAGATTTAGAGCTGAAAAACGATCTTAGGTGATAGGGATACAAGGAGTCAGTGGCAATTTCCAAGGAAGCAGGCACCTTATTTGGTAGAACCATACTCTTTCCTATACTTCCATATGTAAAGGATAAGGAACAAAGTACAAAGTAAAAGGCATTGTGGTATAATATAAAAATAGTACGTGGACTGAGGAGAAAGTTGACTTAGATTCTAGTCCTAGCCTGTCGCTTACTAGAAAGGGGCTAGACATAATTTGGGCAAGCAATTTAACTTTTGGGTGTCAGGGACCTGTCTATCTCATAAGGGTTTTGTGAGGGTAAAAGATCATAATGAATGGGAAAGCATTTGAAGAAATGCCCAATGGAAATAAGTTTAAATAATGCTTACACCTAGATCTCTCCCCAATATTTGTACCTTATCAACCAAGAAACTCTGTCACAACTCAATCATGGTACCTTTATTGCTTGTAATCTATTTGTAAGTTACCAGTTGTCTACACCTCTATTTAAGTAATAAAATATTTAAGTATGAGTTGAAAGGGAAAATTAGAAAACCAATGCAAACATGCCCATTCATCTATACAGAAGCCCTTTATGGAAAAAAAAACTATAAAGACATTCTTACTGGATGGACAAATTCATAAATAAAACCATTAATGAACAACTGTAAATTGAATCTGTGTAACATTTTAGAATTTTTTCAGCTATTGCAAAAAACTGTAAATCAATCAACTGTAAATCAAAACTGTAAAGTCATTCAATAAATATTCATAAGCAACTACTGTGTGCCAGGAACTGGACTAAACACCAGGGATACAAAGAAAGGTAAAAGAGAGTCCCTACTCTCCAGGAACTCACAGGCTCACAGGGAGGCAGCATGCAAACAACTATGTACAAACAAGCTATACGCAGGATAAATGGGAAAACTGAATTACCATACTATGAAAGCTGAGTCTTGATAAAATTTACAGAAGCATCTGAAGAAACAATTCTAATTAGCAGTATGAATCTATTCAGCAGTTTTAATACTACTAGATAAATATCTAAATGCTATTCCAATAATGTCAACTGTGCAATCAAAACATCAAACTGCCAAAAAAATAGAGCCAGCAGTGTAGCTCAGAAAAGAAATAGCTTATTTCTGGCTGAAATGGGTCAATTTAGTAACTACTAAACTCACAAGGCTTAGATTAGGAAAATGTCAGTGATCAGGGAAGCAATGAAGAGATCCCCTCCTAACAACTCTCATTTAAATTTGCAACTGCTATCAACTAGTACTAGAGATCTTCAAGAAAAACGCTGGATGACTAATGTCAGGGATGCTGTAGAGAAGGCTTATGTTCAGGCAAAGATTGAACTATATGTCTTCTGAGGCTGTTATGGTATAATTTTCTTCTCAAATTATATTGTTGCCAGGAAGACTAATCAAAAAAAGGTCAAACCAAAAGTGGCTTTTGGAAAAACATTACCTTCTGGATCTACCTGAGGACAACAGAGAGCAGTAACAAAAGGAAAAATGAAAATCATTTTCAAATCATCCTGATATCTAGGGTCCCAAAGTCTGGTGTTCTTGTACCTTGGTATTTTACCTACACTGATTCTAGAGCACTGATCCCAATTCGGCACCTACGCAGAAGTCCGTAATTTAGTGTCACATATGATTACAAAGCTTGTGGCTGTGCAACAGACATCACTACCTAATATCTTCACCTCATTGAAGAATTCTAGTTATTTACATTTTCTGGTCATTTTTCACTGGCTTTCATCTTCAAATATTATGCTGAAGTGAATGAAAGTTTTTGGAGAAATGTTTACTCTCAGAGATTTTCTTTTTACTACAAATTATCACTTAAACACAATTTCTTGCCTTTCTACTAAAAGCAGTACCTATTTACAAAATTATGCACTAAAACCAAACAGGTATATATCCAAATTATAGTAAGTAATCTGCCTTAACATATCACAACATTGATGAGATTGCAAAAAGTGAGAAAATTTTCTAGAAGAAAAAATATATATTAAATAGTACTGCATAAATTTTGAGTAATTAAATTACATTCTCAAATTTTTAAACTATTTAAGTCACAATGTGTAAACAAATTTGAACTACATGAAGAAATACAAAATACAAAAAAAAAATTTGCTTTACTTACAAGAAAATTGACTCTTAAGATTAATCTCAATAGGATTCCTGATGCACAGACGAAATGACTAAGTAGAAACGCTCAAATTTCTCCAGAAGACCATATAGCCAAGCTTGACCAGTAATGCTTCCTCATCACTTCTACTGTACATCATTTAGTTACATGTCTCCTTTTCAAGGACACAGAGGATTTCTAACCTCATGAAGGGTCCATCCGAAACATGAACCTGTATCATTGGTAGTCAAGCTTACAACAATTAACATATTTAGGGGGGATTTATACATTTAGAGCTAGGATCAATCTTTCAACGTTCTGATTGTTAAGTCAAAAATAAAAGAAAAACAGAACATTAGTCAGTGTTAATTATGTAATTCAGGGTGAGCTATACATATTTTAGATATAAACTCTCTTGCAGCAAGAAGAGTTAAGGAATATGATACACTGAATATCCTATTTAAAGATGCTATACCAAATTATAAATTTGGATTAGAATACGACAAAATATCAAACACAAACTACATTGAACATAATAACTGAACCTTTAATGATCCAGATGACACTTATAATGTCATGTGTCAGTGTTCGTTATGAACATCTGCAAAGTTTTATGATTAAACAGCACTATTTAGCTTCTCAGGTTCTTCACAACAGTTCACCGTCCTTCATTGCCTAACACGCTATATTTCCTATGTTCTTACCAATATTTCTCCCTAAGTCCAATGTTGATCACTAATTTTAGTAAAAATTAACAGAAGGGCATTCATTTTTGTCATACAAAATAGATGTTAACTCAACACTTTACTCTCTGCAAGTGTTAAGCCCTTTGTACAAAAGAACTATATTTATTAAAAATGGATAATATTGTGTATAATTTTCAATCCTATTCAAAGAGTTATTGAGCATCACTACAAGCAAGGCACCATGGGGGATGAATATAATAGTTTTTGTCCTCACATTCAAATGTGTAAGTTTCCCTATAAACTCTTAATACAGAAATAAACTTTTTAGCTATGCAGAAAGTGTTTTTCAAGAGTTGCCATGTAATCATATCTAAAGACCCTTACATCAATCTCAAAACAGTCTTAATTTCCAAAGCAAATATATCTATTTATATACATACACAAATGTTTTAGAGTGGCTGCTTATAAGTCAGGAAAGAATCATGGCCCCATGTGAGTTTATAGAGGAAATTCAGAAAAATAGCAGTCCACAGTGTGACCATAACTATTAGGATTTATAGTAAACATTTGATGTGCTGGTGACTGAAAATGCTCAGTCTGTGAGTCTCTACATAGTAATACACAAATTCCAGATACACACATGCACACAATTAAATGGTCTCACATAGCATTATGTTGCTCTAAATGTTTAATAATTTAAGTTTAGGATGTTACCCATAGTGCAATGCAGGTGAATGTAAACAGCATCTGGGATCCCAAGCTACTATAAATTCCTGCTCCAAAAAAGCAGGTAAAATGCACAACCGTGAATTCCAGAAGTAGCACAGATAAACCATGTAAAAACAGTTTAGTATCACCTGGTTAAAGTATACTACATTTTGCAAATAAGACAGGGTCATACTTTTGTAATGCTTTCAGCACAGTACCCATCCCAAATCCATGGGTCCTAAAGAGTGAAAGGCTTAAATAAAAGTGTAAAATTTCTAACGGGGAGAAGATATACCTTTTATTTTAGTTCATATTAGTATTTAATATTCTTGGATTAACACTAGTTTCTTTCTTGTTTAAGTAACATTTTTTAAAAATTGATTCCTCTCAGCCTCTGCTGTCCATCACTGTCATGATTTCAGTTTCCTGGGGTTTTTTTTCCTAAGTTCAAACTATGAAATAAACACTGCATGTTGCCACCATTTTAGAGAAAATATTCACTTGAGTCACAAGTTTGGGTCATTTATTTCAATTTACTGATTTATCTGGGCTGCTTTGGTTTTTCTAGGTACTAGTACTAACACTAATCTATACCAGAAAGAAACTTCCTTTTTATTGACTTTTTTTTTTCCCTTCCGGAAAACTGGTTCCTACATAGGTGATTAATTTGTGCATAACCAAACCCACAGGAGCTACCTTCTATCCATTCAAAGGAAACATTTCTTTGAGCCGCTTAAATGGATACAAGTTGCATTGTAAGAAAACAAGCGGCTAAGAGTATCTTTAAACACTAGGTCAATGCCCCATTTTTTGAAAAGGGCTAAGTGTCATCCCAAATGTATAGGCACTTAATAGCACTAACTGGAAGAGGTGGACTTGCCACACCCTGCACTAATAAGAGTAAGGGGTTGAAGTTCAGAGTTTGGGGAGGTGAGAAGGGAAAGAACCCCGCACCCCAAAAAAAAGAATCCCAGCCGCAGACTGCCTCGAGCTGCGGAAGGCAGAGGCTCCCGAGGCTAGAGCCGGGAGCATCCCGGCGGGCACGCCCCTCGCAGCCTGGCAGGTTTCACACTTATCTAAGTCGCCCGGGAGGGGCAGGGGGCACCTGACCGCGGGGCGCCCGCGGCCCCTGGAGCTGCGCGAAGCGGGCGCAGACAAGCGGCTGGCCAAGGCGGGGTGACTAAGCGGGTCCCAAGAGGCGGGGGGCGCGCCGCCCCGACCCTCGGCTCTGGCCCCTTACCTTGGGCTATGGCTATGGACTCGAAGCGGTGCAGCTCCTTGAGCAGGCAGCTCCTCTCGGTGGAGTGCAGGCTGTAGATGAAGTCGCGGGCTCCCTGTGCCGTGTTCAGCGCCTCGATGGGCTCGCGCTTGGGGTGGGTGCCCAGCCCCCGGGAGGGGCGCGGCGCGGGGGCCAAGGCGGTGGCCGCGGCGGCCAAGGCGGGAGGCGGCCGGAGGAGCAGCGCCGGGGCCCCCGCCGCGCCGCGCGGGCGGCAGCCGGGCAGGGGCCGCAGGCTGTGCGCAGTCCGGCTCCTCAGCAGGGGCAACAGCAGCCGGGACATGCTGGGGGATAGGAGGGGGGTCAGGAGGGAGGCCGAGGGAGGGAGCCGCGGGGGAGGGACTCCGACCCCGGCTCAGCCCGACCCCGCCCCGATGCCCTCCTGACAGGCGGCCGGGGCGCCGGGCACCATCCACTTCCCGGGACCGACGGGCGGCGGCTGCCGACTCTGGTGCCCCCGCGGCTCCTCCTTCGTGCACAACTTTGTCCGCGGGCGGGCGCAGCTGCGAGCAGACCCCGCCGGAGCCGGGGCGCGCGGGCTGAGCAGAAGCCGGGCGAGCGGGTTTTGTGTGTATATTTGTGTGTGTGTGTGTGTCTGTCTCCTCTGCCGCTGGGAGGGATGAGTCAGCCGCACACCGCCCTCCCGCCGCCTCGGCTCCTCCTCCTCGTCCTCCCAGTCTTCAGCGTTTAGTCAACGCGGCTCCACGTCTTCAAGGGACCCGCGCCGACACAACCGGGCCGCCGCCGCCGCCGCCCTCCCAGGCTGGATTGGGATGGTGGAGTAGAGGGGCGGGCAGCGGAGGAGGGCGTTACTGCGCAGGCGCCGCGCTGCCGCTCTAGCCCAGTCCTCTCCGGGCCTCGCTCGCCCTCTTCTACGGTTGCGCACGCTCTTTGCCTCTCTCCCTCCTCCCTCCGCCCCCCCCCCGCCCCGCTCCCGGGAGGGGCTTGCGCTCGGCCCAGGCAGAGGGGGCCTCAGGCCCCCATCCGGCCCCCGGGAGCTCAAGGAGACTGGGGAGAAAGGGCTTCGGGCCTTTTGCCCAGCAGGAACCGAGCAGCTGCCCTCATTGCGCGGCGGGGGGAGCATGCCTAAAAATGGGGATCGTCCTGAAATGCCCCGGCCAGGGGGCAGCGTGCTCACCGCTCCCCGCCTCCCCAAGCCCTGGAGTGCACGATCGGGCTGTGCAGGCGCTGTCCCGGGTGATCGTGGCATTTGCACTGCAGCTGTAGAGCCCAGGACAGGCCTCAGCAACCCCATTCTGGATACCCACCCCTGCTTGGCAGCCTGGTCCATTGCAAAGTCAGCAAGGCGAGGCTGGGCAGGTCTAACCACTCCCAGACACCCGGGATGCTTCCAAAAGAGGGCGAGGCGCGGCACCCCACCCCCTTCCGGGAGGAATGTTTGGGACCAGGAATTCTCATTCAGCTCCCCAAAGCCTTGCTTGGCTCTACAGACAGCTGCAGGACACGTGATGGGCCCAAAAACAAGCAAATTCTTACAAACAGGCTTTTTCTTCCTATGGCTGGTAATTGTCTGTCAGATTTGTGACCCTGACTTTCCAAGGCTGAGGAAACAGGGAAACATATGCTTTCTAATACTTCCCTGAAGGTTGTTCATAGGTTGGAGGACGGGAGAAGTTTCGAAGTTCCTCTGTCCAAAAATATCCCCCCTGAAATTCCTCTGTTGAAGATAGATTGCTTTGAGTTAACAAACTGGGTTTAGAATTTCATATACCCCTGGGAGGGTTAAGACATCGGAACTTGAATGTGAATTAGTTTATTCAGGAGATGTACAGTGGCAGTATCGGGGAAGGGGTAGAGACGGGAGGAGAGGATAATTTGGGAGCCATTGGTTGAGGGAGAAGGAAATAGGCTTAAAGGAGAACCAGTAAGAGCTCAGTGCAGAGACCTTGAATAGATCACTTAACTTCCCTAATCTTCAATTTCTTCATCTGTGAAAGGAGAGGTGTGGACTAGATGGTGTCTGAGGACCCTTCTAGCTCCAGATTTATAATCCTACCGGTGAGTAGCCTGAAGGCCCTGGGATTGAAGGGGAAAGACAGCACCAGGAGAAGCAGAAGGAATACATAGAGTTTTGAATGGGCTCTAAACAAAAATGCTTACCCTACAGTTATGCCTAGTTTGGACTCTGACAGCCTTACGTGTTTAAAATCATGCCTCTGATAACAATCACTGTGTCCTGGATATGTGAGTAAAAAGTCTAGTACTCAACTGCCATTCCTTTTTAAGCTGCTTATCAGTCGAGGCCAAAATGCAAGGCTATTGACATTTGCTGCAGCCTCATTCGTGATAACTCTGCACCAAGTTATTGTTTTCCATTTAGTCTTTTACAATTTTGCTTCCCAGAGTCCTTATGTCTGGGGTTATGTCATTGAATCTTTTATACACTAGCCATTTTAATATTTGCTCTTATGCTTTGGAGCAACATAGCAAAATGGATACAATCCATACTAGACTTGGAATCAGGAAGCCCTGGATTCCAATCTGTTGTGTCTGCCACAACTAATTGTGTGACCTCTAGTAGAGAAGTTAAGTAAACCTCTTTGAACTCCAGTTTCCTCGTCAGTGTTGGGGTGGAGGGAGTGGCAGGTATAATGCCAGTAGTAATTCTGGGGGTTTTGTAAGACTGAACTGAGATATAAAGCACTTCTCAAACTTTAAGAGGCTCCAAAAATATCCAGCTTGGTATGCTAGTGCTCACATCTCAGCCAGGGTCTAGGGCAAACATCTAACCCCATGGGAGATGTCCCCTTCCTACCCAGGCCGTAATGCCTTTGAATCTCTCTTAATTTAGGTCTGAAGGAGGAAATTCATCAAATGGTTCAGAGGCTCCCTTGATCAACCCCCATAACAACAACAATAAAAACCCCTGAGAATTGTATAACTCTTTATGGTTTGCAAAGCACTTTCTTACCTCATTTGGTTTTCCCAGCCGTGAAATAGGTACTATGAGTATCATTGGCGTTTCCATTTTACAGCCGAGGAAACAGGCTCAAAGAGGTTGGGGTGACTTTCCCATGGTCTTAGTGTCAGAGGCAGGATTTGAACCCAGCTTTTTCCTAAGGCCAATAAGTCCAGGCCTCTTTTAATAAGGGGAAGAGAATAAGCATTTATTTATTTATTAGGTACCTACTGTGTGCCAAATTATCTCATTTTGTCCTCACAACAACTCTGAGAAGTAGATGCTATTATTATCCCCATTTTATAGTTGAAGAAACCAAGGCAGACAGGTTAAGTGACTTGCCCAGCTCTAAGTGACTTACAGCTAGTAAGTATTGGTGGCCAAAACAGGACAAAGATCTTTCTTCCTGATTCCATGCTCAGCACTCTATCCACCACACCACATAGATGCTGGATCTTTGGGGATGATAAATAAATGACAAATGTAAATGATTCACATTCCTTTAAGGTTTGCAATGCACTTTAATCACAAGAATTCAATTCAGGCATAAATTTAAGTACCTACTATGTGCCAGCCCCTATACCAGGTACTGGAGAGCCAAACAAAAGAATGAAACAGTACTTACCCTCAGAGAACTTGAATTCTAATTGGGAAGGAAGCACTTACAACTCAGGGGACTCAGGAGAGACATGTTTAGTAGAGAGTCCAAGGATTAAACACTCAAATGGACATATAATCTCATTGGTTTAGAAGTTCCTGGGGCAGCTAGGTGGCACAGTGAAGAGAGCACTGGCTCTGAAGTCAGGAGGACCTGAGTTCAAATCCAGCCTGAGACACTTGACACACTTACTAGCTGTGTGACCTTGGGCAAGTCAACCCCAATTACCCTGCCTTCTCCCTTGCAAAAAAAAAAAAAAGTTCCCTCCAATGATTTACCTTGAAACCAGTCCATGTCTGCCAGTCTAGTGTAACTCCTCCATATGCATCAGTCCACCAGAAAATGTTCATCCAACGTTCTAGAAGCCGTCCTCACTTTCTCCCTACATTGTGAGGATACCAGTGGAGCCCTTTCTCTCCACCTCTCATCCCTTATCTTCCTCCATGAGACCAGCTTAGCCATCTTCTCTTCTGATCATATAGTTTCTTTTTTTTTGATATACTTTATTTCATTAATTATTTCCCAATTACATATAAAATATTTTTGACATTCATTTTTTAAAATTTTGAGTTCCAAATTCTCTCCTTCCTCCCCTCCTTGCTCTGTGAGAAAGCAAGTAACTTGATAGTGATTGTACATGTGAAGCCACGTAAAACATTTTCATATTAGCCAGATCATACGGTTATTTCCACTAGCAGGGCTCCTGTACTTATTTGCTTGCTGATGATGGTTGGTTAGCACTTATAACTGGTGCTGCTGACAAAAATAGCCCTTTCTAAACAATGATTCCTCCCCCTCAATGATGGCTGCAGGGGCTGAGCTAAAATGAGGTCTGGTGGTATAAGGTATACTGCTGTTCCCAAATCTCTTGGGTTCAGGGTCTTAAGTTGTCTAAATCAAAGTCCAAATTGAAATGGTGGTCAAGGTGATGGTAATGGTTTGACTTGACTGGCACATGCTGCATTGTACCACTCCCTCAGGGTGTCCCACTGCTTCAGCTAAGCCAGCTTGCTGTATAGGAAGGGGTAATATATTCTGGGAAAGACATTCTTTGTGCACTTGTTGGTTTATTGTTAGGTTTTTTCCTGCGTAGATGGTCAAACCAAATTCTAATGAGTGATTACAGATCTATTCCAGAAGCCTCTGAAGTTTTCCTGGGTTTGATAAGTCAGCACATTGTCATCTGTAAACAAAAGCATCTGTAGGGCCTCATCATCCATTACAGTGGAGAACATCTTTGGGGAGCCTCTATTTCCTTGTTTTATGCATCACCTGATATTTCTGATCAGAAATTTGTCAAACAAAGTTATTTCTGTTGTTATATCTTTCAAAATTTCTTGAATGATCTTCTTAAATGGATAAGAGATGGCCTTGTTAAAAAAAAAATAAAAGGAGCCTGTAAAGTGGTGTTTCACTTTTCTGGATTGAACCATTGCCTCTCTTTGCATGGATCAGGTTGCCACATTTGAGACTTAGGATGACACTGCCGAAGCACCAGAGGCCTATCCAGGACACTCTGTGTCTAACTGTGCAGCAGATTTATTTGTCTTCCGATTTTTCATTATCAGCGAACAATAAACACAGTGGGATAATGCATCCTCTGTGTCTTCTAGTCAATTGTGAAATGATAAAGATATGGCCTGTTGTTGGATATCCTTTGTAAAAGTCTGCTTGTTCCTTAATAAATACCTAAATACCCTCCTCAAAGATGCCTTCAATTGTTATATAGATATTTCTTGTATTTTATATAGATGGGAGAGCAGGTCAATGGTGTTCTCTTGGTCATGGTTTTGGTATTAATGAGGTCTGACATTGTTTGGTGTGGATACCTACAGATACCTTGCTTTTTGATCACTCACAATGCCCTCAATTTGTCTTGCATCCAGCACATATCTCCTCTTCGTGCACTTGGTCAAATCTAGCTACTTTGTTCCATTTTCATTTGCTTTGGTGGAGTTTTTGCCTCACCTGTTAGCCTATCTGAGATTGTGATATTAGGGTCTAGGAATAGTAGTATCTCTGCTTTTGATGGAGAAGATTTTTATAAATCTTTTCCATTTTTTCTTCTGTTCATTATCCTTCTTATATTTTTGTCCTTAAATACCCTTGGGATGGTTTTGCTTAAATGACTGTCTTGCCAAGTTTTATTTAAACTGGTTTTAGCCTCTACTGCCTTTTTCTTTGTTTTATGAGATAGCATTGCTCATAATCATCCATCATCCTTCTTTATAAGATTCTATATACAAGTTTATTTTCTAACCTGGTGTTGCCTTTGGCAACCATCTCTCTCCATTTGGTAAGCAAGTCAGATGTTTTCTGACTAAGGCTCTTTCTGGGCTCTTTTAGTCTCTTTGTTGTGGCAATTAATTTATGTAAATTGGTTAAACCATTTTATAAAATTATAATTACTGCCAATGTGATTTCTTTTGTCCATTTCCCATGTTTTTATTGTCAGTTATTTTAAAATAATGGAAGATTTAGGCTTTTTCCATGGTACTCCGTATCTTTTTCACATTTTTTTTACTAGTTCTGCTCTTATCTTTGAAAAATCAATGGTCTGACTATACACAGATAGCAGATTCAGCTATCTCACATTAACAGCAAGTCTCTTCCTGTCCAAATGTAACCTGTTTCATTTTTTTGTGGTGTTATTTGGTGCTCCACTAGTGCCTACCATTTCCAAGAATTAATCCTATTTTGTTGTTGCTTAGTCATTTCAGTTGTGTGGGATCTTCATGACCCCATTTGGGGTTTTCTTGGCAAACATACTGGAGTTGTTTGCCATTTCCTTCTCCAGCTCATTTTCCAGGTGAGGAAACTGAGTCAAACAGGGTTCAGTGACTTGCCTGGGGTCACACAGCTAGTAAGTGTCTGAGGCTGGATTTCAATTCAAGTCTTCCTGACTCCAGGGCCTGCACTCTATCTGCTTCGCCACCTAACTGCCCTAAAAAACTATATATATATAGAAAAATCCTATTTTACAGGTGAGGAAATGGAGTCTTGGAGAAATTAAGTCCATAGTCACATAGGTATTAAGTGCCAAAAGCCAGGATTCAAAACTTTCTCTTGACTCCAAATCCAGTGCTCTGCCTGTAACCTAAGAAAAGCTGTATTGCTATTCCTATTGTTGGTGCTTTAAACCATTCTCTAGGCTTGAGGAAAGATAACAATTGGGGGAAAGGCAAGATGACCTCATGCAAATCAATTTATGTTTTTGGACCCAAATTCCCCCATCTGTAAAATGCATATGCATTTCTAGAGTCAGAAGAAAGTGCGCTTGAATTTAGAGAGCATGTGTGGCAAAGAGGTGATTCATAGCCCCTGGGTGTATGGAAGTCTTTTGTCTCTTTTTGTGGAATCTTCAGTATGGTCTGGCTTTCTGCAGGACTCCTTTTAGAGTACTGAAGCTGACTTTCCTTTGTATGTCTAGTTGTTGTCAGCCACTGTCATTCCAGGGATACTACTAGGATGCCTAAGAGAAGTCTAGAATCTTCTGACCTTTAAAGTCACAAGGTCATGCTCTGATCAAGAGGGCAAGGAGGAGACAGACTTTACTTGGCTGAAATTGCTCTCTTCAGTCTGGCCAGCCACTGGAATGTAGGCTTCTAAACTGGTTTGTGGCTATCTTATCAAGAACCCACAGGGCATGATTGAGCTAATCTCTGTACTTCCCATGTAACATCACTTTATTTCATAAAGGCAGCTAGACGGCACAGCAGATAGATTGCTGGATTTGGACACAGGAAGAACTGACTTCAGATTCTGCCTTGTACCTTGTGACCCTTGGCAAGTCACTATTAAGTGACTGTCTTAACCTCAGTTTCCTCATCTACGAAGTGGTGTTAATAATAGCACTTACCTCACAGGATAGTTGTGAGAATCAAGTGAGATAACATATGTTAAGGTATATTGGAAACCTTAAAGCACTACATAAATGCTAGCTTTCATCATTCATTCAGTGGTTTTCATTACTCCCAGTTCATAAAGGACTTATCTTATCTAGCTTAATGCCTTTGCTTGGTTCAGCATAGGTGTTCTCACTTGATAAAGTTATCTGGACAGCAAGTTTAGATACACTTTCATAGAACTTACAGGATAGGAATTCATCCACCAGGGCTCTACCTCAAGTTCCTTAGTCCATTCTTCCAAAGACAAACTCACTCTCTCTTTTTTCTTTTTTTGTGGGTTTCATCTCTTTTATTTTTTAATATTTTTAGTTTTCAACATTGATTTCCACAAGATTTTGAGTTACAAATTTTCTCCCCATTTCTATCCTCCCCTCCACCCTAAGATGGCATATATTCTGATTGCCCCTTTCCCCAGCCTGCCCTCCCTTCTGTCACCCCACTCCTCCCCCATCCCTATTCCCCTTACTTTCTTGTAGGGCAAGATAGATTTCTATACCCCATTGCCTGTATATCTTATTTCCCAGTTGCATGTAAAAACAACTTTTTTAAGCATTTGTTTTTAGAACTTTGAGTTCCAAGTTATTTCCCTTCTTCTCTCCCCACCCACCCTCCTTGAAAAGGCAAACAGTTCAGGCAAGCTCACTCTCAATCAAGCCTTTCATGTTCCACCTATCTTACCTAGTAATCACTTAGCCAGTTTTCCCTTCCTATCCAAAGACAAATAAGGAAAATGTAACCAGTACTAACAGGATTCATGGGAACCTCAAAAGGCAGAATAATCCAACTCAACACAGGAGCTGACCCCCAAAGTTCACAAAAGACAACGCTATACCTTATATGCTTAATCCAATTTCTACTCCAGCCAACCAAATCTGCTATGTGAGCCTTATCTCCTGAACGTATCTTTACTTCTAATATTTTTTCACCTCTCACGTTTGTCATCCTCCATGACTAGAATGATTTCCCTCCTTTTAACTTTCCAAACACAGCTCAAAACTTAGATCCTTTGTTTGAAGTCTTTCATGAGTAGCTTCATTGAACAAATTTGGACATATACTAGCTACATAGCACTTGGGATCATGGAATCATAGGCTTAGAACTGTTTAGTTCAATTTCCCCCTCACTTTGCTGATAAGAACTGAGCCCTGGAGAGGTTAAATTTCTTACCCAAGGTCACTTAGATAGGGGATGGCTGTGGCAGGATTCAAATACAGTTTCCTTGACTCTAAATTTGGTGGTGTTTACACTAGGCTACACTGGTTCTGTTAAAGAACACATCATAATAGGTCTTTCAGATGCGGGTTCTAAAGTGAATTTTCCTCTCACTACACCCTTGATCCAGAAAAAGATTATTAAAGAGATCAAGCAAACACATTTATCAAATCAACCAGGAAAGCCAAATACATTGGTTTAGACAATTGAATACAGAAGAGTTAGGGAGCTCTGTGACCCTCAAGTGAAATGAAATCTCAGCTCACCTTGTGAGAGGACCATCTCACTCAAAGAGTTCCGTCTTTGTGGTCTCTGAGGTCCAGGGGCTGGGAATCATAGGACATGTTGTGGTGCCAGCTTTTCCCCACAAACTGGAAGTTCCATGGGTCTCTTGTTTGCCATTCAATATGCCATTTCTCCTTCCTCACAAGCTTCTCTCTTCCAGACGTCTCTTAGCCAATCAATAGTCATATCTCCCTACATATACACAGTATTACCAACTGTCCAGAGAGTTGGGCAGGAAGAAGATACACTTACAAAAGCCCTATGAGGTTTGTAAGACAATAACTCTTTTGTATTTTCTGGGTGATCTATCTTCTGGCATCCGACCTAGGATTCACTTAGAAACAATGAATTGGGAAAGGAACTTGGCAGTTATCTAATCCAAATCCCCGCCTAATGCATGAATCCCTTTTGATTATATAATGATATAATCTTGCCTCCAGTGACAGGGAAATTCACTACCCCCCCCCCCCCATGCGGCCCATTTCTTCATTGGACAGCTCTGATCTAGAAGATTCATTCTTTTGTGACAACTGGTATTCATATTTCCAAGATCTATTGCTAGAGAGCCCTTTGCTACTTTCCTAAGATCATTGTGGCTCTTTTGAGTAGTTAGGCATGCAAATCAAGGCCCAAGCCCCCATCCAATACAAAACTATCATCAGACCATACAAGAGGCATATATGTGTATTTTAAAGTATTTAAGAAAGTTTATCCATGTAAATGGCAAACTAGGCAATCAAATAGTGAAATCATTCTCTGTCCCATACACAAATAGGTGCAGTTTCCTACACTTCCCTAGAAAAGGAGGGATGAAGTTGAAGCCCCCTGGGGAAAACTTATTAGGGAGTAAGGAAACTGTCACATGGGCAGACAAGATGAGAGGAAATTCAGCTGTAGTCTGACATGCACCCTAGATTTGGGGAAAAATAAGAGCAAAGGCTTCAGAGGAAATCAAGGTAGGATCTCATAGATTAAAATATTACAGAGAACTCTAGCCTCACAAGGAAGGAAGATGCACAAGAATGAAATTTGGAAGACAAGGTCAAGCCTGGCAATTGAGAAAATGTACTTCTCTCCCTTCGTTGCAGACATGGTGGGAGGGGGACAAGGGGGAAACAAGAAGGAAATATGCCACATTCTGTCAGATTTGGCTCATGTATTGCTTAGTCCTAATGAATTTGTTTTCTTCTGTCTTTTTTTATTCTTTGTTACAGATGATTATTTGCTGGGTAGAGTAGCAGGGAAGAGATGTATTCAAAATTAAATGTGATGAAAAAAGAAGCTATCAGTAAAGAGATTAAAATTTTTAAAAGAAAAATTGAAGAAATGCATCAGAGACATTTTCATCATGATACACTATCATTTAGTGAATTTGTATACTACTTTTCACTTTGGTTTAGAATGTGAGCTAATTAAAATGAGGTATATGATCCATTTAAGTAAATATAACCACACAACCCCACATCCAGAGACAAAGGGATGATTAATAACAAACCTGGTGACTATGGCTTAAGGAGACATAAATATTCTCTTCAGGAGGTCAAAATCTTAAGGGCCCACCAAACACTATATCATTCAGCTGGCATTAATTTAGATGTTTGACATCATGTAGGGCATTAAAGTAACTAATAGGTATTTCAAGATTTTGAAATAAACATAAAAAATGTAACAGGATGACAGTTTCCTTTTAGCTTTTTTAGCATAATTTAAATTGACCTCTTTAGCTATTTTCAAATCACAGATGACAGGAAATTAAAGAATACATGCTGTCTTTCAAAAAATAAAGTACACAGACAGCTAGGTGGTATGGTGGATCAAGTGATCAGCTTGGCAACAAGAAGATCTGAGTTTGGATCCTGCCTCAGACACTTACTAGTTGTATGACCATAGGTAAGTCTCTTAACCTCAGTTTCTTCATCTGTAATATTGGGATGATAACTGCTCCCACTTCACAAGGTGGTTGTAAGGATCAAATGAGGTAACATGTAAAGACCTTTATAAAAATGTTAAATGCCGGCTATGTCAAATATAGTATGAACTTCATAAGAAGCAAGTCACGATAGCTGTATGTCGTTTCAAATCATTCTTTGCTTTTAGAACAGTTGTATAGTAATCACATGGAGAACCAATTGCAGAATCAGCTTTGAATTCATCAACAACAGCACCTACGGTGTTACCAGGCTCTGTGCTAACCTTTGGAAATACAAAGACAAAATTGAAACATAGAATCGAAGAATATAAGAGCTTGAAAAAAACTGCACAAGTCATGTAGTCCAAACCTTCTTTTAACCAATTAGGAAACCATGTCCCAAAAAGACTAAATGACTTGACCAAGCCAATGCAACTAGTAAATGGCAGTGCTGGGACCGTAACCCAGATCTCCTGACTCTTGCGGATCCTTCCAAAATACCACTTTTCCATCTGTCTCTACTGTTCCCAGTCTCAAAGTTAGGACGGTTGTTCTGTGGGACAGGAAGGCCACAACTGTTGCAATAACCCTGACAAGAACACATTTACTCCCCTTCTGCGACTGCTTGCCTGTAGCCAATTTTAAAAAGCAGAGCTTCTGGGGTGGTATTCCTAAGATGGCCCCTCTACTGAGAGTAAACTGTGTTAACAAGGAAGGATTCAGTTAAGTGCTCAATATTGCAGAATAGTGGAATTCTGATAAGGATCGTTACCTGCATGACCTTCTGGTATCTATGTTTTGTGTTCCTCAGAGTTTTGTCTCCTGAAGTGAACCCTACCTCAAACTGCTAATATTCTTGAAGGCATCATATACAATAAAACTTACAGCAAATAGTTGGACACTGATATTATCAAAAGGTCAGGGACAGGTAAATCCTTCTGAGTCCTTCCCCACTCTCTTGGGTATGCCTGCACTAAAAAGCAAGCATGGGATCTTCTAAGTAAAAATGGCAGACCTCTTACATACACACATTTGGAACAGAAAAATTCCAAAAACCATTCTGAGCATAGGTTTCCACAGAGCAGATGCAAGTAGACAATTTATCTAGAACCATAATCAGAAGAAACCAAGAAATATCAGTCACCTTGATCTTACCACAGAGTAGATGGAATGCATTGTTCAGAATAACTCAAAAGTTCTGATTAGGATCTTTCTCAGAATCTACATAGTCACAACCCCGCCCCCCACACACACACATCTTCAGCAGTGTGCCGTGCCAAAGATGTGATTACTACTGTACCCATCCCAAGAACGTGAGATGGACAGTGTTAATTTTTTCAAATAAGCAAGTATAATGTGTGATCAAAACCATACCTTAAGACACTGAAGCATGTAGATAAATTCTACAGAAGGAAAGGAAAATTCAGTTGTGTGCTTCCATCACTGTTCCTGGGTAATAACAAACAACAGAAAATTCATCTTAGAGAACAGGCAGTCACTACTTTTTGCTACTTTACCAGTCTACTCATTCATTCAAAGTTGCATAATAAGTAACTGTACTGTTGTGACATGCTTGACTGGCCTCCCTCAGGGTCAGTTACTCTCAGGCCTGTTAGAGTTTACAACATCCCCAGGGTTCTCAGGTACTTTGAAGGGGTTGATAAGTCTCTTTACTACCATCAACTCAAGCCACCCCATTCCCCCAGCTATGTTCTTATTTTTAAGGGCCCAGACTAACTCTTGTTCCATGTTCATATTAGTTTTTACAAAGGGAATATTTACTGTAAAAATAGAGCAAGAAGAAACATACAGAAATTTCCTCCAATACCTTGGGGCATAATCTCCCTACACAATAATTATAGCATTTATATGTCAGTTTCAAAGTTTACAAAGTGATTTTTAAATATTATCTGATCTTCACAATCCTAGGAGTTAAGGTCTATTATTATCCCTATTTTTATAGATGAGAAAACTGAGGTCAACAGATTAAATAATTCCCAGGATAATACAGCTAGTAAGTGTCTGATACAGGATTTGAGCCTAGATCTTCCAGACTCCAAGTCCAGTACTTCAGCGACTGTACCACCTAACCACTTTGCGGGGAGGAGTAGTGGAGCTGCTGCCATGGCATGAGGTTCCTAGCTCAATTCCTACATAGCATTAGTTCCACCAAGTTTGTATCCAAAGCCAGCGTAAGTGGTGGTATCAGCTCAACTAGAGTCCAAGAACCGTCACTCCTCAGAGCCTCACTGCTGTTCTGGCTGCAACACCCAGCCCTGGTTCCTGGACTACAAGATAACCATGCCCCAAGTTTCTGGGCCAGTTCAAAGATTCCATTCCCTATACCTAGAATAGAGAAGAATAAGTGAAAAGGCCAAATTTAGGAGCCTCATGACCTGGGGGGAGGGGGTGTACAGGGAAAGGAGGTAGCTGTAAGCCTCACTGCCTTTATTATATGATATTAGTGAAGGAGTCACCTCCTCCCTCTGATAGAAATGCCACAAAGGTCTCAGCTGGTGCTGACTCAACTCCTTTGAGGAAACTTGTACTTCTAAGCAGGCAATGGAAAAAGACTGTTCCTAACCATGTGGTGAGCCATAGTAAAATGTCCATTTGTGCTTTGGTCCTCCATTCTCCCAGAAGCAGCTTCCTAGAGTCTTCCACATGGATGACACTATTTTAGCAAATACAGTTACATTGTTCTTTTCTGGAAGCTTTTACCTATTCATATAGACAGTGGCTCATATGGAAGTGGAATGAAGAGGAACTACCGCAAACCAGTGCAAAAAAAAGCCACCATAAATGCATCTTATAAAAAGTTATAATGCACATTAGATAACATTTTAAAGCTTACAAAGAATTTTATACATTATAACCCTGTGAGATAGGTAGCATAAGTATCATTATAACCACTTTATAGATAAGGAAAGGAATAGAAAGGAAGACTTTGCCTCTTTCCCAATGGACCTGCTCAAAGGCTAACTCCCAACTTCCACCAGTAATTAGTGGGCCTTCTATCCCCCAGATGTGTTGAAGGCCACTGCTTCTGAGGTCATAAAATCAGGCAGAATCACAGATCTGGAGTTTCCTGGAAAGCATGTCAAAGGTCCTCTAGTCCAATGGTGTATTTAATAGATGACAGGGCCACAAAGGGTAATGCCCAAGATCATACAATACTAAGCACTGATTAGAGGTAGTCTTTGAACTCAAACTCTGAACATACAGACAGTGTTCTTTCCAATGAAGCCTCCTTACTCCCACAAGGGCCCAGTTTTGCTCAAGAAAGAGATTTAATGGGAACTCTCAGCACATAGACTGTAGGGGAAATCATCAAATAGGTAAGAAGCATACAAATCTAATATAAACTGTCAAGATATTAGGAGACACCCAGTTTTCCACATATAAGGTCCAGCAAGCAGGCTGTGCCCTGAGCTTGGCATAACAATCGTTTGCAGTCAATCACCTTCTGGATGATCTCAACCACAGCAAAATCCCAGAATTGTTTCACACGAGCATCAGGTGGTCTCTGAGCTTGGACAAGCACCTGTAGTACCCATGTTCCAGTCATGGAGCCCTACTATGAATCAAACTTGTCTCATCGTTACTGTTACCCCTCATTGTCAGAGCTACAGCTCACTGTGTAGCCATAAGTACAATTATTGAGATCTCCCCACACTGTCTTGGACCTCCCTCCCAGTAGGGGCAGGGCTCGGGCACATGTGTCCTTTCTTGTGAGCCATTTTTCCTCACTTTGAAATTAAACTTCTCGTTGATTCCTGACTCTCCTGTCTCTGGCCACTCATAGGTTAGAGGCCAGTTCCAGCCTCATTGACAGAACTTAACTGTCACGTACATGGTCTATGAATTGAAATTATCAGCTTGTAGCCAGAATGGCCTTTGTTTTCTTTGGATGACTCAGCTTACCTCATTGAGCCTCTGGACACTGTGGCTTGCTCTTCCGGGGCAGGAGGCCCGGGGAGCATTCCAGGGAGCAGACAACTTCCTGTGTGATGAGTCATGGGGCTGGCTGAGGGGAGGTGTTAACGGCTACACTAGGGGGAGGGGCCAAGTCAAGAACCAATCGGCCCTGGTCGTTCAGGCGGTGCTTGATGATGTCAAAAACTCTATAAGAGGGGAGAGGACAGCTTGAAGATCCTCTTTTCCTTTTCCGGTTGGAGCCAGAGACAGTTACAGCGACAGTTACAGCGACAGTTACAGCGACAGTTACAGCGACAGTTACAGCTACAGTTACAGCCACAGCCACAGCTGAAGCAGGAGCTGCCAGTAGCAGAGCTGACCTACGGGAGAAAGCTGAACAAAGACTTCAGGCCAGTGGGTAATCTTATTACCATAGAGGGGGAAACATGATTTTGCTTTACGCAATCATGCTTCTCTGTAGCCTCCTGGTTACTCTTTCAAGGCGTACTTATTGGGCCTGGAAGCTTTTGATCAATATATCAAAATGGGGTTGCTGGTTCATGGGTTGGTTACTGTGGAGCCTAAATAAATGTTTTGATTCTTCTGCCTTCTACTTTGAGAGTTTCTTATATCCGGCGGTTCCGAACGTTTCAGACATGTTTATGATCCTCTTTGAGATTATAAACTCTGCCCTCCTAATACACAGCTGAACAATCATGCAAATCTATCCAAATGATTTCTATACAATGAAAATGGAATCCTTAGCAATAATCTTAAAGATAAAAAAATAATTCTTTAATTATTCCTTTACCAGACCTAGTTGGGCAAACCCACATGGTCATTCAAAAACGTTATAGAAAATGAAAGGAGGAAGTTGAGGTGAGGAGGCAGGGGAGAGGAGAGAAAACAATGCAAAGTTTGAAGCAGATCCAGGCCAGAGAGCCAAGTCAGGCTTTGCTACTCCCTCTTTCTCATCCATCTAGGAGAGAAAAGGCCCAGAAAATGTCAAAGGGGCCACATTACCAGCCAGAAGGGAGCAGAAAAAGGGTAAAGCTGAAGCAGTACTGTGAGGATACTCTCCTGTCAGCAGTCAGAAAAAAAAATGAGAGCAAATACTTCAGATCTGTGCTAAGCCCTAACTACCACTTTCAGTCAAACCAAGTCACAGGTTCCTAGCTTCCTTCCAGCTAGGATCCAAGGTCGCTGCTCAGCATCTCCAAAGGATGAGGCAACATTCCACCTTCATTTAAAGTTTCTTCAACCACGAAGTCATTTTGGAAGGAGGGGGAGGGGCCACAGGAAAGGTCCAAATCTATTCCTAATAAAATGCTACCTCCTAGATCCAGTACACATGACTTTAATTGTGGATCACATCTTCTCTGGACCAAGAGTAACTTGGATTATGACAAATATAATGAAATTAATGATATGAAACCATCCTTTTAATCTCTAATCCAATACTCTGGCTAGGGTTGTGTGAGGGAGAGTACTCTTTCTCTACCTGACACCACCATGCAAATAGCTAGAAAGTATCAGTAGTCAGCAGTGATCTTGCCAGAAAAATGAGAAAGCCTTGCTCCGTGCCGGGAAGGGATCCAGCTCTCCTGATTCCAAGGCTGTATTCTTCTACTTCTACCATCACCAAGAAAAAGCAGCACAATTGCCCTTTCGCACCAAACACACACACACACACACACACACACACCCCTCCAGATGCTTTTTTTAAATAATGATGAGTTTACATTTATATAATTCACACAGTATTTTAAGGTCTAAAAATGTTCTACATATCCTTGCTCATTTGTTCCACAACTCTCTATAATGTTATTACATAATTTATATATGTATATACACATATATAATGTATAATTATGTTATAAGTATTATTCTCCTCATTTAATATATGAGAAAACTTGGGCGTAGACTTGCCTAAACCCCATAGAGTAATTAAGTGGAAGAGTTGAGGCTGGGACCCAGGTACTCTAATACCAAGTGCAGTGCTTCATTAACCACCCCACATTACCTTTCTCTTGGGTCTCTCTTTTCTCCTTTCAGCTCAGGGGTAGAAAAGAGATAAAGTACAGAAGATGAACAAGAGGAATGAGTCAAGAGAATCATCTGCCTTCCCAGACCATCACAACTGAAATCCTGATGGAGGCTTTGCAATATTTAGATGCTGTGTTGGCTAATTTTTTTTTCAAGACTCAATGAATCAATGAAATTGTTTTGAATGGCTCTGCTTTTGCTGTTTTTCAGTCACGTCTGATTCTTTGTGACTGCACTTGGCTGGTTTGTCGTTTCCTTCTCCAACGTATTTTACAGGTGGGAAAACTGAGGCAAGAAGGGTTAAGTGACTTGCCCAGGGTCACACAGGCTAGTAAGTATCTGAGGTCAGATTTGAACTCAAGTCTTCCTGACAAGAGGACCAGCATTCTATCCACTGTGCCACCTAGGAAATGGCAAACCACTCCAATATCTTTGCCAAGAAAATCCCAATTGGGGTCACAAAGAGTCAGACATTACTGAAATGAATTACTCTGTTAGCTCCAGGAAATTTATGAAGAAAAGAAGATGGCTTCAGTTTAAAATTCTCTACTAAAGTTATATCCTAAAAGCCCATATAAATTCTAAGATGGCAAGGCAACTTAATTGATCATAGAAGTCTATAGTTATATTTTTTCTTTTACAATGCATCCTTGGGCAAGTCATTTTAATTTTTTGAGCCTCAGTTTTTTCACCTATAAAATGGGAGCAATACATACCTTGCTTCCTCACATGGTTGAAGTAGCCTTTAACTAGATGGTATACATAAAAAATATTATAATCTTGAAGTACTATACAAATGTCATCATTATCATAAACATAATGAATGCTTTTGTCACATATTCTTGTCCGTATACATGGACAAAAATCATACAGAATAAGAAACCACATATGGATTGCAACCTGTACCTATGGAAGGAATAGTTATATCAGTGAGATCAAGGGTCCGTTGAAATGAAAAGAAATGAGGTCAGTCTTTGATTTGTTTGGTGCCAAGTCCTTGGTCAGGAACATTTTTCTCTTTGGGAAAATACAATTTACTTTACAACATGAATTTCAAGGTCAGCTTGTACTGTGAAAGCTAACCAGACATAGACTAATCAAACTATGTTTTACTTCTAAAGTGAAAGGGAGATGGCAAGTAACATCAAATAAGTGGTTCAGTTATTTTCTCTAACATAAAACTATTTCCCCAGCTAATTTTCTTTTTCTCTGATACCCTCTTTTCATCTCTCAGCTTTATGACTGCCCCATATTCCCAAGGGCAAGAGACACACAAGGACTGCTAATTTTGGAGTGAACCTATTGTATCCACAACAGAAAATAAAAGAAAATGCCTGTCTTCTCTACCCTGTTTAAATTCCCCTATTCCCCCATCATCATCATCATCATCATCATCATCATCATCATCATCATCGTCATCATCATCATCATCATCACCATCATCGTCATCATCGTCATCATCATCATCGTCGTAGTCGTTATTATTATTATACTTATTATAATGACATTAATATAGCACTTCTTGATTCGAAGCCTTTTACATGTATTACCTAATAGGAGCCTCTCAACAATCCAGAAGTAGCCAAGGCAACAGAATTATAGAATTTCGAAGTTAGAATGAATCAACAATCAAGCAATAATTAAGTTACCTTATCCAGGCATTGCGCTAGCTGTTGGGAACACAAATAGAAAGAATGAAACAATCCAACGGCCCCCAGATCTGACTCAGTCCCCAAAACAAACCCTCACAACAATACGCCCGATAAGTGATCATCTCCCCTCTGCTAGAAGACCTCTGATGGGGGAAAACCACTGTCTCCAAGGAAGCCCATTCTGCTTTAAGGATTGTTGTAATCATTAGGAACTTTTTTCCTGACACCAGGCCTACAGTTAGGTTTCTGCAACTTCTACCCATTACTTATAGTCTGTCTTCTAGGGACAAACAGAGTAAGTCTAATCCCCCTTCCGTGTTACAGATCTTCAAATACTTCAAAATAACTGTAATATTCCTCATGAGTCTTATCTTCTTCAGGCTAAACATCCCCAGCTCCTCCAAGGATTATTGCCCCCCTTTTGCTGATGAGCTCAGAGAAGTTACGTGACTTGCTCAAGGCCACAAAACCAGTATGTGGTAGAGCCAGAATCCAAACCCATTTCTCTGTACCATAGTAGAGGGTCTCCATGACTCATCCCTCAATATCACCCACTGATGGCCAGCCTTCAGTGATGAACCTCTCCAAATTTAGCTAGGCTGATTCCTGAACTACAGACATAATATCTGTCATGAGATCCGTACTCAAGGACTTTCCACCTTGATAGGACCAGTAAGTGCTTTTGAACCACTGACATAGCCTTCCAGAATATAGGGTCCCTTCCATGCTACAGTAACGTTGTATTAAGGCTCTTGTAGAAAACATTGATTTTTCCACTTGAGAAATAAGTCATGGAGGCTAATCCCCTGAATTAATTTCAAAATACTAAATCAAATTTTCCTCTTGAGAGCACTAGTGACAACTTCTCTGGATATTACCTGTTGATAAAACAGCATCACAAGTAACGACTTAATTTCCTGCTTGAATTTTTTCATATAATGATATGAAATGCCCTTCTTAAGCAGCCTGAATAATTTCTCCCCTTGCTATTGCCTCTGGGGCCTTTGAATATACGAGAATCATTGTATGTCTGAACAGGATATTGCTTGAGGGAAAATAGAAGTGGTGATGGGTAAAATAATAACTTACATTTATATAACATAGTTCACAAAGCACCTCACCTGTATTTTCTCATTGGCTTCACCCGACAATCCTTGAAGCTAGATCTGCATGTGTCATTATACTCATATAAACTGAAGTGAATTGACATGCCTAAGGTCACGTATCTGGTAAGTGGCTAAGACAGGACTCAGACCTCAGTCTTCTGACTCTTAGATGTTCCTGCCACCGCAGAACTCTGTTAACCAAACATCTAACCAGAATTTTCTAATCTGTGATCTCCAAAAAAATCAGTGTTCTGCCTGATATGAATTGTTTTTCTGAGATATCCCAGTGCTAGCACAGTACCCTCTAAATTGTGTGTATACACATGTGCACATACTTGTATATTAATTGTACATATATACACACAGTTGCTTAATTGTGTATATATAATGTATATATATATATATATATATATTGCTTATATAACATTTTAAATATGAAAATAGGGACTTTAGAAATCATATGGCCCATCTCCCTCATTTTAGAGAGGAAGAAATTGAAGCCCAGAGAAGGCAGGCACCATCAGTGCTACTGGGCTTAGAGTCAGGAAGATCTGAGTTCAAATCCTGCTTTTCAAACACTTACTACCTGCATGACCCTGGACAAATCCCTAAACTTCTCTTAACCTCAGTTTCCTTATCTGTAAAATGAAGGGGCTAGATTGCCCTTTAAGGTCTTTTCCAGCCCTAAATTCATTATCCTACTATCATAACTCTCTCTTGACTTATTCCACCACAGTGAGGCTAGATGCATTGACTTTTCAGGGGTCTAGAGGTACTCTTAAGGGATTAGGGGATATTTTTCCACTAATACAACTGAATCGGGTCCTCTTTCAGGCGTAATTTCTCCACTTTGTTAGCCACTAGTGATTGGCATCCCAGTTCCATTTAACCATGTTTCCCATGTGTGTGCCTCTCCTAGTGAATTCTTTGTGTGTGCCTATTCTTCTCCCCCAGAGTACATAAATTGATCAGAGAGTGGACACCAGATTTATGAGGGGGGGAGGTACATTTTGTTACTGTTGTTTATGCTATGCTATTATAGTAAATGTCTTTGCTTTGAGCTAATTGTATTAACTGGATGACTGTTAAAGGGACCATAATTTTAGGAATAGAGACTCACAGACTATTTTGAATATGTGTTAGGCTTTCCCACCCCATAGGAGAGAACACCCAAGCTTCAAGTTCAGGTTGAGGGAAGAACTCCTAGAAGGAGTACCACACATATGTCATGAGCACAAGGTGACCACATGTGCCATGAAGTTATATTTCATATTGCCTATGGATGTACAACAAAACCAGCTTCACTGGTTGCTTTATTTACATCCACAAGGAAAACCTGTGAGACATTTACCTGCAACTTTCTTTTGCCTTCTGATTTCACTTGTAGTGAGAAAGTCAAGATTGATATGATTCAGTTCCCTAAGTAGAATGTTCACTTGTTGCTTAGCACAGTGCCTAGCACATAGTAGGTGCTTAATAAATGTTGATCAATTGACTGATTACTTGTCATTGGACAAAGATCTCACACATACTAAACTAATAGCTAAGTTAATTATTGTAGATATTCTAAAATCCATGTGATTCTTAGCACTTGTGTGTTCACCATTCCACCACTATCATTACAGAGGCAAAAATGGGACTGAACAAGACTGAGGTCATTTGTCTTTGTTTCATAGCTTACCATAGATAAAGGATTCATCATTGAGTGGCCCCCTCTACTGGTGACGAGCCTCTCTGCATTTAACTAGACTTAGAGAGAAGACTCAGTCTATTTCCATGATCATATATATATCCAAAGGTTTCCCACATGGTAGAAAATACCAGACCTGGTGCTCTGCTGGCAAAACCTTCCATAATTTAGGCTCACCCCCAATACCATGATGAGACATGGTAATAGGACTTTGTAATGATAACTTACTCATATAAGTACTTTATATTTACAAAGCACTTCATATGCATGATCTCATCTGACCCTTACCACAAGGTAGCAAGTATTTTCACCTCAATTTTTCAAATGATAAATCTGAAGCTAAAAGAAGTTGTGACTTACTTAAGGCCATATACAGAGCCTTACAGAGTCATTTAGTCAATCAATAAACATTTATGAAGCATGGACTATGTGCCAGGCAGTGTTACTAAGCTCTGGGGATACAATCAAAGACAAAAGACAGTCCCTACTTTCAATGAGTTCATAATCTAATGGGAGAAATAACATGAAGACAAATTAATTACAAACAAGATATGTATACAGGATCAATTGGAGATAATTAAAACAAGGAAGATGCTAGAATTAAGAGGGATCAGGAAAGGCTACTTGTAAAAAGTAGGATTCTAGCTGGGACTCAAAGAAAGCCAGAGAGGGTGGAGTTGGAGATGAGAAGAGACAGCATTCCAGGCATTGGGGCATAGGCAGCGAAAATACCTAGAGGCTAGAGATGAGAGTATTCTGTTTGAGGAACAGCAAGAAGACCAGTGTTCATTGGATTGAAGAGTACATTGGAATTTGGGGGAAGGGAAGGTATAAGGTATAAGAAGACTGGAAAGGAGGGGAAATGTTATAAAGGGCTTTGGACGTTAGGAGGAGCTTATAGTTGCTCCTGGAGGTGATAGGCAGCCACTAGAGCTCACTGAATAGAGGGCTGACATAGTCAGATCTTCACGTCAGGAAGATGAGCAAGACAGCTGAATGGAGAATGGACTGCAGTGGTGTAGTAGCAATTAGATTTGAAGATCTTTCCCACCCATTAATAGGCCATGTGACCTGCTTACATCACAGGAAGCCTAAGACACATGTGGTGGGAGGAGCTTCCTAACAGGAAATGTTGAGAGAGAGAGAGACAGAAAGAGAAAGATGTTATGGCTGCTAATGGCTGCCTTTGTGATGGTTAGAACTGAACAGGCTGACTCGGCTGTACTGTGGGTTTGTTTTGGGGAAGACCCCAGCAGGGGGTCAGAGAGGTTTTGGGATGGAGAGGCTCCAGGTTGTTATATTGTGTGTGGAATGTTTTACTGCTCTGATAGACTGGATAAATGGCTTGAGGGATATGGTTCTCTGGTCTCTGAATAAATGGTTTACTTCTTCTACCTTCTATGTGGAGAGTCTCCTATACTTTGTGATACAGAACTACACAGGCATTTTGACCATTATCATCTACATCGTTATTACTGCCTTACTGTTACAAGTGGGGAGACACTTTTGGAAGGGAGGCCAAGCCATAGGCTACTGCAGTAGTCCAGGGTGAGGTGATGAGGGCCTGAACCATGGTGATGGCAGTGTCGGAGGAGAGAAGGGGGTGTATGAGAGATATTTCAAAGGTAAAATTTTTCTCGCTCCTCTTTCCAATGCACCAAGAACGTTTCCCTTAACACTAAAGCTAACTAAAATCAAACAAAAGTCCTTTTCAAATATCTTAACCCCACAGTCTTGCATTTGCTGTGAAAAATGATAAACAAATAGATGAAATAAAAAATCATTGTGATGAATGGGGATGAACTCAGAGAAAAACACTCTGTGTTTTGGCAGCCGTGTGTCTTCACTGAGAAGTAATTAGGGTCACTGCATACTCGTATAATAAACACCCATGCAGATACTGGCTTTTGTCAGGGCATTAGCAAAAAGTCAAAACTGTTGATTTCTCTTTTTTTTCTTCAGTTGGATGACTAAGGCATTTTTGCTAATAGAATTCACCATCCCTTAAAAGTGACTTTTCAAAAAAAATTAATTTAATTTCTTAAAAGTGACTTTTCTAAGCAAATTGAAAGCTTCAGACTCCATAAAAACTAGGAGAATTAGACCCAGAAGGTACCTTGGAAACCATCTAATCTAATTCCCTCATCTCGCTGCTGGAAAACAGAAACGGTAAAATGACTTGCAATTCAATTCAACAAATATTTACTGAATGCCTACTATGTGCAAGGCCCTCTGCTAAGCTCTGGAGATAGATACAAACACAAAAATAAAAGTAGTCTCTGCCTTCAAGGAGAATATATGGGGGAAGGGAAGGAGTAGCATACAACACGCACATAAGTATGCAAGTATAAAGTGTATACAATGTCATACAAAGTAATTTCGAGAGGGAGACCACTAACAGCTGAGGCTATCAGGAAAGGCTTCCTGTAAGAGGTAGTACCTAAGCTGTGCTTTGAGGGAAGCCAGGGATTTTATGTGATGGGATCACCCATGCAAAGAGACAGTGGCAGGAAGAATGTTCAATATGGGGAATAGCTAGCTGGCCAGTGCATCTGAAAGAGCACATGCGAAGGGAAGTAACATGAAATAAGACTAGAAAAGTAGGAGGCAGTGGTACTGGGGAGAGCCCTCCTAAGGTTATCCATAAGATCACATGGAACTTCAGAAGCCATCTAGTGCAAACTCCTCATTTAACAGATGTGGAAACTGAGGCCCAGAGGGGTTGACTTAACCTAGGACACACAGATAGTAAGTAACAAAGAAAAGAACTGAACCCAGGTGCTCTGGCTCCAGAGCCAGTGTTTTTTCCTACTGTACTATGTTGTCTTCTACCAACAAGCTTTTAATTGTAAAAAACTAATGTCATCACTCTTCATCCTTCTTGACCTCTCTGTAACATGTGGCATTGTTGGGAATGGCTTCCTCTTAGATTCTCTTTTTTCCTGGATTTTTGTTACATTTATCTCTTTTAATTTTCCTCCTATCTGATGAACTAGACCAACTCATACCTGAAAGGAATCCCTACCATAATATAACCAAAGGGTCATTCTTTACTTTGACTCCCAATTAGGAGGAAACTTTCAACTTGGGACATGTCAATCAATCATTCAATTAACAAACATTTATTAAGTGCCTACTCTGTGCCAGGCAATATGCTAAGTGCTGGGGACACAAGTATAAAGAATGAAAGAGTCCCTGATTTCAAGGCAGCAGATGATCAGCGGGCAACAAGCACATACTCTGTGCCAGTCACTGTGCTAAGCTCTGGAGATTCAAAAAGAAGCAAAAAGAGAGACAATCTCTGTTCTCAAGTAGATTACATTCTAACAGAGTAGACGAAACTTAAAAATGACCTGAAATTCAGGGCCAGTGGGGTGAAGGGACCCATGCAGGAGCATGATGGTGGTGTCCAGAGAGTTACAAGTCGAACCAAAGAGAGGATTATGCATGACCAGCTTAAGCCCCTCACTGAAATGGAGGCTCTGGGGAGGAAATCAATGGGAGAATGAGGCTACAAGGGTGAAGAAATGTTCCAGAGTGAGAAGTCCCTAGGTTCTGATGGAACTTCCAGAGTGAGGAGCCCCTGGGTACTGATGGAACTTCCAGGGTGAGGAGCACCTAGGTGCCATCAACCCTGATCAAATGAACCACAACAGCTCAGCTACTGCTGTTAACCCTAAAAAACAAAAACAACAGAGAGGTCACATAGGCTATCTAAACCATAGTTAATGCTAAAAATAAAATTTTGAAAGCAAAATAAAATAAAACCAAAGAACTAGCAGTGGTTATAAGCAAAAAGCTTTCTTTATTCTATTGGAGGACAGAAACTAGACATATATGTGCCAGCCCCTATTTACCACCCCCCCCAGTAGGAGACCCACTTTAGAGTGGACAAATCTCAATACTTACACCAATGGCTTTGCAGTGAGCTGTAGTCCTGACAATGGAGGGGTAACAGCAACAGTGAGACAAGTTTGATTCATAGCGGGACTTCATGACCAGAACACGGGTACTACAGGTGCTTGTCCAAGCTCTGGGACCACCTGGTGCTGGTGTGAAACAATTCTGGAATTTTGCTGTGCCTAAGTTCATCCAGAGGGTGAGCCACAAATGATTGTTATTATGCCAAGCTCAGGGCACAACTTGCTTGCTGGGTCTTACTTCTGGAAAACAGGGTGTCTCCTAATAGCAAAAAGAGAGGAGTAAAAAGAGAGGGGTGGTCTTGCCATGGGGATTCTGACAGTGCTGATGAAACTTCCAGGGTGAGGAACTCCTAGATGCTGATGGAACTTTCATGTAAGAAAACATGTGGGGCATGGAGATGAAGTCTAGAGAGTCACAAGCAGAGCTGGGAGGAGAATGAATCATGGCTAACAATATAGGCCCCTCCCCAAGAGACTCACATTCTGACAGGAAAGACAAGTACACATATAAATATGTAGAGCATAAATATAAAGTGAACAAGTACAAATATCTACAGAGTAGTTAAATACAAGGTAATTTGGGAGGCACGGCACCATCAGTTGGGCGATCAGGAAAGGCTTCAATAATCAGACATATCTATTAGGAAGCTATTCCTAATATGAAAACTAAATTTGCCTCTTTGCAACTTCCACAAATCACTACTGGTTCTTTCCTCTGGAGTCAAAGAGGATTATAGATCTAGAGTTAGAAAGGACCTCAGAGGGAATCTGGTCCAAGCCACCCATTTTACAGATGAGGAAACTGAGACCTAGAGAGGTTAAGTGATTTGCCCAAGGACACACACTTCCCTGGTAGAGCAAGGATTCATACTCAAGACCGCATGACTCCAAGTTCCACACTCAGTCCACTACTTTGCACTGCCTAATTCCTCTTCCACATGACATACCTTCAGATATTTGGAGATACCTATTGGGTGCCACTTGATTCTAGTTTTCTCTTCTCCAGACTAAACATTCTCAGCTCCTTCCATTCATCCTCACGTGATAGGAAGTCAAATCCCCTCACCACCCCTCCTCTGGGTGCCCTCCAACTTGTCAGTGCCCCTCCTGCACTGTGGCACCTATAAATAAATGCAGTACTCCAGATGCACTCTGGAGCAGGCAGAGTACAGGGAGACAGTTTCTTCCTCGAGCTATCCTCTCAATGAAGCCCAAGATCATATTTGCCTTCTTAACTGCCATATTGCATTGCTAACCCACGCTGAGCTTATACCTCACTAAAATCCTGATGTGTGTTTTTTCCTGAAAAACTGCTACTAACCATCCTATACTTGTGAAGCTATTTTTTTTTAACCAAAGTGCAAACTTTAGATTTATTCCTGTAGAATTTTATCTTATTAAATTCAGCCTAATGCCTCAGCCTCTCAATAGCTCCCTGGAGAGGCTCTGTCATTCAGTACATTAGTTGATTTTGTGATCATGCATGTCTTTCATCCTGACCATGGATGTCTGTCAAGAGGAAGCCCTAGGTTCTTTTCTCTTTTCTCTGCCTAAACCCTCTCTCTCAGTGGTTTTATCAGCAACTCCTAGTTATCATCTCTATGCAGGTGACTCCAAGATCTACATATCCATCCCTAGTCTCTCTCTCTCTCTCTCTCTCTCTCTCTCTCTCTCTCTCTCTCTCTCTCCCCCCTTACCTCCAGCCCCATGACATCCAGCTTGTCGTATGTCCCCAAATGGATGTCCCATAAGTATCTCAAACTAAACATGTCTAAAATGTGCTGCCTTCCCCATCCCTTACTTACCCCTCTGACAAGCTTCATTTTTTAGGATACCACCATCCTTTCATTTCCCCAAATTTGTAATACCAGACTCATTCTCAGTTCTGCCCTCTCCTCACCCCACACCATATCCAATGAGTATCCAATTCTCAATTCTACACCCTTACCATATTTCAAATCTATCTTCTACTCTCCGTTAACATAGCCTTGATTCTACTTCAGGTCCTCAATACCTTCTTTCCTTGACTTTTCTTGACATGGGTGACAGCCAATGAAAATGCCTGGAGTCTGGAGATGGAGTATATCGATAGAGGAGCAGCAAGAAGACCGGTGTAACTGGATTGAAAAGTATGTGGAAGGAAGTGTAAGGTATAAGAAGACTGGAAAGGAAGGGGCAGGTTATGAAGGGCCTTGAACACTAAGAGGATTTTAAATTTTATCTCGGAGGCTATAACTAGGAGGATCAGGAAAAGCCTCCTATAGGAGGAAAATGAGTTGAGCTTTGAAAGAAGTCAGGGATTTTGAGAAGAAAGAAAAAGGAGTGAGTTAATTCCAGGCAGCCTGCACAGTCATGCAAGCAGGAGACAGAACATTGTATGCAGGGCATAATTAGGTATTAGATGGAACAGAGAGTGCAAGAAGCAGAGGGATAGGGTGAAAGGGAGTGACAGGGAACCTCTAGAGTTTATTGAGTAGAGAGGTGACATGGTCAGACCTATGCTTTGGGAAGATCACTTTGACAGCTGAATATAGACTGAAGAGGGGAGAGACTTGTGGTAGGGGGACCAACTGGCAGGACTACAATAGTATATAATATATATATATATATATATATATATATATATATATACACACTATATACACACATACACACACATACACATACACACATACATATATGTATATATGTATGTATATATTATATATATGTATATAATGGTAATAATAGGACAGGAATAATCAGTTCCATAATCTAGGCTGCTAGAAGGCACATTGGTTATCATTCCAGACCTGGAGTTAGGAAGACCTCAGTTCAGATCCAGCCTCAGACACTCACCAGCTACATGACCCTGGGTGAATCGCTTAACCTCTGTTTGCCTCAGTTTCTTGAGCTGTAAAATAACAGTACCTACTTCACAGGGTTTTTGTTAGGATCAAATGAGATATTCGTAAAGTGTTTACCATAGTGCCTGGCACAGAGTAGATGTTATATAAATGCTTATTCCCTTCTCTCTCTCTCCTCCAGATTTCCCCAGTTCCTTAACCAATCCTCATACAGCAAGGTCTCCAGGCCCTTCAGCATCTTAGTCATTCTGCAGTTCAGGATATTACAACTGGGTAAGGACGTTGATAAGCTGAATACAATATTCTAAATCTGATCAGAGGAAGGCAAAGTATAGCCAGACTTTCCTCTTAATAAACAGTATGCCTCTCAATGAAGTTCAAGTTCAAGCTAGTGTTAGCTTTTGGGATTGTCACAATCATAGTGTTGGCTCACAGTTGAGTCAACACAATCCAAAAGATAATAATTGTTCGAGACATTGCTGTGAATACAAAGACAAAACAAAAATAGTTCCTGTCCTCAAGGAGCTTATGTTCTACTGGAGAGTGGGGCAGGGAGGGGAAGAGAAGAGAATAAAGGGAGACAAATACAATACGTACACAAGTAAATACATATTATATAAAATAACAAGAAAATTAAGTCTAATTGATGGAGATTGCTAAGAACTGGGGAACTCAGGAAAGGTCTCATGTAGGAGGCAGCACTGGAGCTATGCTTTGAAGGGTGCTAGGGATTCTATGTAGTGGAGGGGATAGGGACTGTTTTCCAGTCATGAAGGACCCATGTGCAAAGGCAGAGATGGAAGGTCATGGACAGAAAGCACAAAAAGGGGAGTGATATTAAATTTGATTGGAAAGATAGGTGAGAACCAGAGTATAAAGGGCTTTGCATGCTACCCTGAGGTCTTTATAGTTCATCCTAGGAGCAACAGGGAGCCCCCAAAGATTTTTGAGTAGGGAGCAGCAGTGATATGGTTAGATCTGTGTTCTAGGAATGTCAGTTGGGCAGCTGGGTGAAGAAAAGATTGGAGAGAGAACATACTGGATAGCTTGGAGCGCACTAAAGTCTCTAGCCAAGCTTCTCTCTTCTTGTTTTGTGAGGTTCTCTGTTCGAATCCAAATATAAGAATTTACATTTATCCAAATTACATCTCATTTCATTAGACTTGGCCCAACTCTAGCTAACTGAGAAAATTTTTTGATCCTGACCCTAAAGTGTAGCCTGTCAGCCGTTCCTCTCAACCATGTGTTCTCTGCAAATTGGATAACTGTCTATGCCTTTATTCAAATCACTGATAAAAAATATTAAATAGCACAGAGCTGAGCAAAGATCTCTGGAGCATTCCACCAGAGGCCTCCCTCCAGGTTGACTTTGGGCCATTAACAAATGTTCTTTGGGACCTGACATTCCACTGTCTCTGATTCCATCTAATTAGGTAAATGACCATCAAGACTACACCAGATGGTCTAAGGGAGTAGACTAAAAAAGTCTGAAACTATTTGAGGTATAAAGATAAGAAATTAGAATGCACTTTAACTTTGATGTGACAACTCAAGAAGGTTTCAATTATATCACATAATTTGCATAGTATACTGGAGGTACAAAGGACTTTATTAAAAAAGAAGGAAAAGGGGGCAGCTAGGTGGCACAGTGAGCAGAGCACTGGCCCTGGAGTCAGGAGGACCTGAGTTCAAATCCAGCCTCAGACACTTGACACACTTACTAGCTGTGTGACCTTGGGCAAGTCACATAACCCCAATTGCCCTGCCTTCCCCCCTCCAAAAAAAAAAAAGGAAAAAAAAAACAAGGAAAATACTAGATGAGCACCTGCCTGGAATGCTCTCGCTCCTTAACTCTGTCTCCTCCTGACTTCCCTGGTTTCCTTCAAGTTCCAGCTAAAATTACACCTTTGACAGGAAACCTTTCCTAATCTTTGTTAATTGTAATGCCTTCCCACTGTTGATTTCCAACTTATCCTGTGTATAGCCTGCTTGTACATTTTTATTTGCTTGTTGTCTGCCTTATTAGATCAAGTCTGACACATAGTAGATACTTAATAAATGTTTATTGACTAACTCATTTTAAACCACTGAAAACTTTCCTCTAAGGAACATTAAAAAACACTAAATTCTGTTCATTTGCTTTTTATCAACTTTTCAAAAAATATTGAAATATGCTTTTATGGAAATTTTAGGTTTTGTCCCATCAGTGAATTGTGTGTTTTTCTTTTAGGATTTTAGCTTTATAGCCAGAAGTCGTCTAGTCCAACCCCCATTTTGCAAGTGAGGAAACTGGAGCCCAGAGAATTGTAGTGATTTTCCCAGTGTAGCAAGTGGCTGAGCCAGGATTTAAAGCCAGGTCCTCTGACTTTAAACTCAACACTCTTTCTATTTCAAAATGTTGTCTCCCTCACCCCATCCCCGCCTTGATAGTCTTCTAGCACAGTGGATAGAGGAAACCTCCTGGAGTCAAGAAACTTCCGTGAGTTCAAATTTGGCCTCAGATTCTTTTTTTTTAACTTATTTTTATTTTTAGTTTACAACAGACGGTTCTACATAATTTTGAGTTCCAGATTTTCTCCCCTCCCTCCCCCCTTCCTCCCGAAGACGGCATAGAATTTCATATAACTACCACGAATGACTTCGCATTGAAGAGAGGAGAATCGGAGAAGAATTATGACCAATGGAAAGAATAATGAGAAAGAAGAAACAGAACCAAAAAAAAAAACCCAAAAACAAAAACAAAAGAGAAGAGAAAAAGGCGAGCATGAAGTGTGCCTCAATCTGCATTCAAACTTCATAGTTCTTTCTCTGGATGTAGATAGCATTCTCCATCTGGCCTCAGACTCTTACTAGATGTGTGACCCTGGGAAAGTCACTTAACCCTGTTTGCCTCAATTTCCTCATCTGTAAAGTGAGCTGGAAAACGATCTTTGCCAAAGAAATCCCAAATGGGGTCATGAAGAGTTGGACATGACTGAAAAACAACTAACCAACAACTTTTTAGTTAAAAAAAAAAAAAGATTCTTTAGTAAAAAAAAAAACATATTCTATATTTAGAAATTTCTACCTGAGTAGCACAAGTGGTCGGATTAATGACAGCTCACTTTGTCAGCTGCGTTATGGGAGATTTTAACTGAATGCCATACATTTCCAGACCTTGAAATTTCTGGGTGGTTTTTTCATGTTTACAGTCTCTCTGTTAGAGCAGGAAAGGCCCTCAAAAGTCAGACTCTTTACCCCAAAGCTGCTTCTTAAAGGCCACATTAGAGAGGCCAAAAGACACTGCAACAACTTTGCATAATGCAACAGAATGACTCAACTTGACATCTTTATGTCTTCATAAACACATTTTAGTGAAACATTTGCAAAAGTTCCTAGCAAATTGCTTCAAGTAAAGAACATCAAAGTCTCATTCCTGGCCTTTGCCTGAAAAGCTGCCTTTGACTTGTAAATCACCTTCAAGAAATAAATTGAAATGCCTAATGGTTTCCAATAAGGGTTTATATGAATATTATAGCAAACTGGTAAAAAGAGGGGGAGATTTAAAAATAAGTTTATTAAGACTGGCTCTCTGCTCATAGTCAGACAATCTATTCTGAAGGGAAATAAATCATGATTGGATACAATTTGACAGGCATTTCTTAAGTACATACTATGTGCAAGACATTGGACCAAGAAAAAAGTACCTGACATACATATAAAGACAAAAATTACACAGTCCCTACCTCAGGAGGCTTCTACAGGGTCTCGAGAGAGAAGAGGGTGGGCAATGACAACCTGTACACTAGTAAGTAAATAAAAGACCTTTAGAGGAGGAAGAGAAGATGGTTGGGAGGCTATGTGTTACAGCAGAAAGAGCTCTGGATTTGGAGTCAGAGGACTTAGTTTCAAATCTTGGGTAAGGTCACCCATCTGACTGGGCAAATTACTTCATCTCTCAGGGCCTGTTTTCTCACCTGTAAAATAAGGTGTTTGGATTAGATGACCTCTAATTTCCTTTCTGGTTGTAAATCCGTGATCATGAGATGTGAAGTGGGAATCAGTAAAGACTTTTTTTAAAAGTAGCACCTAAATTGAGACTTATAGAAAGACAAAGATCCTTAGAAAAGGGAGAGCCTTCTAGGCAACGGAGTACCATTTGTGCAAGAGAGAAGAGACAAGATGATGGTATCCCACATACGGGGAAGAGCTGGCAGCCCGGTTTCATTGTGTCAAGACAATGCAGGGAGGGGAACCATAAGTAACATATGAAGTCAATGTGAATAGGTCTGGAAGTATAAGTTGGAATCAATTCAACAGGCATTTATTAAGCCCCTTCTTCATATCAGGCATAGCGTTAAGCACTAGGTGGGGCCAAACAATGGGAATTAAATTTAATTCCCCAGCCATTTATTAAGCACCTGCCCTGAGCAGAGCTCTGTGCTTGAGGGGAGGTAGGCAGGGTAGAGATACAAAGTTTATATACGAAACAGTCCCTGTTCTTATGCAAACTACAATCTAATGGAGGAATAAGTTATGTACAGAAATTACTATAATATGCAATAATACATATGCATATTATTAAATATTTATATATAACATAAGATGTATCATATATTATACATGCAATATACAATAAAGCAAAATATAATCATTGTTTATTGTATCTATAATATACAATAATGCAAGATATCTTATTTTATATGTTATACATAACATAATACAAGAGATACATGATATATTGTACATATATATCTTATTCTATATAATATGCAATAATAGGCATGTGTCTTATGCTGTTGCATATTATATGTACATATACGATACATGTATGCATATTAAAGATATAAAACAAGTGTTATGTGGGGTCCAATGTTGGAGTCAGAGGAGAGAAGAGAGAAAGTACCTGTCTGCTTCCTAGAATTTTAGAAAGGTTAGGATCATCCAGGAAAATAGCCATGTCCCAAAGAGCACCAAATGGAAGGTCCAATGAATGCAAGTTTAGGATACATTAAGAAAGGCAAAGTTTCCAGGACTAGGGAGGAAGTGGTTCTGCTGGTATCCTCTTATACATACGAATCCCTTTTCTATCTTTGATCTATTTAGAATATAACCCTAGTATTATTATCATGTACCCTAGCAGGGAATATATGCACAGAAGAACTACATTTTAGTGACAGTTTTCATAAACTGGAAAGTATTCAAAGAAGGGCAAGCAGGATTGTGAAAAGACTAGAAATTGCTATGTGAGGATCATTTGAAGAAACCATTCCACCTTAGTCTGTTTTTAGTGGAGCCTTGTGTGTGGAGCATCTGAGTCACCACAGTCTCTCTGGAACCATTTGTCAAGCAAACAATCAAGCAGATTTAAAATCTGTAATATGGAATTTATCACTAACCAAAAACCTCAAGTCTGCCTGTGGCCCGGTGACTCTTGGTCAGGATGCCTGTTTCTCCACTATTGTCTATTGCTGTGATATCTAAGGGCTTATCATTTTGTCAGGATGCCTATCTCTCCACTATTGTCTATCTCTAAGGGCTTATCAGAATGAATAAAGGGTTAGATCATGAGTCAGCTTGAAGGGAGGACTCTAGCCCTAGAGAAACAAATCCCTTTCAAGCCTCTTAGAGCCTTTTCATTCCCACATTCTTGGAAAATGTGGAATGGGTTGGAACCTGAAGGGTATGGATGGGTGAGAGTGGGGAGGGGAATTCTAGGCTGCTGGGATAGCATAAGCAAAGACTGGGGCAGAGAACACAAGGAATGAGACGGGTAAACAGACCTACCCATCTGGCTGAAGCAGAGAGTTCATGTTAGGAAGGAGTGAGGGATAAGTTTGGAAAAGTCAGTTTGGAGTATTTAAAAAGTTGGGATTTCATTCTGTCTGTGCACATTGGAAAATCACAGAAACTTTGTGTTTGTTGGTAGGGGTCTCTATTATTGTCAAGGGTACCACTATACTCTCAGTCACCCAGGCTCACAACCTAAGCATTATCCTCACCTCCTCATTTTCTCTCATACCCCATATCCAATCTATTGGCAAGTCCTATTGATCTCACCTTTGTAACATCTTTCGTATGTGTTTCCTCCTGTCCTCTGATACTGCCACCAGTTTGGGGCAGGCCCTCACATACATAGCTGTACTTTTGCCACAACCCTTTGGTTAGTCTTCCTCTTCAAGTGTCTCTCCATTACAGTCCATCCTCCACTCAGCTATCAAAGAGATCTTCCCAAAGAGCTGGTTTCATCATGGCACATAATTCTCCCCGCCCCTAATAAACTACAGTGGATCCCTATCAGCAAAACATTCCCATAGCCTCCATTTAAAGAGGTCTCAGAGAGTTCATGAGCCAGTCATTTCCCATGAGCTGCACTCCTCCAAATGACTCTACCATCATCATGCCCCTGAGTTGGGTATTTTCTCCCCCTCCCCCACTTTTAAGCTTCTTTTTGCCTGTTGTCTTTCCCCATTAGAAAATCAACTTCTCGAGGGCAGGGACTGTTTTTCTACTTGTTATTTGCTTTCCCCAGCACAGCACAGTACCTGGCACATAATAGGCACTTAATAAGTGCTTATTCACACACACACACACACACACACACCCCTTTCCAATCTTCTTGCACCTTATTCTCCCCTCTGTTCTCTTTAACACAGTAACACTGATCTTGCATTCCTCACACAAGACACTCCATCATCAGACTCTGGGCATTTTCATTGGCTGTCCCACTGCCTGGAATTCTCTCTCTCCTTATTTCCTCCTCTTGACTTCCCTGGCTTCCTTGAAGTCTCAGCTAAAATCCTACCTTCTACAAGAAGCCTTTTCTCTAATGCCTTAACATTCAATTATTTCTAATTCACCCAGTCTATATTTTGTTTTATACATAGTTGTTTGTTTACATGATATCTTCCCCTTTAGACTGAGTTCCTGGAGATCGAGGACTGTTTTTGCCTTTCTTATTAGCAGGAGCTATCAGGACAATGCCTGGCACGTAATAAGTGCTTAATGCATCTTTATGGACTGACTGGACAGTCTAATGAAAATAGTCCTCGATGGATTGCGGTGGGATAGAGAAGAGTCTACCTCGTGACACCTGAACCAGTTAGAAGACTATTGTGATAATCCAGCCATGAGGTGCTAAGAGCGTGAACTAGTATTGGCCATCATCACCACCAGTATCCTAATAAACAATAATAACTCTAAGGCCAGCTTTTATCTATTATTCCCCTCTTCCTTTCTTGTCCTTTACTCTTACTAATTACAACTGAGTTATTTTTTTAAATAAATATTTTTTTTTAGTTTACAACACTCAGTTCCACAGGTTTTGGGGTTCCAAATTTTCTCCCTCTCCCTTTCCTCCCCCTCACCTCCAAGACAGCATATAATCCAATGTAGGTTCTACATATACCTTCACATCGAACTTATTTACATAATAGTCCAGTTGTAAAGAAGAATTCTAACCAGTGGAATGTATCATGAGAAAGAAAGAAATGAAACCAATAAGGAAGGGGAAAAAAAGAGAGCTAATAGTTTGCCTCAATCTGCAGTCAGACTCCATAGTTCTTTCTCCGGATGTGGATAGCTTTTTCCATCATGAGTCTTTAGGAGCTGTCTTTGAACCTTGCATTGATGAGAGGAGCCAAGTCTATCAAAGTTAGTCCTTACAGATACCATGTGTCTGTAATCATGTATAATGATCTCCACAGAAAAGTCTCATCTTCTCTGCCCCTCCAGGGCTAAGTAAAACATGAAGAATTATAAGAGGAAACAAAAGCAGAGTCCTAAAACAGATTTGTGAGATAAAGATAGCACAGAATCCACTCACCTTTGAGAGGATTTGAATTTAGAATTAAGCATTTCACATGCCTCCAAAATTGGCAACAGTGGAACAGCTGACAATGTATTGCACCATCCAAACTCATGTCCCTTTTCACAGCGAGGGATCAAAATTTTCCATATTCCTTTGATCTGGTTGGCTGATTGAGCATGGCCACAGCATCTTTCTGGGAGTGGACAGAATGATGTCCTTGGAGTCAGAAGTAAGGGGGAGTGCAGTGAACAGCTCTATCTCCCAGTTCTAGGCATTTTCACTGGCTGTCCCCCATGCCTCAGGTGTTATACCACCCTCCTCATTTCTTTTTTTTTATTTAATTTATTTAATATATTTAGTTTTCAGCATTGATTTTCAAAAGAGTTTGAATTACAAATTTTCTCCCCATTTCTACCCTCCCACCCATTCCAAGATAGCATATATGTTGGTTGCCCTGTTCCCCAGTCAGCCCTCCCCTCTGTCACCCCACTCCCTTCCCACCCCCTTTTCCCTCACTTTCTTGTAGGGCAAGATAGATTTCTATGCCCCATTGCTTGTGTATCTAATTTCCTAGTTGCATGCAAAAACTTTTTTTTTTGTTTTTGAACATCTGTTTTTAAAACTTTGAGTTCCAAATTCTCTTCCCTCTTCCCTCCCCACCCACCCTCCCTAAGAAGGCAAGCAATTCAACATAGGCCACACGCGTATCATCATGTAAAACCCTTCCACAATACTCATGTTGTGAAAGACTAACTATATTTTGCTCCTTCCTAACCTATCCCCCACTATTGAATTTTCTCCCTTGGCCCTGTCCCTTTTCAAAAGTGTTTTTTTTTATTACCTCCTCCCCCTATCTGCCCTCCCTTCTATCATCCCCCCTTTTTTATCTTCTTCCTCCTTCTTTCTTGTGGGGTAAGATACCCAGTTGAGTGTGTATGTTATCCCCTCCTCAGGTAAAATCCAGTGAGAGCAAGATTCATTCATTCCCCCTCACCTGCCCCCTCTTCCCTTCCTACAGAACTGCTTTTTCTTGCCACTTTTATGTGAGATAATTTACCCCATTCTATATCTCCCTTTCTCCCTCTCTCAATATATTCCTCTCTCATCCCTTAGTTTGATTTTATTTTTTAAGATATCATCTCTTCATATTCAACTCACCCTGTGCCCTCTGTCTATATATATATGTGCGTGTGTGTATATATATATATATATATTTATTTATATGTGTATGTATATATGTATGTATGTATGTATATTCCCTTCAGCTACCCTAATACTGAGGTCTCATGAATCATACACATCATCTTGCCATGTAGGAATGTAAACAAAACAGTTCAACTTTAGTAAGTCCCTTATGATTTCTCTTTCTTGTTTATCTTTTCATGCTTCTCTTGATTCTTGTGTTTGAAAGTCAAATTTTCTATTCAGCTCTGGTCTTTTCACTGAGAAAGCTTGAAAGTCCTCTATTTTATTGAAAATCCACATTTTGCCTTGGAGCATGATACTCAGTTTTGCTGGGTAGTTCTGCCAGGTTCCCAGTCTGGTTGGTCCAGGAGCGGCTCACGCTGGGCTCTGCTCCACTCTGCTCCCAGTTCCGTGCAATAGACCTTACCCAGTGACCCTCCAGGCTGTCCTGGGCTGGAGCCCTTCTTTCCTCTGCTATTTTGTGGGTTCTGCAGTCCTAGAATTTGTTTAGAGTCATTTTTATAGGTTTTTGGAGGGACCTAGGAGGAGCTCATGCAAGTCCCTGCTTTCCAGCCGCCATCTTGGCTCTGCTCGCCCCCCACCCCATTTCTGCCCCTGACTTCCTTCAAATACCAGCTAAAATCTCTCCTTCTACAGGAAGTCTTTCCTGACCTCCCCTTAATTCTAGTACATTCCCTCTGTTAATTATTTCCTATTTGTCCTGTAAACATCTTGTTTTTACAGAATTGTTTGCATGTTGTCTCCTGTATTAGATTGTGAGTTCCTCGAGAGTAAGGACTGTTCTTTGTCTTTCTTTGTATCCCCAGTGCTTAGCACGGTGCCTGGCACATAGTAGGCTCTTAATAAATGTTTGTTGACTCTTTGCATGGCCAAGTGGCTGGAATGAACTAGACAACCTTTTGAATTTTTTCTCATCTTTTTTTTCCTTTAAGAACATATGTAGGCCAGGAGCATAGAGTCAGGAGGCTTAGAATTTAGACCCAGTTGATAAAATTATTCAAATTCTCCTTCTTTCCATTGTCATTTAGTAAAATAATAATAACAATAACGATCATTTATTAGCACTTGCTATGTTCCAAGCATTGTGCCAAACCCTGGAAATACAGAGAAAGCAAGGATCCATTGTCTGCTCTTAAGGAGATCATTTTCTATCTGGAGGAGAAAACATGCAAAAAAAGTGAATATACAAGATCTATATAGTGTAAATGGAAGATAATGGCCTTAAAGGTAGGGCACTCAAGGTGGGAGGACTGGAAAAGGCCTCTTGCAGAGTGGGAGGTTTGAGCTAAGCCTTGAAGGACAGGCAAGTTAGGAGGCAGAGGTAAGAAAGGAGTGCATTCTAGAAAGGCAACCAGTGCAAGGCCAAGAGAGTGAGTGTTGGGTGTAAGAACCAACAAGAAGACCAGTGTGCCCGTATCATACAGTATGTAAAGGGAAATAAAATACAAGGAGACTGGATGAATAGGAAGGAGTCAGGGCTTTAAATGTCAAATTGAGGACTTTCTATTTGATCCAGGTGGTGTAGAATAGCCAGGTGGTCAGAGGACAGAGCCTCTGACCTAGAGTCAGGAAGACCTGAGTTCAAATCCAGCCTCACCCATCATAGCTAATTTGTTGGTAAGGCCTGTTGATCTTATCTTCACAATATCTCTTGAATATACCCCTTTCTCTGCTCTGCCACTAACCTGGTCCAGAAGCCCTCATCCCCTCACACCTGGACTACCGAAATAGCCCGCTGGTTCACCCTCCTACTTCAAGTGCCTCCCTACCCCAGTCCATTTTCCATTCAGCTGTCAAAATGATCTTAAAATTTGGGTCTGATTATGGCACCCCCTCACACACTATATACTCCAGTGGATCCCTAGCACCTCCAGGATCAAATATAAAAATTCTTGCTTGACATTCAAAGCCCTTCATTACCTCCTGCCCCTCTAGTACTTTATTCCCTTTACCCATATTCTCTGTAATCCAGTGGCAACCCTTTCTTTTGCTTGAACAAGACACTCCATCTCCCAACTCTCTGTTGTTGTTTTGCTTTGTTTTGTTTCTGTTTCTTCTTCTTTTGACTGGTTGTCCCCTATGCTTGGAATTCTCTCCTACCTCCTCTCTACTTCCTGTCCTTCCTAACTTCAGGTCCCATCTAAAATCTCACCTTTGGCAGGAAGCCTTTCCTGATCCCCCTTAATTCTAGCACCTTTCCTCTGTTGATTAGTTCCAGTTTGTCCCATACATGACTTGTTTGTATATAATAGTTTTTATGTTGTCTCCCCCACTAAGCTGGTAGCTCCTTGGGAGCAGAGACTGATCTTTGCCTTTCTTTTTAACCTTGTTGCTTAGTCAGCATAGTGCCTAGCATATAGTAAGTACTTAATAGATATTTATTAATTGACAAAATGGATATTGACTAATCTTAATTTCAAACCTTATCTGTCTTTAGTCATTGCTTGTGAAAATATCTTGTTATCCCCTCTCCAAATGGGTCCAAGAAAGCACTCCTCCCTAAAGTAATTAGTATGATGACTGGACAAAGTCCTAGGGCCTTTGACTGATCCATCTTGATCTGGTTAGAGTATCAATCATCCAAATTTTGCACCTCTTTGATCCTATATCTAAGCAGAAATTTTTAGATTAGAATAATCTGAATTAATAAAAAAAAATTCATTTCCAGCAGACTTGTGTCTAACACAGAGTACAGAATTTACTTCTAAAGTATGATGATCACATGACTTAGTTGCTGGTCTTCAAGTGTTGTTGTGGATAAAATAATTCATCTCCCACACCCAACCTAATGGTGAGTCTCTCTGCACTTAGCTAGAATGGTTCTCAGATGACAAACAGATAGCCCACCACTTGATCCATCATCCTTGGAGCCTTTCTAGCTAGTTAGGACCTGCCAAAGTCTGCACTCCACTGGCATAGTCTTTAAGACCTCACCAAAATCATATTATCATAAGCCAAGGGAAAAGAAGGAAGTAAACCAGAATCTGTTAAAGGCCTACTATGTGTCAGATATTGTGCTAAGCACTTTACAAATATTATTCCATTAATATAACTTTAGTTAGCATTAAGTGAAAAAGATTTATCTGTATATATGTATGTGTATCAATAGTACCTATAAATTTAAGTTTTAAATTTAACTTTACTTTTTCTAGTCCACGCATTCATTATCTTTCTCTCCCCTTCTACTTCTTCCCTCAATTTAAAATAAAATAAACCTTTGTGATAAACGTGCATAGTTAATTTATCATTTCAAAGCACTGGAAATAACCCAAATGTCCAACAGTTGGGTAGTAGCTGGTGTGTCAGCTGGACAAACCGTCCTCTAACCTGTGGATGGCCAAAGCCGAACAGAGCAGGCTAGAGACAGGAATCAAACAGAAGTTTAATTTCAAAGTGAGGGAAATGGCTTGCAAGCAAGGACACATGTGCCCCCCCCTACCCCAGCCCTAGTGGGGGAAACGACTCTTGTGTGGATAACCTTCAATACTTATACCATTGACTATGGATTGAGCTATAGGCCCGACAGTGAGGGGTAACAGCAACAATGTGAAAAAGTTTGAGTCATAGCAGGGTTTCATGACCTTGTCCCAGGGCTTCAGAACTTGTCCCAGTTTGTCCAGTGCTTGTCTGAGAACACCTGAAGTTGGTCAAAGCAATACAATAATTATGTGATTTTGCCGGAGGGTTAGATCATTCAGACAGTGGATGCAAAGGATTGTTGTTAAGCCAAATTTGGGGCACATCTTTCTTACTGGCCTTAGCTCTGCAAAACAAGGAGTCTCCTAATATCTTGACGCTGGATAAATGATGACATATCAATATAATGAAATGATACAATGCCGTGAAACACAACATATACGAGGCACAGAAATAAATTTGGAAAACATATGAAATTGATTATTGTCTTTCATGCTCAAAGAGGACCAAAATGACATAACAATGTCTGGGTCAAGGTGCAGTATGTCCCACCGTAGCTGACCAGACCAATATAAGCTTGGAAGGCTCTACCACGAGTCGGACACAAATAGTCTATGTCAACAATTGGAGAGGAGATGTCTCAAAATTTGCACATCTCATATTTCTTTTGAGCTACTGTGATTCTGCTTCACTCATAGAGCACAGTGCCTTCTTTGATTTGGGCACATCATGCTGGGCAGTCCTTCACCAGTGTCTCCCATGTCACACAATCAATTCCAAAGTCCTTAGGAGAAACTTCGAGAGTGTCCTTGTATTGCTTCTTCTGACCTCCATGTTAGTGTTTGCCTTGTGTGAGCTCTTTGTAAAATAGTCTTTTAGGCAGACATACATTTGGCATTTGAACAACATGGCCAGCCCATCAAAGTCGTGCTTTCTGTAGTAGGGTTTGAATGTTTGGCAACTCAGTGTCTGGTACCTTATCTTGTCAGGTGATCTTCTGAATGTTCCTAAGACAATTCAAATGGAAGTAATTCAGTTTCCTGGCATGGCACTGGTAGATTGCCCGGGTTTCATAGGCACACAACAATGAGGTTGGCACAACAACTGTAGATCTTCAGTTTGTTGGGCATCTTAATACCTCTTCTGTCCCACACTTACCTGCAGAACCTCCTAAATACTGAGCTATCTCTGGCAATGCTTGTATCAACTTCATAATTCATGTGCACATCCCTGGAAAGTACACCACTAAGATAAGTGAACTTGTCCACAGCATTCAAAATCCCTCCATCAGCTGTAATGGATGGTTCCATGTATGGATGGTACAATGCTGGCTAGTGGAGAACCTCTGTTTTCTTGGTGTTGTTAGGTCAAAATTAGCACAAGCAGCAGAGAATCAATTTATACTTTCTTGTATCTCTACCTCAGAGGTTGCATTCAGTGCACAATCATCTGTGAACAAAAAGTTACACACCAACTCTTCCCTTAGTCTTAGCTTATAGCCTTTCCTTCAAGTTAAATAATTTACTGTCAGTGTGGTAGCTGACCTGGATGCCATTTTCATCCTCATTGAAGATGTCTGACCACATTGCTGAGAACATCATTCTAAAAAGCATGAGGGCAAGTACACAGTCCTGCTTCACTCCATTGATGCCTGAGAAAGCACAAGAGCATCATCCATTCTCCAGAACCCGTGCAAGTGTGTCATCCTGGAATTAGCGTACAATACTGATGAACTTCTCCAGGCAACCAAATTTTGCCATGATCTTCCACAAGCACTCATGATTGACGGTATCAAAGGCAGATCAATGAATGTTGTGTATAGACCTCTGTTCTGTTCCTGGCATTTCTCCTTGAGTTGTCAGGCAGAAAACACCATGTCACCATTCCTTGGCCCTTTCTGAAGCCACGCTGGCTCTCAGATGGATGACCATCTTCCAGGTGAAGGATCAGCCTATTAAGGAGGACTCTGGCAAGAATCCTGCTGGCAATGACTAAGAAAGAGACACCACCACCACCTCTATGATTGTCTCAGAACAATTTATTTCCTTTTCCTTTAGAGAGATGACAATGGAGGCATCCTTGAACTCCTAGGGGAATCACATCCACTTGCCCTATAACCTGGAAGATTTCAGTCAGCCTTTGTATGAGCAGTGGACTCCCTGCCTTGTAAATCTCAGCTGGAATATAATCAGCACCAGGCACTTTGCCACATAAGAGGATACTAATGGCATTCAAAGCCTCTTCTTCAGTTGGAGCTTCAGCTACGGAGGGATTGACTTCAACCTGAGGTAAATGGCTTTAGCATTGATTGATGATGGCCTGTTGAGAGTACTATGGAAGTGTTCGGCCCATCTCTCCAGGATCGTGTCTTTATCACTAATCAATGCGGCTCCATCAGCACTGAGAAGCTGAGATGCACCAGAGGCTTTTGGCCCATAAATAGCCTACAGGGCATCATAAAAGTGCTTTGGATTGTTACTATCAGCATAAAACTGAATTTCATCTGCCTTCTTCTTAAACCAAGAATCCTGAATTTCTCTAAGCTTCACTTGCATTTACTTTCGATGGAGTTAAACACTGTCTTCTTAGAGACGGACAAACTACACAACTCCTTGAATTCCATACATAGGTCACCTTCATTTTCTCATTAAAACTGACTCTTTATAATATATAACACAATAAGCCCCAAGAAATATTTGACCTCAATACTGAAGGTTGCACAATAAAAAAAAAATTACAAGAGAATATGATCAGGTACCTTTCACAGCTATGGTTAAAGGGAAAGTTCTTGACTAAACAAAGGAGAGAGGTTATCACAAAAGATAAACTAGGTCATTTCCATTAAATAGAATTTGAAAATACTTTTTGTTCAAACAAGAGCAATTCAAGTAGGATAAGAAGGGAAGCTGTCAATTGGGGATGTGTATGTTTGCATCCAATATCTCTAAAAACAGTCTGATTCCCAAAAGCCATTCCCCAACAGATGAGCAGTCAAAGGACATAAACAATTCTCACAAAAATTGCCAAGAGCTAACAAGCACATGAAACATTACTCTTCATCTTAGAGAAATAAGAACCAAAAATAACTCGGAAGTTTCACCTCGCACCCAACAAATTGGCAATGAAGATCAAAGATAAAATAATCTTGGAGGGGCTGTGGAAAGACAGACACACTCATTAACAGTTGGTAGAGCTGTGAATCAGTCCAATCATTCTGGAAAGCAATTTGGAATTGTGCTTAGAAAGTGAATAAAATGTCCATAGCTTTTGATTTACTGTTAGACATATATCTCAAGAAGGTAAAAGACACAAAGGTCCCAGCACACCAATATATTCATAGTACCCCCTCTTGGTGGTAATAAAGAGCTGAAAACAAAATAAATACCCATTGATCAGGGAATCCATGTGCCAAAAACCGTGATATATGAATGTAACAGAATAACTACTGTACCATAGGAAATGATGAATATGCAGAATTCAGGGAAGCAAAGGAAATCTATTGACTGATACAGAATAAATTAAGAACCAGGAAAATAATATACACAGTGACTAAAACATTGTAAATGAAAATTTAAAAAGAAACAAGAAACTCAATACTGTAACTATAAAAATCCATCATGGTTCTGACAAAGAGATGAGAAAATGCACATTCAGTCTTTGAAGAGATGAGGGGCTATGTGTATAGAGCATTGTCAGAGAATGTTGGTATCTTAGATTGTTTTTAACATAACATTTTATTTTATCCCTAATTTCATGTTAAAACAATTGCAAACATTTAAAAAAATTTGACTTCCAAATTCTATCCCTCCCCTCTCTCCCTCCCTGAGATGGTAAGCAATCTGATATAGCTTATGCATGTGCAATCATGTAAACATTTCCATATTGGTCATTTTCTACAAGGAGACTCAAATGAAAAAAAGGAGAGAAAGAAGGAGAGAGAGAGAGAGAGAGAGAGAGAGAGAGAGAGAGAGAGAGAGAGAGAGAGAGAGAGAGAGAGAGAGAGAGAGAGAGAGAGAAATCAGTTTGATGAAGCATGCCTATCTTGGATAGTTTTAGTGAACTCATTTTTATCATACTTATTTCTCTTTGTTATAAGAGATAGTTCTCTAGGTAGGGGAGGGGAAAGAGGAGACGACTATACAATATTAAGAAATTAAGGTGATACAAAGCCCAAAGATCACAGAATCATGCCATCCCAGAATTTAGAGCTAGAATGGACTTTAGCAGCCATCTGATCAGACCAATACCCTAAAGGAATCCCCACTGTCACACACTTGACAAGTGGTTATTCATCCTTTTCTTGACAACCAGCAATAAAGATAAATGCATCTCACGTCAGTCTATTCTACTTTGGGCCACCTCTAAATGTTAGAAAGTTTTTCCTGACATCAAGTCTAAATTTGCATTTTTGAAACTTTCACACGTTGCTTCTGGTTCTGCCCTCTAAAGCCAAACAGAACAAGTCAACATGGCAGCCCTTCAAACACCTGAAGACAATTATTATTTCCTTCCTGAATTTTGTCTTTTCCAAGCTAACTTGCCCAGTTGGTTCAGCTAATCAATAAAAAAATTTTTAATTAAAAAATCTTTTAAAATGACCATAATTCTGCCAAGTTGAAGTTCAAGAAGCAAACTTGGTTTAAACAGACCAGGGACATTCTCCATGAACTATCCAAACACTGGCTTTTCCTATTACAATAGACACACAGTCTGGTTACAGAAAGTAGGGATACAGTTTCTTCGTAAGTTTCAAAGGTGTACAGTAACACAGAATCATAGATTATCACAGGTAGAAGGAGGTTGTTGTTTAGTCATTTTTATTCATGTCTGACTCTCCATGACCTCATTGGGGGTTTTCTTGGCAAAGATACTGCAATGGTTTGCCATTTCCTTCTCCAGTTCATTTGACAGATGAGGAAACTGAGGTAAACAGGGTGATGTGACTTGCCATGGGTCACACAGTCAGTGTCTGAGGCCAGATTTGAACTCAGGAAGAAGAGTCTTCCTTGACTCCAGGCCTGGCACTCTAACCATTGCACCACTTATCTGCCCTCTAATTCAATCCTCCTTTTTTCACAAATGATAAAACTGCAAAAATATTTATAGCAGCTCTTTTTGTGGTGGCAAAGAATTAGAATTCAAGGGGATGCCCATAAATTGGGGAATGGCTAAACAAATTGTGGTATGTGAATGTACTGGAATACTATTGTGCTATAAGAAATGAGGAGCAGATGGACTTCATAAGAACCTGGAAAGACTTATATAAACTGATAATGAGTGAAGGGAGCAGAACCAGGAGAACAGACACATTGCTTCTATAATGACTAACTGTGATATTCTTGGCTCTTCTCATCAATGCAAGGTTCTAAGAGAGCTCCAAAAGACTCATGATGGAAAAAGCTTTCCACATCCAGAAAAAGAATTATGGAATCTGAATGCATATTGAAGCAAACTATTTGCTCTTTCTTTTTTTTCTTTTTTTATTTTATTTTTGGTTTCGTTACATCTTTCTCATGGTTCATTTCATTGGTTATAATTCTTCTTTACAACTCTATTATTGGGAAAATAAGTTTAATGTGAAGGTATATGTAGAACCTACATCAGATTATATTCCATCTCGGGGAGGAGGGGGAAGGAGAGGGTGGGGGAAAAAATTTGGAACTCAAAAACTTGTGGAACTGAGTGTTGTAAACTAAAAAAAAAATTAATTAATAAAAAATGATAAAACTGAAGCCTAGAGGTTAAGTGCTGCTCAAGATCATTCTTCAAGGCAGTAGCAAAGCCAAGACTCAATCTGATGTGAAGTCCAAGATTCTGTCTGTCATTAGCTGCAATCCAAAAGAGTAATAAAACCCTTACATTTGCATAATGTTTTACAATTTTCAAAATGCTTTCACATATATTACTTAACATGGTCTCCATGACAACCATATGAGGCAGATAGGGCAATTTTACTGTCTTCATTTTATAGGCAAGGAAATCAATATTCAGAAAGTTTAAATGACTTGTATGCAGTAACATTAGCGGTAAATAGCAGACCAGAGTTTAAAACCTAGGCCTTCTGATTTGTCCAGTACACCTTCCACCACACCCACACTGACTCTAGAATCATAGAATCAGAAAGGTAACTGAGTCCAAATTGCCTCATTTTATTTACAGATAAGGATACTGAGACTCAGAAAAGGGGAAGGGCTACACAGGTAACAACTGACAAAATTGGAAATACACTAGTCCTTTGACTCCAAGTCCAGTGATCTTTTCAGCAAACTATGACTAAGATACTGGGTATATTTCTTCCTTCTTTGCAGAACTGAGGACAGGTGCCAAAGAAAATGGGGGTGGGAAACATAAAGGTACCAAAAAGGGAAGGTTGTGGGCATTGAAAACAACAGTCAACCATCTCACAATATGGGAGAGGACCTTCCCTGCTAGCATTGTGAGAATGTGTGGCATATTCTCCCAGCTACCAGTCTTCACAAGACCCATTGGTCGGGCAAGTGAGCAGCTATGTGAGTGTATGTGTAAGAATGTCAGTTTAGGTTGGGACTACTGGGGAGAAAGTTCAGGGCCTCAATGGACTGTGGAGACCACTCTCTGACCTGACTTTCCTCTTAGGTCGTATTAGTAGGAAAATGTTGGGGAGCTCAGCTGCTTATTAGGGAATGCTCCCTAGACCAGAACAAAACCAGGCTAGACATGAAAACATTTTCAGAGAAAGATGACACCCCAGAAAACCACAAAATAGAGAGCTGGGGTGATGGCAAAATACCATGTCCCTTCCCTGAGTACCCAGACATATTAGCATAGGGGTGGCATTCATTTAGGGCTTCATAGTTGCAAATGCCTTTACATTCGTTTGATCCTCACAATCCTATGAAGTAAAGAATATAAGCATTATTACCTACATTCTACAGGTGAGAAAACTGAGGAAAGGAAGGCTAAGGATCTTGTCCAAGGTCACACAGCTAGCAAGTGTGAGTAATGAAACTCACTCTTTGCAATCTACCAGACTGCCTCCCTTTGACCAGTCATCAAATCAATGACAATGAAGAGGGTGGTTTGGGAAGAAAATATGACTCTTCCTGTAGTGGAGGAACAGGTGCAGAGATGGCTAGGAGCAGAAGGGAGAAGAAAAAGGTCAAAGCATGATCTTAGGATCCCAATACTATAGACTGGACAGGAACTTCAAGATCATTCTAGTTCAATCTTTTTATTTTATAGAAGATGAAATGGAGGTCCAAAGAAAAGTGGCTATCCCAAGGTCACACAGAAAATTAGTGACAGTTCTCAGGCCAGTGCTCTTTCCAGCAACCCATGGCCTCTGGAATAGGCATGTATATGTGGAGGAGTGGTGGGACAGTAGAGAGACCCCCTTCTCTCAAGGGAAGTGAATGAGAGAAACTGACATGCCCCCTTCCTCCTTCTTTGCAGAAGTGGGGAGCCATAATTATAGAATACCACGTAATGGTAGACTTTTCTGATATGCTGATTAGTTATACTAAACTAACTCTCTCTCTTCTCTCTCTCTCTTCTCTCTCCTCTCTTCTCCCCTCCCCTCCCCTCTCCTCTCCTCTTTTCTTTTCTCTCTGTCTCTGTCTCTCTCTGTCTCTCTGTGTGTCTATCTCTGTCTCTCTCTCTCTGTCGGTCTCTCTCTCTCCTCCCCTTTGGTATAAAGGAATTCTGTCTAAGACAGAAGAAGAGAGATACATTTGGAAATGTAGGTAATGGTAAAATTAAGTATATCAATATTTTCTAATGAAAAGTTTCCAACTTTTGATCTAATTATGATCTAATTATTGCATGAGAGTATTTCTCTTATTGCTTTACTATTCAGTACTCTACACTAGAGGGGAGAACTAGGTCCGATGGTAGAGGTTGCAAATTGGTAAATTTAGGCTTAATGAAAAGGAAAATATTCCAACAATGAGACCTATCCAACAGTAGAATATTTTCCCTCAAAAAGCAATGGCGTTATATTTAATTTCTTAAATTCTCTCATCTTCAGTTTACTCCTTTATAAAATGGGCATAAATTCTCCTACAGTAATTACTTCATATGATTGTTATTAGGCTCAATTATGAAATGTAAGCAAAGAGCTTTACCAATTTTAAGACTCTAAATAAAGTCAGTTACTATCGATAAAAAAAACAACCAACGGCATTCCCATCGATAGTCTCATGATCATTTGTCAGGTATGTGACAGGTGGGAATTTTGCTACATTATGGATTGATTATATGGCTGCTGAGATCCCTTCCAACTCTGACATTCTGTGGTTCTATATTATTCTCTTTCCTATCCTTCTGTAGAGCATAAGGGGGTGGTACAAGGAACAAGGTCAGGGCTCTCCATTGGCCAGGATTGATAGAAGTCCATGGTGCTGAATGAATCCTCCCTGTTTCAAGGACCCATGATGAGGAGAAAGAAGAGAGAAGTTGCAGCAGAGAAGTCCCTGTTCGACTCCTAGGGCTCTAAATAATTCAGAGAATGACTTGAATCAATATCAAGCCCTGGTGGCATAATTATAGAGCTAAAAGGGACCTTAGTAGGAAGACAGTTTCTGAGGTAGAGGTAGGATCAAAACCAGGAATCCTAGTAAGGTCTGAAGGGAGCTAGGGTAAGGTGAAGTCTGGGATTCAGGGAACAAGAATTCGGCATCAGGTAAGTAACTGAACATCAGGCTACATAGACATATCTCAAATCTGACTCACTCAGAAGATCATAGGATCATAGTTTAGAAAAGGAAGGAACTCCAAAGGCCATCTAGTCCAACTCTCTCATTTTACAAAGAAATTCAGACAGAAAGAAGTTAATGGACTTGCCCAGAGGTACACAGGTCATAAATGACACTCAGGTGGTGTGTGTACAAATACACATCTCCATGTCTAGCCATCTGCAGTTGGCCTTGCTCTCTTGTTCCTTCCTGAGTCCCTTTTCACTGCTACCACCTTGTCCTCATCATTCTCCATGGAAACAGCTGAGTCTGTGCAACGTCAGACAAGGTGGTGTTTTTCCTTGCTGTGATTGTAAATGTGACCTAATTAACAAGGAGAGTCACTCTACAAACTGGAAAGATCTCTCTGAAAATGAACATTAGTTATGTTACCAGACCTCGATCAGAGGGGCAAATGCAGCCCTAGTCTCTTCAGTTAGGTTCAATCAAGAAAAACCTTGATGGGAAAAGAAGATCCCACCGATCCTAGGGGGGCCCTATTAAGCACATCCTCCAGGCACACAGGATAATTGCAAGTCAGGTTTAGAACAATGCGTTCTGATTAGGAGTCTGGAGGAAAGGAAGAAAACCAGCTCTTCTCTAGAAAGAGGCCTAAATCTCTGTTTGCCAAGATCCTCTGGGTGTTGCTACCTCTTAGGACCATGGAGAAAAGAATGGAAAGCAAATCTGCCTGCTGACTAGCAATGGGTCTGTGAGAACAGCTGAAGTTTCAGTTAATGATTATACAATATTAGCTCACATAATTGATAGCAATAGCTTGAATTTTATGTTATGCTTTAAAGTATACTTCAAGCATCTGTAGTTTCATCCATACGTGTATCCCACCCCCAACTGAAACATACTGCAATCCCTCTTTAATCTTCAAGAATTACTTTGGCAGAAAAATTCATCATCTTACAGCTGGACTGGTGATGCTAATGCTCTGAATTTATCTGGGCAGGTCCTCTGAGAACAGATTCATGGTGCATCACCAGACTCATCTCACAGTCTTTCCAGTTTTGGAGAGCCTTCCAGGGCTTTCTCTACACTGGCTTAGCTATCAAAGTCCAGATTTGCCTCCGTGCCACAATGAGATATCAGCGAGGGTTTTAAAGGAGACAGAGTCCTTCTACTAACCATCCAGCTAATTATCAGATAGGTAATACTTGAAAGAGCTACAGTCCCCGGTGTAGAAGCTGCCTGCACCAATATAGATCCCAACTAGATGGATAAGACCTAGCCTGAAGCAAATTTTAAGTTTAAGTAGTTTACCCAGGGGCACAGAGGTAGTAAGTATAGGAGGCTGGATTTGAACCCAGCTCTTCTTAAATCCAAGGAGCATGTTGGATTTCGGTTTGAATCCCACTACAGAGATTTAGCTTTATAAAAGAGCCTGGGCAAATCACTTAAACTCTCTGGGCTTCAGTTTCCTCATCTATAAAACAGATACATGAGTAGCACTTACCTTGTAGATTTATTGTGACGATCAAATGAGCCCAAAGGGTCATGGATTCAGAGCTAAAGGAAACTATGGAGACCATGTAGCTAAACTCCATCATTTGAGAAACGAGGAAACTCAAGCTCAGAAAAGTTGATGACTTGCTTAAAGTCGTATACTTACCAAATCACAGAGTCAGGGTAAGGACCCAAGTCCTCTGACATTACAACCAACATTGTTTCCATTATATCACAATGCATTAACTCGAACATTGATCTCTGCTTAAATGCAAGTATCCCTGAGAGTAGTAAAGTTCTAGGCAGTGAAAGAAGCCCTTGAAAGTTATTTGTTTGAGTCAAAGGCAGCTCCGAAAGACTCATGGTGGAAAAAGCTGTGCACATCCAGAGAAAGAATTACGGAATCTGAATGCGGACTGAGGCTAACTATTTGCACTCTTTTTTTTTCTTCTTTTTTGGTTTTGTTTCTTCTTTCTCATGATTCATTCCATTGGTCGTAATTCTTCTTTACACCTTGACTATTGTGTAAATAAGTTTAATGGAAGGTATATGTAGAACCTATATCAGATTACATGCCATCTTGGGGGGGACGGGGGAGGAGAGGGAGAGGGAGAAAATTTGGAACTCAAAAACTTGTGGAACTGAGTGTTGTAAACTAAAAATAAAAATAAGTTTTAATAAAATATATCATGTAATTGTAGTATACAAGAACCAGAAGAGACTTTTAAAAATCATCTACATGTATCATATAGTAAGATGCCAAATTAATACTGGACTTAGATCTAAATAAAATCAAAGCAAGGATTCTTAAAAAAAAAGTCATTTGTTTGTCTTAATTAGTATTTGTTTAATGAATGAGTTGGTGGGAACAGGAAGGAACTACAATTTTCCTTTAGAAACAAAGTATTTTATGCCAGTATAGGGACAGTCCTTGGCAAATTCATTTCTTTTTTTTTTTGGCAGTATTTTTTAAATTTATTTATTTAACATATTTAGTTTTCAGCATTGATTTTCACAAGAGTTTGAATTACAAATTTTCTCCCCATTTCTACCCTCCCCCCCACTCCAAGATGATGTATATTCTGATTGCCCTGTTCCCCATTCAGCCCTCCCTTCTGTCACCTCACTCCCCTCCCATCCCCTTTTCCCTTCCTTTCTTGTAGGGCAAGATAAATTTCTACGCCCCATTGCCTGTATATCTTATTTTCTAGTTGCATGCAAAAACTTTTTTTTGTTTTTGAACATCTGTTTTTAAAACTTTGAGTTCCAAATTCTCTCCCCTCTTCCCTTCCCACCCACCCTCCCTAAGAAGTCAAGTAATTCAACATAGGCCACATGTGTATCATTATGTATAACCCTTCCACAGTACTCATGTTGTGAAAGACTATATTTTGCTCCTTCCCAACCCATCCCCCTTTATTGAATTTTCTCCCTTGACCCTGTCCCCTTTCCAAAGTGTTTGTTTTTGATTACCTCCACCCCTATCTTCCCTCCCCTCCATCATCCCCCCCCTTTTTTTATCTTCTTCCCTCTTCTTTCCTGTGGGGTAAGATACCCAATTGAGTATGTATGGTATTCCCTCCTCAGGCCAAATTTGATGAGAGCAAGATTCACTCATTCCCCCTCACCTGCCCTCTCCCCTCCTCCCACAGACCTGCTTCCTCTTGCCACCTTTATGCAAGATAATCCACCCCATTCTATCTCTCCCTATCTCCCTCTCTCAATATATTCCTCTCTCATCCCTTAATTTGATTTTATTTCTTTTAGATATCTTCCCTTCATCTTCAACTCACCCTGTGTCCGCTCTCTCTCTCTCTCTCTCTCTCTCTCTCTCTCTCTCTCTCTCTCTCTCTCTCTATATATATATATATATATATATATATATATATACACATACATATATACATACATACACATTCACTTATATATATATATACATAAACATATATATATGCATATTCCTTTCAGCTACTATGATATTGAGGTCTCATCAATCATGCACATCATCTTTCTATGTAGGAATGTAAACAAAACAGTTCAACTTTAGTAAGTCCCTTGTGATTTCTCTTTCTTGTTTACCTTTTCATGCTTCTCTTGATTCTTGTGTTTGAAAGTCAAATTTTCTATTCAGCTCTGGTCTCTTCACTGAGAAAGCTTGAAAGTCCTCTATTTTATTGAAAATCCATATTTTGCCTTGGAGCATGATACTCAGTTTTGCAGGGTAGGTGATTCTAGATTTTAATCCTAGCTCCATTGACCTCCGGAATATCGTATTCCAAAGCCCTTCGAAGCTGCCAGATCTTGTGTTATTCTGATTATGTTTCCACAATACTCAAATTGTTTCTTTCTGGCTGCTTGCAGTATTTTCTCCTTGATCTGGGAGCTCTAGAATTTGGCGACAATATTCCTAGGAGATTTCTTTTGGGGATCTATTTGAGGAGGCAATCGATGGATTCTTTCAATTTCTATTTTGCCCTGTGGCTCTAGAATATCAGGGCAGTTCTCCTTGATAATTTCTTGAAAGATGACATCTAGGCTTTTTTTTTGATCATGGCTTTCAGGTAGTCCAATAATTTTAAAATTATCTCTCCTGGATCTATTTTCCAGGTCAGTGGTTTTTCCAATGAGATATTTCACATTGTCTTCCATTTTTTCATTCCTTTGGTTCTGTTTTATAATATCTTGATTTCTCATAAAGTCACTAGCTTCCACTTGCTCCAATCTAATTTTTAAGGTAGTATTTTCTTCAGTGGTCTTTTGGACCTCCTTTTCCATTTGGTTAATTCTGCCTTTCAAGACATTCTTCTCCTCATTGGCTTTTTGGAGCTCTTTTGCCATTTGAGTTAGTCTATTTTTTAAGGTGTTGTTTTCTTCAGTGTATTTTTCAGTATTTTTTTGGGTCTCCTTTAGCAAGTCCTTGACTTGTTTTTCATGGTTTACTCGCATCCTTCTCATTTCTCTTCCCAATTTTTCCTCTACTTCTCTAACTTGCTTTTCCAAATCCTTTTTGAGCTCTTCCATGGCCTGAGACCAGTTCATGTTTTTATTGGAGGCTTTTGTTGTAGGCTCTATGACTTTGTTGACTTCTTTAGGCTGTATGTTTTGGTCTTCTTTGTCACCAAAGAAAGAATCCAAAGTCTGAGACTGAATCTTGCTGTGTTTTCGCTGCCTGGCCATATTCCCAACCAACTAACTTGACCCTTGAGTTTTTCAGCGGGGTATGACTGCTTGTAGACTAAAGAGTTCTATGTTCCATGTTTGGGGGGGATGCGCCAGCTCTGCCACACCAGCACTCCTCCTTCCCCAAGAACCCCCAACCCGGATTGGGCTTAGATCTTCAGCAGGCTGTGCACTCCTGCTCTGATCCGCCACTTAATTCCTCCCACCTGGGCCTGGGGCTGGAAGCAACTGCAGCTGTAGGTCTGTAGCTGCTCCACCTCCACTGCCCTGGGGGGCAGTGGCCGAACCTCGAACTCCTTCCACTCCTGCAGCTTTTCCCACTAACCTTCTCCACTGTCTTTGGTGTTTGTGGGTTGAGAAGTCTGGTAACTGCCACAGCTCACTGATTCAGGGCGCTAGGGCCCGCTCCGCCCAGCTCCTGGTCTGGTTGGTCCGAGCAGCTCACGCTGGGCTCTGCTCTGCTCCACTCCCAGCTCCCAGCTCTGTGTGGGATAGACCTCGCCCAGAGACCATCCAGGCTGCCCTGGGCTGGAGCCCTGCTTCCCTCTGCTGTTTTGTGGGTTCTGCAGTTCTAGAATTGGTTCACAGCCATTTTTATAGGTTTTTGTAGGGACTCGGTGGGGAGCCCACTGCTTTCCAGCGGCCATCTTGGCTCCGCCCCCAGGCAAATTCATTTCTGAGGCACACTAGAGTGGGTTGGAAGAAACAGATGAAGTTTGCCTTTGGCACCTTCTTATATTTCTTCTTAGGCCCTCTAACTTCAAGTGGTGTCATAGATTTAAAGCTGAAAGGAGCCTTAGTGTTCATCTAGTCTAATGCCCTCATTCCAGAGAGATCCTTCCTCCTTTTCTCCAAGGTGCCCAACCCAAATCCCATTTTCCCAAGTCTTCATTCTGAATGATCCACAAAAGTAACATTTATCACCCCTCTATTGTCTATCAGCTGGTAAAAGATTAAGGTAGCACCACTCAAGTTGATCTCCAAGATCCTTTCTATATTCTCTTCTCTTGTGTTCCATTCTCTTCTCTCCTATTCTTCTCTTCTATTCCATTCTATTCTATTCTGTTTCACTTCACACTATTCTTCTGCTCTCTGTCCTCAGAAGTATTTAATTCTTGGAGATGGAAAAGTATTTAAGATATAAAGGAATTAATCTCTCTCACAAAGGAATGAATGGTAGAACTCTAGGTACTATGCCACTTAGTAGGAGAGCAGGAGAGGTATTCTCAGATCCCCTCAAAATGTGCCAAATAGATAATTACTTACTATACGTACTCAAAAAGTTGATGCTGAGTGCCAATGTTAATGCTGGGACTTCAGCTATGGGAGTTTCAAATCCTCATTCAAAGTAGCAGGGATGACAGAAGAATTCATACCTGGAAAAGAAGCCTAAAATAAAAATCTCTACCTCTATTTCTGGTTTGTTTGTTTTAAATTCTGAGCCTGGTCTGTGTTATTGCTTGAGGGAAATGAGACAATTGGCTCTGGAATACAAAGAACAATATAACATGGTTGATTTATAACTCAAGGAAACGGTCCAAAAGGATACCTAGCCAGTTCTCTAGAAATATAGAGACATAGATAGTTACACATACATATACATATGTATGTATGTCTTTGTGTGTGTGTGTGTGTGTGTGTGTGTGTATACACACTGTTGTTCTTATTTCTGAAAAGGACCAATGATGTCATGGGGTGCTGCCTTGACTTGTGTGTGTGAATTGGATTTAAGTGAAGCAGAGTTGCACAAAGTCATTAGCCTCATTCTCTCTTCCAGGGTCATCGAAGTCCAGCAACCAGACAAAAGTCAAGATGATTGGCGATGGCCTGGGATGCGATGGACCTTGGCATCTTTGATGTCTGACCAAGCTCTAAGTGCTCCACCCAAGCTCCACAGTGCCTGCTTCGGGTGCCTTCATGACCATTGGAACAAAATGTTTTTATCTGCCAATCCCATCAGGGAAGTCTTCGCATGCTTGGAATAGACACTCTCCTAATTCACTGATGAGTTTGAGGTCCATCGGTTACCTGGTTTAGCTTGTCTGCCTAGACAATTTACTGGGGTGTGACTGCTACACATGCCACAGCTTCTTGGAGCTACAGGTTAGAGTTGACACCAAAGGTAGACGAAAAGCTCTGAAAAGGGCTCGACAAGCCCTCACACCAGAGGTGCTAGTCCTTCTAGAACACACACACACACGCACGCACACACGCGCGCGCGCGCACACACGCATGCATACACACACAGAGATAGATATGCAGGACACTCTTAAGTATATCCTACGTTATTAATATTCTCCACATCATTTCCCATTGTCTAGAACAATCAACAAAACATTATAACAAGCCCTGATTGCCTTTGCCTATTTCCAGAGTGTAAATACTCAAATTAAAAATTTAACAATCATCTCTCTGGAGCCAGTTTGAGCTGGTTATAGCACACCCCCTCCCGGAATACTTACCACCTAGAACTATGGCTTATCTCTCCTACATGATTCTTGCCACCTTGAAGCAAGATATGGTATATTGTACTTCTTTTTATTTTTCACAGTGCCAAGCATAGTGCAATTTCCAGTCTTGGGTGGTGTGAATAGCAGGTAGGGAGTGAAGAACAGAAAGACCTGTTACTACCATCCCCTGGTCACAGCATCTCATAGCTGCTTTACAAAATAGAATAAAGAAAAAAATAATCGCAACAAAGTGGAGGATTTGGAGATGAGCTCAGAGAAAGGAGGCAAATGTGGTAATTAAAGGGGTTGTAACCCTTGTGGGAGAAAAATTCTATATTGTTTTTGATGCAAGCCTGCCAGAAAATAATGTCTATTAATCATTCTAGTTCTAAGCAACTCTGCTTAGAGAGAGAAAATAAAAAATGTCAGAGTTTTGTCATGCATTTACCCAAGCAATTTACATTGACAATTTATAGTGTTTCAAAAAGATCAGGCAAAGTTCCACAACAAGATAAAACATAGTCACGAACTTCAATAAGAGTTGATTCATCACACAAAACGATAGTTTCTTAATTTCAGGCTTACCTTGGAGAATCATTTTCCTAAAACCATTCAACCCTCCATTAATCACTTCCTCTAAGCATTTTCCTTCCCACCTGATCAAAGATGAACTCAAATGGTTATTATTCATTGACTTAACCAAAGTGTTCTACTTTCTCTTACCCTAGTCAATTTTAAAGACAAGTTTGTTTTTTTTTTCTTGAGCTGACCTCTAGGCATCTCCTAGGAAACAGTTTAGATACTGGTCAGGCTTTTAATAAGAATGCTGTGAAAAAGATTTCAGTGCTGGACATTGTTTTGGAATTAATTGTTAAAGATATATTGATGAAATTTCTTGTTCAGATTAGACCAAGGACTTTAGACTAATATTGTTTTTTTAATATGTAGCCTAAAGAAGGATAAGGAGTAGAAGGGGTGGGGTTTAATGTGCTTCCACATCCTCAAAAAGTACAAAGTACTTTAGAAGTTCAAAGGAAAGAGAAATCACTTCTGTTTAGGAGGCAACTAGGTGGTTCAGTGGATAGGGCACCAGGCCTGGAGTCCGGAAGACCTGAGTTAAAACCCAACCTCAGAGACTCACTAACTGTGTCATGATGGACAAGTCATTTTCCCTCATCTGTAAAATAGGCATAATAACAGTGCCTACCTCTCAGGGTTGTTATAAGGATCAAATGAGAAAATATTGGTAAAGCACTTAGTACAGTGCCTGGCACATAGTCGGTGCTATATAGAATGCTAGCTATGATTATTACTCTCTGGGGGCAATAATTTTGAGAACTAGAAGATGATTTCTGAAGGAGGTGACCTGGCCCAGAATCTCGGGATTTGGAAGGGATTTCAGAGCAGCATCATGGCATGGTTCATATGCCTGAATAAGATATACAGGCGATGGGATATAGAAATCTATCTTGTCCTACAAGAAAGTAAGGGGAAAGGGGACAAGGTGGGAGGGAGTGGGGTGATAGAAGGGAGAGCAAACTGGAGAAAGGGGTAATCAGAATGCATGCCATCCTGGGGTGGGGAGAAAGGAGAGAGATGGGGAGAAAATTTGGAGCTCAAAATCTTGTGGAAATGAATGTTGAAAACTAAAAATAAATTAATTAATCTTTTTAAAAAAAAAAAGAGTGCCTGACTTGGATCCAGGAAGACCTGAGATTGAATCCTGACTTAGACACTGTGTGACCCTGGTTAAGTCACTTAACCTAACTGTGCCTCAGTTTCCTCATCTGTAAAGTAGAGATAATAAAAGTACCTACCTTCCAAGGCTGTTTTGAGGATCAAATGATATAACATAAGCAAAATGCTTTGCCAACCTTAAAATGCAACATAAAGCTCAGAGGCCATCAAATCCAAACCCTAGCTGAATTGGAATCCCATCTACATCCCTAGCAAGTGGTTATCCAGTGTTTTCTTGAAGACTTGGAGTGAATGAAGCTCACTGCCTCCTTAAAAGATGGATAGGATATCATTAGGCAGCCATGAAGTGAGGGCATTTTGGCATGAGGAATGGAATGAATGAATGGAACAGAGGTGTGGAAACAAAGAAGTGAAGGACATATTCTGAGAATAGCCAGAGGTCCCATGTGGCTGGAACCTAGGACCCATGAATGGGACTGGGTGAAATAAAACTGGAAAGGTTGGTTGGAGATTGGACCTGGCTCACGGAGGTCCTTGCCTTCACGAACAGACACTAAGTCTTCAGTAACCTCTAAATGACCACTCTCAGGTGGTTTCCTGCTCTGCAGCTTCCTGCTGGATTGTTGCTGCCTGGGAGACAATGATTCTCTAGAGTCGATCACTGTCAGAAGGCAGGGCCACCCTCTGCATGAGACCAGGGCATATGAGTGAATGATAAATGAATGTGTAAGTGAAAGAAAAAAAATATTTATTAAGTGATTATTATGTGCAAAATTCTAGGAATACAAAGAGAAAAGTAAGACAAGTCCCTGCTCCCAAGGAGCTTACATTCTAATGTGAAAAGCAACACACATGAAAGCTGAAAGTCCATTGATGGAAATGAGAATGATCCTTAGGATTAAGGCAAAGAAGATGATAATGCTCTTCTTTAATGTCACTTCCACTGATAAAAATCATCTGTTTCCAATATTGAACCATTGTGCCAAAGACTCACAAAGGCAAATGCCAGACTACATATACAGAGGGGTGGTTTCCTTGATAACATCTGTGGGGGCTAAACCAGTATTGCTGTTCCCCAGGCTCTTGGGGTCAGAGTCCTGGGCTATCACCATAGCATTTGAAGGGAGGCAACGGCTGATGTAGTGGTGGTGGCCCAGGTAGCCTGGTACATGATGCCTCCTGTCTCTCCCCTAGTTTTCCCCCTTGCTTTCACTAAAATGGTTTGCCTGCCCTGTAGGTGGCAGTTACTGGGCAGCTGGTGGGAATAGTTGGCCTCTTCTCCATGGGACTTGCTTTTGGTTAATGGCTCTAGAGGGCAGGGCTAGTGGAGTTAGGAGACATTGCTATTACCCTGGCTCTGAGGTTCTGGGTCCCAGATCAGACTCCATAAGAGTCTAAAGAAAAGAAGAGATGACATCCTGAAATAGAATGGAACCTTTGTATTCTCTACAGTGAGTGCCTTTCACATGGTATTTCAAAAAAGTTTGTGAATTTGAATTGAAGACATGGAATATGAACTTGTTTGCTGAAAGAATTCTATAGTAACTCTTTTTACAAAACAAGTAATTGCTTAATTCATGTTTTGTAATTATTCATTTTTCTGTATGTTTTGTTTAAAGTACCTCTATGCCTTTATTGGTGCTTCCTCATTTTGCTCCGATTCTCTAAATTATCATTTTTAATACATAGTGCCCAGATGATCTTTATCCACAAAGAGTGTATCAATGGATTGATAGCCTTATAGTGTCACAGCTTAAAAGGGAACCTTAGAGAACAATCTAGTTTAACCTTTTTTTTATTTTACAGATGGGGAAATTGAGGCCTGGGGAGGTTACTTGGAGTAGAATCCAAGTCTCCTTCTTAGTCAAATGATCTTTCCACTACCCTACACCTATTTCTCATTATGAGATTTTTTCGTGGGGATGAAAGAAGATAGACCCATGGGGGAGAATAGGATTCTTGAAGATCATCAATCATTATAAGACAAAGGATATTCTGCAATCTTAAACTTTTCCCACCCGAGCCCCAGTCACCATGTTATGTATTAATGCTACCACCTAGTGGAGATGATGTGTTAGAAAAATAGTCATTCAGACAAGAAGCTATTTTCTTTATTGACCCTGGAGAGTATCAAGTGGAGGACAACCAGGGTAGGGAAGAGCTTTTAGATCGAGGATCCATTGATGGAAATGAGAAGCAGAGGAGGTGAGAAGTGAGGACAAAAGAGAGACATAATGGTTGTCTTCGAATATTTAAAAGGCTTTCATCATCTGGAAGAGGAATTAAATTTAATCTTTTTGACTCCAGAAGATAGAACTAGGAGGACTAGATGGAAGACATGGAGGGGATTTAGGTTTAATATAAGGAAAAACACCATACTGATTGGAACTGGGCAAAAATGGAACAGGTTCCTTCTCATCAGAGGTCTCCAAGCAAGTCTGCATGATCCAACCTTCCAGGTATATAAGAGATCGTTGTTCTAGTATGGGTTGGATCAGATGACCCCCTAGGATCACTTCCAACTCTGAAATATGCTCTAGGATATGAATCAATGGAATCCTAGAATAAATTAACAAGGTATGGTCTCCTTTAGGCAAGAGTATGCCAGATAAATGTGAGCATGTACAAAAAGGCTATGTAAACTTTCAAGTACTACATACACAACACCTATCATCCTACATTTAACGAGTAGTAGCTGAGAATTATAGAATGGCTTGAGGTCCATAAAGTCCTTTACACACAGTATAGCACAGTGGAAAAGGTGCTGGATTTGGCATTAGAGGACCTGGGTTCAAATACTGTACTGGCTCTGCCACTTATCAATCATGTGATTTTTTTAAAAAAAAATTTTAATTAGATTTTTTATTTTTAGTTTACAACACTTAGTTTTACATGTTCTTGAGTTTCAAAGTTTCTTCCCTTCCCTCCCCCTCCCACCTCCCTCCAAGACAGCATGCAGTCCAATATAGATTCTACACAAACCTTTGCATTAAACTTATTTACACAAGTCAAGCTGCAAAGAAGATTTATGACCAATGGAATGAATCATGAGAGAGAAGAGAAAAAGAGAGAGAGAGAGAGAGAGAGAGAGAGAAAGAGAGAGAGAGAGAGAGAGAGAGAGAGAGAGAGAGAGAGAGAGAGAGAAAGAGATAGCAAATAGTTAGCCTCAATCTGCATTCAGACTCTGTAGTTTTTTCTCTGAATGTAGATAGCTCTTTCCATCCTTTAGAGCTGTCTTTGAGCCTTATATTGCTGAGGAGAGCCAAGTCTATCAAAGTTAGTCATCACGGAATCAATATGTCTGTGGTTGTGTATAATGTTCTCCTGGTTCTGCTCCACTCATTCAGCATTATATCGTGTAGGTCTTTCCAGGTTATTATGAAGTCCATATCTTCCCCATTTCTTATTGCACAATACTATTCCATTACTTTCATATACCACAACTTGTTCAGCCATTCCCCAATTGATGGGCATCCCCTCAATTTCCAATTCTTTGCCCCCACAAAGAGAGCAGCTATAAGTATTTTCGTACAGACAGGTCCATTTCCCACTTATGTGATCTCTTTGGGATATAGCCCTAGGAGTGATATTGCTAGGTCAAAGGGTTAACCACGTGATTTTGAACAAGTCATTTATGCTATCTAGAATTCTGTTTCCTCACCTAGAAAATGAGGTGATTGGACTAGATTGGTCCTATGATCCTATGAGCAAATCTGTGAAGTAGGTACTACAGGCTTTATTACCCCCATTTTATAGATAAGGAACCTGAGTCTCAGAACAGTTAAGTGACTTGTATATAGTCATATAGGGTGTTCCAAAAGTTTTAGTGCAGCAGTTTTAGGCCATTTAGGGTTTACAGTCATAAAATGTCAAAGCTCTTAAGTCTAAGACTTATGGTATGCCTTGTTACAAGTGTTGTTCAGTCATTTCATTCACATCCAACTCTCCATGACCCCATTTGGAGTTTTCTTGGCAAAGATACTGGAGAGTTTTGCCACTTCCTTCTCCAGCTCATTTTCCAGATGAGGAAACTGAGGCAAATAGGGTTAAGTGACTTCCAGGGTCACGTAGCTAGTAAGTGTCTGAGGTCAGATTTGAATTCTAGAAGATGCATCTTCCTGATTTCCAGCCCAGTGCTCTATCCACTGCACCACCTAGCTTGCTTGTACAAGTCAAAAACAAGGTCCAAATCCAGAGCTCTTCTAATGCCAAGTCCAACGCTCTGCACTAACCCCAAGCGGCCTCTCTAGACCCCTAAGAAAGAGCTATCCCCAAGAAAAATTGTGAAGTTTATCTTCTACTCTCCTAGCCTCTTCATCATTAGTCCTTTCTCCTTTCCATGATGCAGCATTATGCCCCTCCCACTCCATTAAAAACAATCAAAATCTACTACGTGAATGACTGAAGTGTCAGTTATCTATACTCGAGTAGGAATTAAAACATCATATTACTTCTCTCAGTAGTATTTGCATTTTTATGTTCAGTCATTTCAGTCATGTCCAACTCTTCGTGACCCCATTTGGGATTTTCTTGGCAAAGTGGTTTGCCATTTCCTTCTCCAGCTCATTTGACAGATAAGGGAACTAAGGCAGACAGGGTTAAGTGACTTGTCCAGGGTCACACATCTAGTAAGTGTCTGAGGCCAGATTTGAACTCCTGAAGATGAGTCTTCCTGACTCCAGACCCAGTATTAGTTAAAGAAATTTCAGGCATTGAAGGAGTGTCCTTTGAAAAGATATTTTAGGGCAAAGCAACCTTTTCTGTAGCTCAGAAATTACCTTCAATAGAAGGCCTCCTGTATGAAAAAAAGATTATCTGTTTGCCCTTCATAAGAGAAGGAAAAAAATCTTCTTTAGCCTGTGTACTCTATACTGTAAAGGTATTTGTCCTATTGCACTGCAGGCAAGACTGGGACATGCCAATCATTAATCTCCTGCTGTGGTAGGGGACAAGAATATTCCCCACCTAGAGTAGAAAATGTAGGTACCAAGTTGGAAGGAAAAGAAGCATAAAGAGAAAATCTTAGCAACATTGGCACCAGAGTGTCTGTGGAACATTCAGACTCAGGCATCTGAGATGAGCCAGCAGACTGATAGCCTCTGTAGGAATTCTAAGCCAAGGAATGAATACCAGATCAGGAAACCAAATTACAGACAGTATTAAGGATTTGGCCATTTGTATAACTCACCCTAATTCTCCAAAGCTGTCATTTTTATTACAGGCTAGTTGAATTCCCTCTGTCTCTAAATTAACAAATCAACACAGTCATGGATGATCACTACTAAGCCTCCTTCTGCCTCAACTGATGTTTTCGCATTGTTGGTCCATATAGTGTTGCTTTGATGTGTGTGTGTGTGTGTGTGTGTGTGTGTGTGTGTATAGCAAAGGCTATGGGATACTAGAGCATGTGCCAGCCCTCTGTAAATAAATCCAGGAACAAATGTGATTTCAATGTTCAAAGACTTGTACTTTAACATTAAAAATCCCCTTATTAACCATTTAGCAGAAAGAGGCTAATCAGTGAATTTTAAACAAGGGAGCAATTCCATTCTCTCTCTCCGCTCCCTCCACTCCCTCCTTAAAATCAAATGAAAGGGGTTGAAGAAAAATTACAGAAAAAATAAGAATGATGCAAGAAATTTATGAAAAGGAAGTCAACCAATTAGAAAAACAGATCCAAAACTTATCAAAGAAAATAATTCTCTAAAAATTAGAATTGAGCTTGGGGAGACTAATAATTTCATAAGACACCAAGGAATAATAAAACAAATCAAAAGAATGAAAAAATAGAAGAGAATGTGAAACATCTTATTAGAAAAACTGACCTGGAAAACAGATTGAAGAGAGATAATATAAGAATTGCTGGACTACTTGAAATTTATGATAAAAAAAAGCAATCTTGTCACTATACTTCAAGAAATCATTAAGGAAAATTGCCCTGAGGTTTTAGAACTGGAGGGTAAAATAGAAATTGAAAACATCTACAGATCAGCACCTGAAAGAGATCCCAAGATAAAAATCAACAGGAACATTATAGCTAAGTTTTGAAGCTCCCAGGTTAAGGAGAAAATACTACAAGCAACTAGAAAGAAACAGTTTAAATACTGTGGAGTTACAGTCAAGATAACAGATTTAGTATATTCTACATTAAACGACCAAAAGGACATAGAACTTGATGTTCCAAAGAGAAAAGCAATTGGGTTTGCAACCAAGAATAACTTACCCAGAAAAGCTGAGTGCAATCTTGTATGGAAAAAATGGATACCTAATTAATCAAAGGACTTTCAGGTATTTGTGTGGAGAAGACTAAAACTGAATGGAATATTTGACCTACAAGAATCAGGAGAAACATAAGAAGGTAAACACGAAAGACCAATTATAAGGTCAAACTGTTGACTTCTTATATGGGAAAATATTATCTGTAACTCTTAAGAATATTATCATTACTAGGGTAGTTTGAAAGAGCTGACATAGATAGAAGGCTTGGGGTTGAGTTGAGTAGGATGGGATGATGCTTAAAAAATAATATTAGATAGGGAGTGGTAAAATGGAGTAATTATCTTGTTCAAATGAAGTATGAATGGAAGAACTGCTACAGCGGAGGGCAGGAAGGGGTTGAGGGCTAGTAGTGCTAGAACCTTATTCTCATCAGAACAGGGTTAAAGAGGGAATGGAATATACATCTAGAAGGGTATAAAAGTCTTCCTAACTTACAGAGAAACAGGAGGGCAAGGGGATAGGATAAGGGAGGGATTCACAGAAGGGTGTGCAGATCAAGAAATAGGAGGGTAAGGGAGGAACCCTTACAACAGTGGATAGATTAAGGAAGGGGAAGGCAAGGGGAAAGGATAATGGAGGGATTCTTAGAAGGGTTTCGGATTAGGGAGGCAATGGTCAGAAGTAAATTAGACTCCCTCTTCCAAATCTACATTTCTACACTTGCTTTATATTATTCCCCTCCATACATTCTGATATTCCAACCAAACTAAATGCTGATCTGTGTCCCATACATAGCATTCCATCTCCCATTTCTACGTATTCTCACAGGTTGAAGAATGGGCTAGAATGAGCTCCTTCATCTCTTCCACTCAGAATCCTCATGTTAAAAACTTAGCTCAAATACTCCTTCCATGAAACCTTCCCTAATTTCCTTTCCTCCTTCCCCAACCTCCCAAATTGCTCCCTATTCAAAATGGTGCAGTTATATTGTATAGTATATTAGATTGTAAACTCATTGAGGGCAAAGACTATATATTTGCCCCTATAGTCCTAGTATAGCACCTTGCACAAAACAGGCATTTAATAGAATGGCTGTGGAATTGAACAGAGCTGCTAGCTCATCTTTTACCATGGTTCCTCCTTGTCTATTGACCCAACATAACATGAACAGCAAAACAGGTCATTCAAAGCAACCACTGCAAGAAGAGTCATGGTCTAGATGCTATCTTTTTATTCTTGGTCTGGAGAGAGAAGAGTTACATGTTTAGGGTGTCTGAGCTCAAGGACCCAAGGCTTTAAGGTATTAGGGAGAACCTTCATGATCTTCTCCTAGTGTATACTTGTCCAACAGGTATTCCCCAATAGCATTTTCAGGTGATCCCAATCACTCTAAGTTAGTGATGTGATCTTCAAGCAGCTTCATGATCTTCACCTGCTCGTCAAGGATTTCAGACTCTAAGAATCCACAGAGCTATAGGAGAGAATCATTTAGGGTCTTTCAGTATCCTGAAGTCTCATATGATCTATTCATCCCTGCCCTATAGTGTGGGAAATAGATGGTGGTCATTGAAAAGTCCAGAAAGACAGTGGTAATTATGATTATGACCAATAGTGTTCCTGGTGAACATGAGATGAAAGATATACCTCTCCTCTTTTTTTCCTTTCTTTTTTTGCAGGGAGGAGGCAGGGCAATCAGGGCTAAGTGACTTGCCCAAGGTCACACAGCTAGTAAGTATGTCAAAGGTCTGAGGTCAAATTTGAACTCAGGTCCTCCTGACTCCAGGGCCAGTGCTGTATTCATGTGCCACCTAGCTTCCCACTATACCTCTCCTCTTAATAAAGAGTTTGGGAGATGGGGGTGGGGAAGACTATGAGAGTGTAATACTGGCTTTCTTCTTTTGCTTAGTTTTCTGTTATAAGGGGAGAGGAGTATATTGGGAAGGGAAAAGGGGGGAAACATGGGCATTTTCATGTAGCATCTACTATGTGCCAAGCACTGTGCTAAGTACTTTTAAAAAAAAAAAACAAATACAACAGCCCTGTGAGGTAGGTACTGTTTTCTCCATTTTACAGATGAGCCCTGAGGCAAACATTGGTTAAATGACTTGCCCAGAGTCACACAACTATCACGTGCCTGTGGCCAAATTTGAACTGGGTTCTTCCTGACCTGGTTTTTTGGATTTTTTTAAAAGGCATCAATAAAACTGGAGAAGTTCCTTCTTGTGCTGTTAATTAGTCTAACTTGGTATCAAAACAGTTACTTGTCTTTTTTCTTATAATTAGACTTAAAGCTGAAAGAGACTTAGATTTCATCTAGTTCAATCTATTCTTTTTCCAGATGAGGAAACTTAGATCCAGACCTGTGCACACAAGCCGTAAGTGTGGATCATAAGTGGCAAAGCTAGGATTTGAACCCAGATCCAAGTCCAAATCCAATATTTTGTTCTTTGCTAAATATGGCAATAGGCTTGAATCTATAATCAAGTGGATAATTAATAATAATATAATTAATCATAGTAAAAATATGTCATATGTAAATACATAATATATAAACATAATATAATTGCATAATTAATATTAATTATATATAATTAATAATAATGATTAATCATCTGATCCTCTGTTTACAAAGCATTGTTCACTCCTTCCCAGACAGAAGGAAGAAGAGCTGATGGTCAAACAGCACCTGTTCCAAGTTTGACCTACTCTACTTGGGATGGAAGAAACTGCCCAGATGTCAAATCAAGACAAGTCAAGAAGCATTTATTAAGTACCTAGGACCTTGAACTACACTTCTTTGTATACATACATACATATATATATATATATATACATATATATATATACACACACATATATATATACATATATGTGTGTGTAACATATAACATATTTAAATTTATATATACATATACAGTTTTCCAAAAGTCTTAGTGCTATTTTAAGCTTTAACAACCTCAGAAAATAGAAATGTTACAAATTTATTTTTAAAATAACATTTGGGGCAGCTAGGAGGTACAGTGGATAGGGCACTGGCCCTAGAGTCAGGAGGACCTAAGTTCAAATCCAGCCTCAGACACTCACTAGTTAGGTGACCCTGAACAAGTCACTTAACACCGAATGCCTCAAAAAATTTTTTGAAAAGTTATTTAAAAATTTTAAACACTGAGATGTATCTTAGTAAAATTCAACAACCACCATCTTGTACTATGTATCACACTGGTCTATTTTCAGACTTCATAAAAACTTTTACCAGCTGCTGCTCAGTGACTAAAAGGATTGCACCTGTAAATCTAGTGTGAAGATTATTCAAAGAACTACATTTTGATGCATACCTGACAGTTTTGATATGACCCCACAAGGAAAAGTCTAATGGAGATTGATAAGGAGGCCAAGAGTAGCCAAGCAAGAAGGCTTCCTATATTCATCCTCCTATATTGATCTAAATGTCAGCCAGAAACTGTAGCGTACCCAACACATGATAACAGGGTGCCCCATCTTGTTAAGATTAATGCTTTAAATTGTTAAAAATTCATTAAATAGACAAATGTAAACTAAATTTAAAATTTTTTAAATTGTGGTTTTTGTAAGTTGGTAGCATTTATGCTTCTAAAATTATTAAAATGTAAAACTGCCCAAGAATTTTGGGATATGCTGCATGTTTTACCAAAATTGTGATTTTATCAGTATAGGAAACTCCCAGTAAAGAAGTACCCCCGACAATGCAGTTTGACACCTGATCTACAGAGAGACAATTGCTTGTAAAGAGTTGCTTTGGACGTGGAAAGGTTACATGTCTCGTCCAGGGTCACACAGCCAGCATGTGCCAGAGGAAGACTTGAACCCAGCTGGCTGGGTCTTCTCCACTTCAAGGTCAATTCTCTTTCCATTATGCCCTGCTGTTGCAACCAATACATTTAACTCAAGTAGATATTACAAAACATCTATATGTATAATCTGTAATTCTCCCTTCTAGTCTGGAATTTTCATGAAGGCAGTGACCTATTTAAACTTTTCATTTCTCCCAGCACTCTTTGGAGTGTTCTGTGCTCAATAGTCACTTAAGAAACGGGGAATGAATATATAAAAAGCCTCAACCGTTTACTTACATGTGGATCTTCTTTCTCTTTTGCCTTATTGTACAGTGCCAACAGGTCCTGGATAATAATCTTTTCAGCCGCAAGAGCCTCTTCCGTGGCACGCAGGCCGTCTGACCAGTTTGCCACCTCTGGCTTCTACAAGAGTCCCCAGTAATATGCTTTAGACATTTGTTTAATGAGTTATTCCCCACAGGCAGAGGAGCAATGGGGTAGAATTGTTTTTCCAACATCCCTAATGAGTAGTCATCCATTCTTTGCTAGTATAATGGAGGACTGGCCAATAAGCCCAACTCTTATGAGCATGCACAGTCATGCAAGGTGCCCATATGGACATTCTGTAATTAGTTCCAATCCACTAACCACAGTTGGCCACACAGTCTGACATCAACTCTGGCTTCCAGACCTCTGGAAGCCCATGTGATTGTAGCCATATTAAATATTCCTTAAATGGGGCAGCTAGGTGGTACAGTGAGTAGAGGACTGGCCCTGGAATCAGGAGGACCTGAGTTCAAATTCGGCCTCAGACACTTGACACATTTACTAGCTGCGTGACCTTGGGCAAGTCGCTTAACCCCAATTGCCCTGCCTTCCCCCCTCAAAAAAAAGCGCCAATGCTCCTTCAGCAGGAAAAAAAAAGACAAAAGCAATCACAAGGCTGTGTGTTCATGGGTTGATATGAAACATCATCTCTGGTATAGCGACAGAAGCCTGAGGACTTTCGTTCCACCAAAAGCATCCAACAGTCCTTACCTCCTCACTTGAGCACTACCAAGTAAGGAAGCAGAAAGCACTTGCTTTGGAAAGCTAGTAGTACCTTTTGAATATATCCCAGTTCTAGCTCAGGAGCTAATCAGAAATGTATCTTTAACCATGCGGTTAGTGGAACAGGATCTAGTTGCAGGATGTCTGCATGCTCCAAAGTTCACCAAGGACTGCATCAACCTCACATGCTGCACATGTTCATAAAAGCTCGGCTTATTTCACCAGTCCCCTCTAACACTAGTAAAGCCTGGATGACCACATGTCAAGTATGTTATGAAAGCAATTATCTGGGATTTGGGTAGACTACTAGATGTCTGCCAAGGGCCCTTGCAACCCTTAGATTCTGTGATACAAAACCATTCGTTAGCAGTGCCCTCTGAATCCTTCCATGGTATCTTTTTATTTCTGGCTTAGTTACATCTGCTCCAGAAAGGTAGGGGCTCATAAATTGTACTCACTAGGATATTTTCCATAACAGGATGTCCTCCCCTTTTGATTAGGTACTGAAGAAATTTCTCTGCTTGTTCCTTCCTCTTTTGGGACTGTTTTCGGAAGAATTTTGTGAAGTGATTCAGGGTCATATTATGATCGCTAAAGTAATAAGCCTTTGGAGGAAGAGGAGAGTTAGGTCATAGTCTAGATGTAGATAACAGAAAAACATCTTCCCATGGCATGCAAGTGATTTCACATTTAAGAAAAAGTCCGGGGGCGGAGTCAAGATGGCAGCTGGAAAGCAGGGACTTGCGTGAGCTCCCTTCCAAGTTCCTCTAAAAACCTATAAAAAATGGCTCTGAACAAATTCTAGAACTGCAGAACCCACAAAATAGAAGAGGGAAGCAGGGATCCAGCCCAGGACAGCCTGGATAGTCACTAGGTGAGGTCTATCACGCATGGAACTAGGAGCAGAGGGGAGCAAAGCCCAGTGTGAGTGTGGGCAGGACCAACCAGACAGGGAGCTGGGCAGAACAGGCCCCAGCACGCTGAATCAGTGATTGCCTCCTCAAATAGATCCCAAAAAGAAAACTCCTAGGAATGTTGTCACCAAATTCCAGAGCTCCCAGATCAAGGAGAAAATATTGTAAGCAGCCAGAAAGAAACAATTTGAGTATTGTGGAAACATAATCAGAATAATACAAGATCTAGCAGCTTCTACATTAAGAAATCGAAGGGCTTGGAATATGATATTTCAGAGGTCAATGGAGCTAGGATTAAAACCAAGAATCACCTACCCAGCAAAACTGAGTATCATGCTCCAAGGCAAAATATGGATTTTCAATAAAATAGAGGACTTTCAAGCTTTCTTAGTGAAAAGACCAGAGCTGAATAGAAAATTTGACTTTCAAATACAAGAATCAAGAGAAGCATGAAAAGGTAAACAAGAAAGAGAAATCACAAGGGACTTACTAAAGTTGAACTGTTTTGTTTACATTCCTACATGGAAAGATGATGTGTATGATTCATGAGACCTCAGTATTAGGGTAGCTGAAGGGAATATGCATATATGCGTGTGTGTGTGTGTGTGTGTGTGTGTGTGTGCGTGTGTGTGTATGTATATATATATGTGTGTATATATATATATATACATATATATATATATATATAGACAGAGGGCACAGGGTGAGTTGAATATGAAGGGATGATATCTAATAAAATCAAATTAAGGGATGAGAGAGGAATATATTGAGAAAGGGAGAAAGGGAGAGAGAGAATGGGGTAAATTATCTCACATAAAAGTGGCAAGAAAAAGCAGTTCTGTAGGAAGGGAAGGGGGGCAGGTGAGGGGGAACGAGTGAATCTTACTCTCATCAGATTTGACCTGAGGAGGGAATACCATACACACTCAATTGGGTATCTTACCCCACAGGAAAGAAGGAGGAAGAAGATAAAAAAGGGGGGATGATAGAAGGGAGGGCAGATAACGGGAGGAGGTAATCAAAAACAAACACTTTTGAAAAGGGACAGGGTCAAGGGAGAAAATTCAATAATGGGGGATAGGTTAGGAAGGAGCAAAATATAGTTAGTCTTTCACAACATGAGTATTGTGGAAGGGTTTTACAAAATGATACGCTTGTGGCCTATGTTGAATTGCCTGCCTTCTTAGGGAGGGTGGGTGGGAATGGAAGAGGGAACTCAAATTTGGAACTCAAAGTTTTAAAAACAGATGTTCAAAAACAAAAAAAAAGATTTTGCATGTAACTAGGGAATAAGATAGACAGGCAATGGGGTGTAGAAATTTATCTTGCCCTACAAGAAAGGAAGGGAAAAGGGCATGGGAGGGGAGTGGGGTGACAGAAGGGAGGGCTGACTGGGGAACAGGGCAACCAGAATATATGCCATCTTGGAGTGGGGGGGAGGGTAGAAATAGGGGAAAAATTTGTAATTTAAACTCTTGTGAAAATCAATGCTGAAAACTAAATATATTCAATAAATAAATTTTAAAAAAGAAAAGAAAAGAAAAAGTCCCCTTTCAAAGATGAGCAACAGCAAAAGTACTTTATGCATTATCTTTATGCATTAGCTAGGTGACACAGTGGTTAGAGCACTGGGCCTCGAGTCAGAAGACCTGAGTTCAAATCTGGCCTCAGACACTTACTAGCTGTATGACCCTGGGCAAGTATCTTAACCCTGTTTGCCTCAGTTTTCTTAGCTGTCAAATGAGCTGGAGAAGGAAATGGCAAAGGACGGCAATATCTCTGCCAAAAAACCCCCAAATGGGGTCATGTAGAATTGGAAATGACTGAAATAACACCAAACAATTCCCTTTTATAGATGAGGAAACTAAGGCTCAGAAAGTCAATGTGACTTGTTAAAAGTCAACAAGCGGGAAGCAGGAGAGTGAGAATTTGGACCCAACTTAGTGAACGTAAAACTTGGCGATCTTTCCATTCTATTTAGCTGCCTTTTTGTATTTGTTGACCCAGTTATCTAATTGATAGGAATTGAGGTAGTTTAATAAGCCTACCTGCCCCCCCTCCCCATTTCCCCTCCCTTTTCTCTCTCCCTCTCTACCTGTTGTAATCTTGGAAAATCCTAAGATTGAAAGGATAAGCAACTTAATTGTGATCACAACAGCTGATGAGGATCGGAAGGTGGGATTTGAACCTGGGTCTCCTGACTCCGAGGCCAGCCTTCCTCCCTTCCCCCCGCTATTCCACACCACATCTCAGTTTAATAGCACTGAAACAATTGTAAAATGTCAGCAAATATAGGGAAAAATTGGGATCAGGCTAGCCTTGTCTGTGGCTTGACCCTTGGGAATCACATCTCCTGGATTGTACTGGCTTCTCACAATTTTAGCAAAGAATCCTAAAATGCCAGTTAAGCAGGACCTTAGAAAACTCACTTTATGTAGCACCTTGGTCCTAGATTAGGACTAACCTATGTAAGTTTGGAGAGGCTTATCGCCGAGCAGGCTGTAGGGTACTGAAGTTTGGGGGCCGCGGTAATTCTCGAAGACTGCTCAGTTACAGGGGTCATGATTTGTGGCTGTGAAAGGTATGTGGGATCCCTCAAAATTCTGTCACTTTGCATACTAGATCTCCTTGTTGGAATGAGGAGTGGGGGAAATGGGGTGGGCTTATAAGCTTCAGACTATCTATGTGCCCTAGCTTCCCTTGTAGGAAGAGGAGCATTATGGGATAGCCGAATGACTCAAGAATGTCTGGATTCCAATCACTACTTATCTGTGTGACTATGGAAAAATCCTTTAACTTCCCTCAGCCTTGGTTTCCTCTTCTGTAAAATGGGATTAGTTTCTGTAGCACTTAAGTCACAGGGTTTTTGTGAGGAACAAATGAGATGATGCATTCATTGTTATTGTTGAGTCTTTTCATTCATATCCTATTCTCTGTGACCCAAGGTCACACGGCTAATATCTGGGACAAATTTGAACTCAAGGAGATGAGTCTTCCTGTTCCCTGCTCAGTGACCTCTCCACCATACCACCTATCTTGCACCTAGAGCTATCTTTAAAGTCCCTTTTAGCTCTCAAGTGTATGTTTCAGTGAAGATGCAAGGTATTTTTGAAATAAGTATACGCATTGAATGAGATTCTCAAAGGACCCTTGAACAGGACTTTAAGTCCTTCTGATAGCGAGCAGCCCATGGGATGTTCATTGCCTTTCTAACCTGTAGAGAATGGGGCCAGATTTACTAGCCTCATTACTCAAGCTGTATTGACTAATCCAGGAGGTAGCCGCCCCCTACTCCTTCTTCTCTTCTAAGCTCAGCTGAAAGTCAGCTGGGATAACAGTTCTTCCCAGCCAGATCTCATTCTCCATTTGGAAAATTTCAGGCCTCTGGTTTCTCTTCTGACCTACTCTCCATCTCTGGATCCTTTGGGGCCTTATGAGCCCCCCAGCATCAGAGAAGCAGAGGAAATGATTCCAAGCAGTCAGTGTTATAGCAATTAACCTGCTCCAAATGCACAGCAATCTCTGGATTATAAACACATAGGAGTCTGAGCTAGAAAGGACCCCAGAGATCATTTAATCTAACCCTCTCATCTTACATATGAGAAAACCAAGGCTAAGTGAGATTAGGGGACTTGCTCATTGTCCCATAGGGAATTAAGCAGCAAAACTGAGTGGGACATAAAGCCAAGGGCTCTAATCCCAAAGCTGCTGCTTCCTCATCCCACCAAGAGACTTACAACTTAATAAATTTTTTATTAGAAACCAATTTCAAACTGGGACAACTCTAGAAGGACAACCAGGCCAATGAGGGGACACGAAATCATGACAGAGGGGGATTATTTAGAGGAGCTAGGAATATCAAGCCTCCAAAAAGAAAAGATTTGGTAAAGACTTGGTAGCTGTCTTCTTATATTTAAATCATTGCCTTGTAGGAAATAAAAATTAGACCTGTTCTGCTTGATCCCAGAGGACAAAACAAGATATGGACTTCGGGGAAGTTGAGTGACTTGCCCAGGGTCACACAGGTCAATAAGTGATCCAGCTAAGATTCAAATTAGAGTCAGTCAGTCAATAAATATTTATTAAGAGCCTACTCTGTGCCAGGTACCTTGAGGAGCTTGCAGTCTAATGAGTAGAAAGGATAAACTTAGCCCCACATTCAACAACCCAAAAACAGTCTAAAATTAGAACGGATTATGTAAAAAAGTAGTTTGTTCTCCACCATTTGGGGTCTTGCAGCAGAGACCAGATGACCAGTTAAGGATGCTGTAGAGGGGTGCATGCTTCAGGTACGGGTTAGACCAAATAACTCTGAGATCCTTCCAACTTCCAGATCCTACCATCACTTGGTGAAAGGACTCGAAGCTCTGACATGAGAGGGGAGGGGAGTTCTTTAAAGTAACTAGGGATCCTGAGCCCAGATGTGGGGGCGGGGCGGGGGGGAGGGAGGTCGAGACATGAGCAGGACCTGGTAGCAGCTGTCTTCCAATATTTGAATGGTTGTTTTGTGGCAAAGCAATTATACTACTCTTGAGCCCCAGAGGACAGATCTAGAACCAATGGGTTTGGGAAGGCAGATTTTAGTTCAGCATAAGAGTTTCCCAAAAGGAGCCCCAAAGTGTAAAGGGTGATCAGTGCTCCATCACTGGAAATCTTCAAACAGAGGCTAGATGACAACTTAGTAGGAATACTACAGAGGAGATTCCTATGTCAGATACAAGTTAGACCAGATGATAAAGGTCCTTCCAACTGCAGAATGCTAGAATCATTCTATTTACATCTCTAGTCTTTAAAGTATACAGTCAATAACACTTGCTTCCTTTAACAGACCAGCACACTCCCTGATTCACTGAGTCACCAAAGGCCAAAGCTTCTTATACCAAAAGCAAAGTGTCAACTTAAAGCTAGAAGGAAGCCAACAAGATTTCCCATCTCCCCTCTTTCTTTGCCAAAGGATATCACACGGCTAGGGAGTGAGCTATTCCTAGTTTGCTATCACTCCTATCAAACCAGGAGACTTAGAAACTTACCATGGTAAAATAGACATAGCTGGCATGCAGCTCCATATTTATCATCTTATTGATAGAAAACTCACACTCTGGATGGAAATTCTGGGACACCGAGGTATCCATTTCATTAACCTCAAAATTTAGGTTTAAATAAAATGTATAAACACAGTAGCTTCTGTGCACCAACTCAGAATTCCTAAAGCACCTTCAATTACACACTTCCTATTAAATACATTTGGCCCAGTTAGGTGAAATTGAAGGAGGAGGGCTGCTGCTATGCACCAATAGAAAGCTCATTACATCACCCATCAGTATAGTGACTGTTTCCCCACACCACTTCCACATCCACTCCCCACAGGTGAATTCATTCAGCCCTGAAACAGGTGGTGAGCTTAACTAATTTACCTTCCAGGACCTTATTAGGATAATTGAGTGACAATAAATTGATGAGGCTAATCGGGATGAGGGTGAGGCAGTCTGGATGAATGGAAAGAGTTCCACCTTCACCAGTGTATGGGTCAGAAAGTACAGTGGAAAAAATGCTGGAACTTGGGTCAGAGGAACCAAGTTCAAACCCCCAATCTTCTGCTTTCTGGCATGCCAAGCAAGGTTTTCCCCAAAACTTCAGCTGCAGTTCTAGCCAGCCCTGAAGTCTACCAAAAAACTCCAGTTTCTTCCCCCATTCTTCATCATTATATAAACAGGTTCTTTTCAAACCCTGATCTGTACCAGTTTTGGTGAGCGGTTACAAACTACCTTAGCAAAAGGACAGCTCCCCTTTTATAGGTTTTGGGGGAGAAGAAATTCTGAATTGTACAAGTCTGGCTTTTCACAGTGAGGAAATATTGATTAAGCTTATACTGGCTGTTAAATATTGATTAAGCTTATACCAGATCCACCTAACTCTCACCTATGGCTCTAAGAAGCTGTAGCCTGCATAAGCAGCCACACCCTGGTAAACATTTTCAGCAGACAGGCTAAACCAGGTTCAGGGTAACTGAGGGGTCTCAAAAGCATTGGTGAGTTGAGGGGGTATCTACCCCAAGCATGTGAAGACTTCCCCTGGTGGAATGGGCAGATGAAAACAATTTGTTCCAACAGCCATGAAGGCAGCTGAAGCAAGCATTGTGGAGAGCTTAGAGCTTCGTTAGACATTAAAGACCAGCTAATGATCCAGCTAAGATTCAAATTCAGGTATTGTGGCTCCAAGCTCAGAATCCATTCTCCTGCAGCATGCTTTCTCTTATCCTTCTCTTAACTAACTCTTATTACCCATTAGGCACTATTCCGTAGCAATATAATGGATACCTTTCCCGTGACTGTGTAGGGATGTGTAATGGTAATTTAAATTTGAAGATCTTTCCCATCTATTAATAGGCCCATGTGACTTCTTACTTCACAGGAAGCCTAAGTCACATGGTAGGAGGAGCTTGTTGAACAAGAGGAACAGGAAGAGGTGGAACAGGAAATGCTCAGAGCAGTTTGAGCTGAGGGAGAGAGCAGATGTGTGCTAGCTGTGTTGTGAGTGTGTTTGTGGGAAGGCTCCAGCAGGGGAGGTGGAACGGTTTTGAGATGGAGACCTTCTGTGCTGTGATAATGTGTACTAGTTTCTTTGCTGCTATGATGGATGGGACTGACTGGTTTTGGGATCTGGTTCTTTGATGTCTAAATAAATTGTTTACTTCTTCTACCTTATATATGGAGTCTTATGTTTTGCAATACAAAACTACATAGGCAGATTTACAATTATCGTCTATATTGTGATTATTGTCTTGCCAATACAGGATGGCAGATAATCATTCTCCTTGTCTGAGAGGCATTCTTACAGATTTTCCTTAAGTCAGGTTAATCCCAATACGCTCTGGTGGAAAATAAAGTTTAATATGTATAAATTCCCTTCTGCTAAAGTTCCTCTTGGGTGTCTTATTGTGGGATGGAGGCAAAGCTACAACTAGCAATTTTGGTGCAAAATGCACCAGAGGCAAGCAGCATGAAGCAGATTAACTTTGTAAGACATTTAGTTGGAAAGCAGAGGAGAGACCTGAAGACACAGCCCCTTGGAAAGGACACCGGAAGGCTAGTACCTCCCATACGTAGGAATCCCAGGACACTATGGGTGGGGGAGAACAGGGCAGGTGGTAGGTCATGGAGGAAGCTTTGTCAATAAAGGACAAGGGGAAGAAAGAAGTGGGCCACTTGGCAGCTTCCTATTTAAACATTCTTGCTGACTAGGTGCTAAGATCAGTTGTTTCTATGCTACTTAAAGAGTAGCTATCTGCACCCAATAAATTTCCGTTTCATGGAAAAAAGCTTCAGTCACTACACCCTAGTTACAGTTCTGAGTAGAAGTGACCCTAGATTGTTGAAGATTATGTCAGTTGAACTCAAGCTCTGGCAGATCCCAACAAAATGAAGAGGTTTCCAGTATGGACCCAGGAATGGACGATACACTTGTGGTTTGAGGACCAGACTAGCGAAGTCTGAATGAGCTAACAAGCTCATTCCCAGGTTGGTCTCAGGAGAATCAATTTTCCTCCTGTATCTTTGAAGTTTGAACAAGTCTATGCAGGATGAGCAGATGACAAAACTCTAACATTCCATTTTTTTGAGAAAAAAAGTGGTGGATGGTGCTGACAGGACCTTCTGAATGCCTTAAAGGCAATCAAAGAGTATCCCCATCACCGTGTTGCCAACCAGAACCAGTTATTGAATGTATGTGTGCATATTCCACAGTTGCTCCAAGGCATTTCTCTTTCACATCATCATAATTCTTCCTGAAGCAGACTTTATAACATCCTCCCCAAGGAAGGGTTGCATCTACTAATTAGGCCAGACCTCCATTTCACATTTGTTCTGAATACACACACACACACACACACACACACACATACATATATATATATATGCATATGTATATATATATATATATGTACATGTTGTCTCTCCCTATAGGACATAAACTCCTTGAGAGCAGAGATTGTTTCATTTTTTTGTCTTTGTATTACCAGCATCTGTCATATAGCAGCACCTGGCCTACAATAGGCTTCAAATATGCTTGTTGATTGATTAGATTACATGTGTGACCTTAGGCAAGTCCCTTCTCTTCTTTGGGACTCAGTTTCCTCATCTATTAAATGAAGATAGACTGCATGACATCTAAAGTTTTTCCATCTCTAAATCTCTGACCCTATATTACTCCAATCACAAGTTGCAATGATTTATCTTTAGCAATCAGACTGTTTGCCTACTGCACCTTCTTGGCTGTGGCTGCTGCAGCTACTGATGTTGGTGCCTTTTGTCCCTGAGTGGTGGGAATGCAGTGAGGCTTTCACATCATGATAGAGCAGAAGAGAGAGGGAATAAAGGGATTGTGGGTGGGTAGTTGAGTATGTATGCTTTATTTTAATGTCATACACAGTTAACCTTTCCACTTCATGGGGCTTACCGGCATGGCACTCCCACGATATGGAAAATCTGTGTAAAATTTTTTGGCCCTCCCTTCATAGCAGAGAAGAAGTCTGAATGATTATAGTATTAAAAGATTAAAATATAGTATTATATAATACCGTACATGTTTTATGCATTTCTGAGTTTCCAAACTTTTCTGTGTCATCTGCTAGCTTTTGCATGTTGTCTGTGGCTTCTGCAAAACTCCCCAAAGATTCTCATTTAATTTCTTATGCTGACCCAGAATATATTGAAACCATGATGGGATGGAAGGGATAACTATATAATAAAACTTTAATTATCAATGTTGTATAGTCTAACTATTGAAAGGGGTAGAGACAGAGCCAAGATGTAGCATCAATTACATTTTTTAATATTTTCATCCTCTAAATTAGAACTCAGAAAGTGGTAACATGCAGAAAAATAAAAATGAAGCTTTCTCATCAAAAGTCAAAGGCAGAAATAGAACTGCCTTTATTAAGGAGAACTCATACCTTGACTACCCTCTAGTGGCTGAAAGAAATATTACAGATCACTGGAAGATTGCCCCACTTAAACTCAGATCAAAGAGAAAATGACCTAAGTAGGACACCATCTTGTGTCTGGCTCACATATTACATACCGAGTTACTCCAAAACTGTCAACCAGATTTTAACTTATTTGACAGCTGTCTCTCTATATGTTTAAAGGAAGGAGCAGGTGTAACAAACTTTGTGTTAAATGTTTGGAATTACAGTCCCCTGCCCTCACACACCCCATGCCCTCACAGAGTAATATTTTTTCCTGGTATAAAAAACCCTGAATTAATTTTGAACTTACCGGGGGGGAGAGGGGAGAGAATGATGGTCTGGAATCTCACTTCTTCCACTTTGTGCTCTCTTCTCTTTGCCCAGATCCCAAGGATTGGGCGCTCTAAGGTGATGGGCTGGCTTGAAATTTGGTAATCAACTTCCCACTTTTCCTTCTGCCTTCATTCTTAACAATTTCAAGTATTTAGAAGTAGGCATATTAAAAATCAGCTTTATCCCTGCCCTCAAAAAAGATTCTTTACTTTCCTCTACTACATTAGTCTAATAGGAAAAAAATCCACCATCAACAAAAGTCATTCCCATGTTCCTTTTGTGGCAAAAGCAACTTACTTTTATATTTAAACAAATGTTGTGTTTTGGTGACATTTTGACAATGTACAGTTTTTTGTGAATTTAAATTTCTTTCTTTCTATATTTTAGAACCAATCTCATTTTTAATAAGGTTGTGGGGGGAGCCTAAAAAACTCCTGTTGTTGCCATGTGACATTCCACAACTGTAGCTGTAGAAAAAAGAGCCTACGATTGAATAAAAACCACATTTAATAGAAAATAATAATAATAAAAGAGGTAGCACAAACTGAGCCAAACCGAAAGAGAAATTTTACCAGCCTTTGTATCCTCCCCTCAAGTGTTTCTTTCACTTTCCCGAAGTTTATCGAAACATCAGAGCTATTTGCATGTTTGCATGTCAGTTATTAGCAAAGCAGGGGAGGAGGCATGTGCAGGCATTGAATGGGCACTTAGAAAGGAGTTTGGGTATGGTTATTCCCAGTAAGGTACAGACTATGAGGAGATCACATTACTTGTACCCTGTGGTGGGGAAGAAATAAAAAAGAATTCATCTACCCTAAACTCAGCTCAGAGTTTGGTGTGAGAACCTTTCATTGAGAAAACTAAGTCTCATCTTCCTAATCTGACTTCAGACACTTACTAGATGTGTGACCCTAGGTAAGCCACTTAGCTCTGTTTTGCCTCAGTTTCCTCATCTCTAAAATGAGCTGGAGAAGGAAATGGCAAATCACTCCAATATCTTCACCAAGAAAACCCCAAATGGGGTCACAAAGAGTCAGACATGGCTGAAAATGACTGAACAACATACTGCCTACAAACTACGGAGCCAAAAGACCATTGACCACCTAAGGCTGTTGGCCAGAGCGTCCTCACTATAAAAGTGGGGTGATGCTTCCAGGGAAATGGTAAAGGCACCAACATCAGTAGCTGCAGCAGCCGCAGCCAAGAAGGTACAGACCTAAAGGCAGACCTTTAGGAGATAGTCACAATGAAGCCAATAGCAGCAGTGGTGTAGGAGACAAGTAGTAGGTGGTACCTTCAGAGGCAGAAAAGAGCAAAAAAGAGAGGAAAAACAAGAGACGAAAGCTACCAAGGTAGATAGGGAAGCAGCAAGATAATCCCAGAACCTCCCCTAGGAGGCAGAGCCACTGAAGTATGCTTGGTCTCCAGGCAATTGAGCCAAAAGAACTCAGACAGGAGGGATTTTTTTTTTAGCTAAGGAATGAGGCTGAAACCAGATTGAGGGTGACCAACAGGCCTCAAGCCCAACGGTAAGTTAGGGCAACGTCTGTCCCAAGCATGTGAAGACTTCCCCTGGCTGAATGGACAGATGAGAATGCTTTGTTCCAACAGCCATGAAGGCAGCTGAAGCAGGTGCCACAGAGTGCTTAGATCACCAAGGTCATCCACTTCATCCTGGGCCATTGTCAATCAACCAGACCTTTGTCTCGCCATTGAACTTTGATGACTCTGGAAGAGAGAGTGAGGCTGACAACTCTGTGCAACTCTGCCTCACTTCAATCCAATTCATGCACAAGTCAATCCATTACCCATAATGTCATTGCTTCTCCTTGAAAAGGAAGGACAAACAACAACTCAGCTATCCAGTGACACTGGCCTCCCTGCTCTTCCTCTGCCAGACTCCAGGCATTTTCACTGGCTGTTCTTCACGCCTAGAATACTCTACCTCATCGTTAATATATAACATAATGTATGACACATATTACATAAAATCACGTAATGTTTAACTTTGATAACATGGTACAGATAGTTTCCATTTCATTTGATCCACTGCACCTTTCCAGATCCCCAGTTTTTCGAAGGTTATAGGAAGCATGTTAGCAAGAACTTCTGACTGTTTTTTCCAGTATCTTAGAATGTTGTTCTCCTCGGCTAGGGGACTAGAATTCATCAAAGGTACCAGCATATGGCTGCCCCTTCTCCAACATAGGAAAGGAAGTAAGGAAGACAGGTTTGTAGGAAAGGATAACAAATTCGGTTTGGGGTGCGTTGAGTTTGAGCGGCTGTAGATCAGTTACTCTACAAGCATGTATTAAATGCTTACTACAGGCGAGGCACAATGCTAGGCACTGGGAATACAGGTATAAATAATGAAACAATCCTATTCTCAAGGAGCATACATTCTAATGAGGAAGACAAGTACTTACATAAGTATATGTGGAAAAAATATAAAGAGAATCTGGAAAGGAGGACATTCACAACTGGCTTCATGTAGAAGGTGATGCTGGAGTCTCATCCTGATGGAAGTGATGGGTTCTGTGAAGCAGAGAAGAAAGAGTGCATTCTGGGCTTGGGAGATGGCTGGTGAAAAGGCGAGGAGACAAGAGATGGAGTGCTATGCATGAAGAATAGAGAGAAGATCAGTTTGTCTGGATTGTAGGATTTGAGAGAGGAAATAGTGTTCAGTGAGCCTGGAAAGATAGGTTGAAGCCAGGTTGTGAAGGAAGGACTTGAAAAACTAAACAAAGGGGTTCAGATTTTATCCTAGAAGCCTTAGGTATCCCACTGGAGTTTATTGAGTAGAGGAGTGACATGGGCAGATCTGCATTTAAAGAAAACCATTTTGTCTGAGTGAACTGGTGGGAAGGGAGACAAATCAGGAATGAGTATAACCAAGGGAATGTAACATTCATGTTGTAACAGCAATATTGTTTTAGAACAACTTTGGGTGACTAAGTCATTATGACTGTTATAAATACTCAAATTAACTACAAAGGACATCTGAAGCAAGATGCTAGCTACCTCCAGAGAAAGAACTCATAAATAGAAGTATAAATAGAATGACTTTACTTATATATACACATATACACACACACATATACATATATATGTCTAATGGTAGCCATCTCTAGGGTGGGGGGAGGAGTGGAAAAAAAGAAATTTACATGATAACTTTATTATACATTTAAAAGGAACAACAAGTTGTATATAATAGGTTTGCAGTTTTATGTGCAATCATCTTTTTTATTATACTATGTTATGGAAATGCTTGTTTCATTCCATAAATTAAAAATAAAATAAATTTTAAAAATTTAAAAGGAAGCTGCTGTAATAACCCAGATGAGAGTGATGAGACCCTGAATAAAAGTTATAGCTGTGTCAGTAGGGGTGGGATGGAACACATGTTTTGGAAACAGAAACAGCAAGATTGGGCAACTAATTAGATGTGTAGGGTAAAGGAGAGTGAGAATTCCAAGAAAAAAAAGAATGCTGAACGTGAGAAACTCAAAAAATCTTGATGCTTTCAACAGAACTAAGTTTGGAATCCAGTTGGAAATGTCCAATATGCAGATAATGATGTGAAAATGTAGCTTAAAGTGTCAAATGTAATTTCGTCTGCTAAAAAATGTATAATGCTAATAACTTCTCAGCTGGAGCATTGAAGAACTTAGAAAGCCCTAGGGAAATCTAGCTCTCATCTTCTTGCCAGTTAGGATTACAGGTAATTTTGTAACAGAATAGTATCCATTCAGGATCTTTGAATAGCTGAGCCCAGCCTCTCAAGCCTGGCTAGAACTAAAACAACAGAAAAAGGCCAGTCAAGCACTACATTTAGGCTCCGTTTTACCCTCGATCCGTTATAGATACTGTGGTTTTCAGATAACCCAGTTGAACAAATTTATTACTTTTGCTATTGTCTCTAGCTTCTAGAGGACTCTATAAGCTTAGGGAGGATTTAGCTACTCAAAGTTATTAAATAGACATTGACTCATATGTTTATCTACTCTTTAGAGTAGATTCAGGTCAGTGATTTGGACTCAGATTACTGATAAAGTTCTTTTTAGGATCCAAGTATTCTGCACTCCTGGAAATAACAGAACTGCATGGTGCAAAAGTTGTAGTTGTGTTAGCAGCCTGCTTTTGTTAGCAAATTAGATTGCTAACAGCTACACTCCAAAGTTTTATTTTCTCTCCAAACTGTCCTAGAAAGAAATTCCTCCATTTGCAAGTTAGGGTACAAGTAAGGGAAAGTTTTTATTTTGTCCATTGTTAAGGCAGCATGAAAAACATCAGCAGGCACGTGGGAAAAGGAATCTCTGTGGGGCAAGTAGTGAATTCAGAGTGCTAGTTGCCCACAGGTACTTATAGTTACAGTTTTATTAAGTGCTTTCAAAGACCTCACGATCTAATGGGGGAAACCATGCTAAATAACCGTGTACAGGCAAGATACGAGGTGTCTCACAATTCTAAGACTTCAGGAACAACCTTTATATACAGGATAAATTGGAGATAATTTTAGAGGGAAGATGTGTGGCATTCACGATTGGTTAGCCACTGGCCTTAGGTACAGTTTGCTATGTTTCAGAGGAGGAAGCAGGGGATGTCTCATCTGCTAGTCTGTCATTGGCCTCAGGAGTCTGGGACAGGGACACAATCTCTTTGTCTTTTAGATGGCTTTGGCCAATTTAAAGGAAGACAAAACATAGGGGTTAGACATGATGCTTATCTACATTGAAATGAAGACTTACTCTAAAATATTATTATCTACTCCTATCAAGGAAGAGAAAATGTCGTGTCTGCTTTCTCTGCCACCATAATACCAAAGGTGTGTTACTGACTCTGATTCTCAAAATACTTTTGTCATCACTTTACATTGCCCCCACTCTTGCTCCTTCTCCTTTGCTACAGTAGTGTGTTGAAAGACCGCATTAGTGCCCTTGATCGACTTTTGGATCTCTAGGCCCAGAGCCTCAAGCTCTACACAGCCTGAATCAATTGAGGGTAGGGAGTGGAGTCGGCCAATCTAGAGCATTCATCCAAAAACCACTTTCATTTAAAAAAATCACTTTGCCCTTAATGAGTTTTCTCCTGAAGTTTCAAAGGATTCCACATGTCCAGGTCTGCATAGATATGGTTTAAATGATCCGAGCTCCAATGCACACACCTTATTCATCTTAGATTCAGCAAGGATTTTATTTCACCCCATGGAAATGCAAAATGCAAAGGACTAGCCTATAAACAACAGACCTAAATATCCTTCCCCCCCATCCAAGGCTTACATAGTCTTCCAGACTCATAACATTACCCTGTGCTTTTAGCTCCCTTTTAACCTACCCACTCCCAGCCCTTCTCCCTAAAGAGATTCAAACACTTGGGATAGACTGGAAGCCAACTCCTCACCCAGCAGAACAGTTTACTTACTATAACAGAGATCAACTTTGCTCCCCCACATCATTGCCCAGTTCTAGCTCCAAGGTACTTGCTTGCCCCATGAGACTTAGTTCAGGAACTTGGCAAAAAAAAGTGCTGCCTCCTCTCTCCAGCTCCAGATACTCTTTGTGTAGAGTCTATGCTAGTGATGGCTGTGGCCATCTCTCAGACCTAGAGAACACTGCCTTGCCATGGACTGAGTCCAGGAATTCCACTTTGGCCTCTAGAAAATTGAATCCAGGCTCTCTTCCCATTCCACCACTGCCATCAGGTCCTTCATGAGGCCTTTCCCAGTCTCCCTTCCCCACTCCGACATAGTGCTTTCCCACTCAGATTGCCTTCTATTTCCACTACACACACACACACACACACACATACACACACACATGTATGTATGTATGCATGCATGCATGCATGCATGAATCTTGTATGTATATAGTTACTTTCATGTTGCCTGTCCCATGAGAATTGAGCTCTGTGAGGGCAGGGACCATGTTTTTGCCTTTGCATCTCCAGTACTTAGCACAGTGCCTGGCACATAGTAGTGCTTAATAAATGCTTGTGAACTAACTGACTGATGAATTTCATCTGACACTGCCTATCATGCCAAGTAAATGAGAACAAATGCAGCTATACATCTGTACCAGGTCTCTGGTTCTAGATGGGTCTGAAGGCTGCCATCTGTCAGGTTGTATGTCTCTACACTCCCCTAGGCCCCCAAGATTGAAAGACTCCACCCCTGCCTCTCCATGGCTGCCATTTGCTGCTACCTGGTTTTTGAGGATGGTGGTGGGAGGAGACTTACAGATGAAAAGACTTAATACTGACACCTCCACCTTCCACCCCAGGTCACTCAACTCTGCTCAGGTCCTGATCTATACCCTGGCAAGCCTCCATAACTCTTCTTTTTTCCAACTTAATAGTATTTTATTTTTTCCAACTACATGTAAAGATAGTTTTTAATATTGACTTTTACAAAAATTTTTTCTCCATCCCTCCCTCCTCACCTTCCTCCCCAAGATGGCAAGCAATCTGATGCAAGCTATGCATGTACAATCATATTAAAGATATTTCTACATTAGTCATGTTGTAAAAGAAGAATCAGAACAAAAAGGAAAAATCATGAGAAAGAAAAAACAACAAAAGAGAAAATAGTGTGCTTCAATCTCCATTCGGACTCCATAGTTCTTTCTCTGGACATGGATAGCATTTTCCATTATGAGTCTTTTGGGATTGTCTGATTCCTTCTTTAGACTCATCCCAAAAGTCAACTCATATATGACCCCATCAATGCATTCCAAATGTTGAGGCTTAATCATTCATCTTTTTAAAAATAGATTTTATTGCTACTTTTTAAATATCAATTGTCACTTCCCAGTGATTTCCCCCTCCCAAGGAACTCTCTCTTATGCCAGAAAAGTCTAGGTGAGCAAAACAAACCAATACATTAGCTATGTCTAACAATACACCTTTATTCCGCCATTTTCCTACAGAAAGGAGGGTGGGATTTTTTTTTATTGTCAGTCCTCTGGAGTTCAAGTTGGTCACTGCATTAATCAGAGTTCTAGCATAGAAGAAAAGAGCCTGATTGTGGTCACTATATAAAGTGTTCTCTTGGTACTTCCCTCTAGATCACTTCTCACAAGTATCCTAGGGTTTCCCTGGATTCTGTTGCTTTTTATGGAACAATCATATCACATTGCATTCATATAACACCATTGTTTGACCCTTCTCCAAATGAGTGATTACCTTTATTTCCAGTTTGGGAGTTTGGGCTTTTTACTTATTTATTTTGCTACCACAAATAGTGCTACTACAAATACTTTAGAATACATGGAATCTTTCCCTCTGTCTTTGACTTTTTAATATAGTTTCCAAATATTTTCCAGAATAATTGGACCAATTCAATTAACAGCTCCACCAACAATGCATTAGCTTTCCCATAGCCCCTCCAACACTCATCATGGTTTTCTTTTGTCATCTTTGTTAATGTGATAGGTATGGAGTAAAACCTCAGAGTTGTTTTAATTTGCATTTCTATTATTGTTACCAATTCTCTTATTACTAATCATTCACTTTCCATGGGGTATAAATGGATTGACAGATACCCAACTACAAGTTAATCCCCTGGCTCATTGAGTAGACAGCTATTCCTGGCTATATGTCATGAGCTCCTAGAGCTCCCCAACCCCCATCTCACAACCCTTTGACAATATTCCCCAGTACTTCCTCCTTTAGTCTCTGCAGAAGAGGTAGCTCTGCTCTACAAGGCCAACCCCTCTACATGAATTTTTTATCCCATCATCTTCTGTCATCTCCAATAGACTGCTTTCACCATCATCTCCATTCTCTCTCTAATCTTCAGTTTCTCCACATCTACTAATTCCTTCAGAGATGTCTACAAACATGTTCAAATAGCCATCAACCTTAAAAATAAACACCCTCACTTGAGCCTTCTATGTCCTGGAACTATCATACTATATCTCTCTTCCACTTCTCAGCCAAAATCCATTGAAAAATCTGTTTATATTTGGTTCCTCAACTTCCTTTCCTCTCACTAACTCTCTGTCATCTGACTTCTGACATCATCACTAAATTGAAACTGCTCTTTCCAAAGTTACCAATGATCTCCTAATTGCCAAATCTAATGGCCTTTTCTCAGTCCTCATCATTCTTGACCTCTCTGCAGCCTTTGACCCTTAACCATCATCTCCTCTTGGACACTGTCTCCTCTCTGGGTTTTTATTTCATTATTTTTTCCAGATTCTTCTCCTGCTGTCCAACCATGACTTCTCATTCTCCTTTGCTGGATCATCACCCAAGTCATCCAAATCACGTCCGCTGTTTGCGGGTTTACCCCAAGGCTCTCTCTTTGGACCTTTTTTTCTTCTACTTCTATTCTCTCTCACTTGCTGACTTCATCAGCTCCTCCGGGTCTAGTTATCATCTCTATTCAGATGACTCCCAAATCTATATATCCAGCCCCAGTCTCTCTTTGGATCTCCAGTCCCACATCATTATATGTCTTTTCAAAATTTTGAACTTGATTTCCTACAAGCATCTTAAACTCAATATTTAAAACAGAATTCTTCATCTTTCCCCAAAATAAACCTCCTCTCTTCCCCAATTGCCCGTTAATGTTTAGAGCGTTACCATCTTTCAAATCACATAGGTTTGTAACCTCAGTGTCACCTTTAACTCTCAATCACTTCACATATCCAATTTGTTGCTAATTCACATTATTTCTATGTCTTTTCCATGTGTCTTCCCTCTACAGAGAGCCTGGTTTTGTAGCTTTTGCCAATTTCAAAGATATAAATGCTCACACTGAACATTTGGCAATTGGCTCTTGTAAGTCATTTAGAGCTGGCTCCAACATACCCCTGACAAGTATATATTGATAAAGGCGAATGAGTTCATCCTCACTGGTAGATAAGATAACAACTGCCCTGAACACCAGCAATCTCCTGTAGAGATGGAAGGGTTAATGAAATATAAAGCTCTTCCCATATAGGCCTATGTGACAACATACATTGCCCCTTCGCCTTGGAACAGGGGCTATGTTCCCAGGGCTAAAGGTAAGAGTGTACGTGGCTGATTACTCTTCCTTGATGGGTTGGCCACCCTTCTAGAAACATATAGAATCAATCCTGTGTTCTTTAGAACACAGGCATTTTGTCTTATCAATCATGGATGTCTTGCTCCTTCAAACTCTGGCCCAGTCCACAGCCACAACACATACTGTGCTGAGTCACATAGAGCCCTGGCCTAGAGCCAATCAGGTACTGAGTCATGTAGGCTCTGGTGCCTTTTGGTGTTGAGCCGATCAGGTGCTGAGTCATTTAGGCTCTGGTGCCTTCTGGTGCTGAGCCTATCAGTTGCTAAAACACACCATGCCAATTTTTTTCTTGTTTGAAACTGTATATATTCTGGGAAATTGATATTTTTCCCCGGGGCTTCACTCACGGGAAGGACACTTTGCCAGAGGCATTTGTTTCCCTGCTGAGACTCTGGGGGCTGTTATCAAGGGACCCCCAGCATGTGAACCCAGATGTTGGTGCTTCTCCAGTTTGGTGATGTATGTAAATATTTCTATTAGTTTGTTAAGCTTTATCTTTATTTTTCTATATTTCTATAATATTGCTTTATATTGTCCCTGTGTGCAGAATAAATGTCACGCTTTGTTTTGGGTGAAGAGTGCTTATTATACACCAAAATCCAATTCTGAGAAGTACTTACAGAAATTATACATATCTCCTTAATGATACCAAGATTGAAGGAAGACCAGCAGAATCTATGTGGTAAGTCAAAGGGACCTTGGGGGCCTAGATTAATGCCTTAATTTTACAGTGGAGGAAAATGACACGCAACAAAATGAAGTGACTCTCAGCGCAGGTAGCCACTTGCATCAGCAGAGCCAGAACCTGAAAGGTGTCTCCTGACCCCCAGTGCAGGGCACTTTCCACCACCTTCAAAAGATACCCAGTGTCAAGGAGTTGTCCTAGTCATTGCTTCATTATCATTAACCAACAGGTTAGCTTGTGTCAAGCCACATTAATGGAGTAGATAATTTGGCTTTGTCTCCTTCTTCTCTCTCTTCACTCTCTTTCCAATGGGACCATTCATCATCTGTATGCAGAAGACTACTAAATCTATAGATCTTGACTTCATCTCTCTCCTATCCATCAATAACACATTACTAATTACCTTCTAGAAATCTCCACTTGGATATACCATAGGAAACTAAAACTCAACATGTACAAACCACGTAACACTCCCAAGCCAGTTCTCTCCATCCTGCTTCCCTATTTCTATTGAGGTCACCATTATAGCTTTTTATTACCAATGTTCCCTCCATATGCAATCAGATGCCACATACTGTCAATTCTACTTCCATAGCACCTCAATTCAACAAGCATTTATTAGGTCACCTGGCACGATGTGCCAGGCATCATGCTGATCTCTAGCATCCATTCCCATCTCTTCATTCACATAGCCGTGACCCTAGTTCAGGTCACCCATTACAGGTACCCATCAATGGGGAAATGGCTAAACAAATTGGATTACATGAATATAATAGAAGAATGCATAAAAGCATGGAAAGATTTATTTGAATTGATGTGTATTAAGCAGAACCAGGAAAGTAATACGCACCACTACAACAGTGCGAATCAAAAGAGCAATAATCTAAAAACTGAATGCTATATAAATATAATCATCAAGCTTTAGCATGGCAGAGACTGGAGCTTATGGTGCAAAGTGACGTATGCACTGTCAGATGCTGTTAATGTCTTGCTTGCTTTTGTTAAATTGTTTTAATCTTTGTAAGAAAGAAATATTGGATGGGGGAAGGAAAGAAGAAAATATTGAGAAATGTTTGCAGTGTTAAAACAAAGGTATAACTAAAACAAACAAAAATAAATTCTAAAAAATTAAGTACCTGAGGATATTTGGGAAAAAATCTTCCTAAAAAATCTTTCTTCCCTACAGGTAGGGAATTAATGAAAAGAAATGCTAGGGAAGGTGGCCTAGCCATAGCAGATCTTAAATTGTATTATAAAGTAGCAATCATCAAAACTACTTGGTGCTGGCTAAAAAATAGAGTGGTGGGTCAGTGGAATAGGTTAGGTACACAAGACACAGTAGTCAATGACTATATTATAATCTGCTGTTTGATAAACCCAAAGACTCCAGCTTCTGGGATAAGAACTCACTATTTAACAAAAGCTGCTGGGAAAATGGAAAATAGTATGGCAGAAACTGGGCATAGAACAATATCTTATACCGTATACCAAGATAAAGTCAAAATGGGTACATGATTTAGAAATAAAGGCTGATACTATAAGCAAACCGGGAGAGCAAGGAATACTTTACCTGTCAGATTTCTGGAGAATGGAAGAATTTATGACCAAACAACACATAGAGAACATTATGAAATGCAAAATGGAAAAATTTTATTACATTAAATTGAAAAGTTTTGTATAAACAAAGCCAATGCAACCAAGATTAGGAGGGAAGCAGAAAACTGGGAAAGAATTTTTACAACCAGTGTCTCTGATAAAGGCCTTATTTCTAAAATATATTGAGAACTGAGTCAAATTTATAAGAATACAAATCATTTCCCAGTTGAAAAATGGTCAAAGGATATGAACAGGTAGTTTTCAGAGGAAGAAATTAAATATATCTATAGTCCTATGAAAAAATGCTCTAAATCACTAATGATTAGAGAAATGCAAAATTAAAACAACCCTGAGGTACTTCATCACACCTGTCAGATTGGCTGGGCTAACACAACAAAACAGGAAAATTATAAATGCTAGGAATAAATGTGGGAAAATTGGAACACTAATGCATTGTTGGTAGAGCTGTAAACTGATCCAACCCTTTTGGAGAGCAATTTGGAATTATGCCCAAAGGATTATAAAAATGTACATACCCTTTGACCCAGCAATACCACTTCTAGGGCTATATCCCAAAGAGATCATACAAATGGAAAAAGGACCTACATGTACAAAAATATTTATAGCAGCTCTTTTTGTGGTGGCAAAGAAGTGGAAATTGAGGGGATGCCCATCAATTGGGGAATGGCTGAACAAGTTGTGGTATATGAATATAATGGAATACTCTTGTACTATAAGAAAAGATGAGCAGGTGGGCTTCAGAAAAACCTGGAAGCACTTATATGAACTGATGCTGAGTGAAGTGAGCAGAACCAGGAGAACGCTGTCCACAGTTACAGCCACATTGAAATGACTAACTTCGATAGACTTGGCTCCCTTCAGCAAAGCAAGATTCTAAGACAACTCCAAAAGACTCGCAATGGAAAATGCTATCCACATCCAGAGAAAGGATTACAGAGTTTGAATGCAGATTGGAGCATACTATTTGCTCTCTCTTTCTCTTTTGTTTTGTTTTGTTTTTTGCTTCTTCTTTCTCATGGTTCATTCCGTTGGTTATAATTCTTCTTTGCAACATGATTAATGTGAAAATATGTTTAATGTGAATGTATATGTAGAGACTATATCAGATTGCATGCTATCTTGAGGAGGGGGGAAGGGAAGGAAGAGGGAGAAAATTTAAAACTCAAAAGCTTGTGGAACTGAATGTTGTAAACAAAAAATAAATAAATGTTTAAAAAAAAAGAACAAATCAATCATGGGTGTCTTGTTCCTCTGAACTCTGGCCCAGTCCACAGCCACAACACGTCCTGTGCTGAGTCACACACCCTGGCCTAGAGCCAATCAGGTGCTGAGTCATGTAGGCTCTGGTGCCTTCCGGTGCTGAGCCTATCAGTTGCTAAAACACACCATGCCAAGTTTTTTCTTGTTTGAAATTGTATGTATTCTAGGAAATTGATATTTTTCCCCGGGGCTTCACTCACGGGACTCTTCAGTGGCTCTTTATTGCCACTGGGATAAAATATAAACTCCTCACCCTGGAATTTAAAACTATTTCAAGTCTGATTCTAGCCTAACTTTTGGGGCTTATTTCATATTACTCTCCTTCCTTCATTCTAGCCAAATTAGTCTGCATTTTGTTTCCTGAACTAAGCATTTCCATCTCTCACCTCCATGTTTTGGCATATGCTACCTTACATATCTGCATGTACTTCTTCCTCACCCCTCACCTCCACTCTTAAAAACTCAAGTTTCCTTCAAAGCTTGGTTCAGGTGTTATCTTTTATAGAATCCTTTCCTGATAACTCCACCACCCAACAGTCACTAGTACTTTCTCCTTACTCAGAGTTCTCTTATATTTCTATAAATATATTGTGTTTGTGTAAATATTATAATCCCCAAGTAGAATGTAAACTCCTTGAGGGCAAGAACTATTTTTTATTTTGCTTTTGTATCCACAACCCCTAACCCAGGGCCTTCTACATAGCAGGTTCTTAATAAATGCCTGTGGAGTTCTGTAGTCTGCTAACAATTACACCTTTCTTTTTCACAACCTTACTCAAGACAGTATAAAAGTCATACATTTGGGGAATTGTCTATTTCACCATTTCTCTTCATAGCAGGTATTTCAATCCAACTCAAGGAATAATGCAGAACACTTTAAGTAGTTGAACTACTTAAAGAAATCTTCCCTCATGCATTGTTACTGGTCCAGTCTCTTGATGATATGATCAAGTTGGAGACAGAGGAAAGGTGTGACATTCTCTCTGGACTCAATCCCCTCCCCCTTTGCTGCCTCTGGATACAGAACCAAGGGTCTGGCTCCTCAGTGTTCTCCTAAAGCTCAAATTCCTCCTCTAATGCATCTGCTTCCAAAGAAGCGTCTAAATCTTTCAACCAATCCCAATACATTTCATCATCTGACTTCATCCAATGGCTTGTAGCACTCTACTCCTCCGACCTAAGTACGCCTTGGATTGGTTGAGTGATTCAATGAAGATGTCTAAGAACTGTTCACATCTAGTTCACACATTAGATTGAATTTTCTAATTCAAATCCCACAGTCCACTGTGGTTTATTAGATGACGTTTTCAGTTGGTTTTATTCCTGGTTCTGATAATATCTTTCTTTAAAATGCTATTATGCAGCCTCTGCTAATATCTTGCTACGTTGTTTTGGATGAGCCATTTAGCCTTTCTAGACCTTCAAGTCTTAGTTGACACATGTAAATACTTTCGATGTTGTTGTCGATATTTGGTATTTATGAAGCTGATGGGGTTGCTATCTATGTGTGGCTGAAAAGACTGAAAGTACCACAAGCTTGCTTTGTCACAGATCATTTTTCTGAAGATAATTCTTTGGCTAATAGTGATAGTCACTGCTGCAGCTTCTCTCACTTTTCAGCTTTGCTTCTCCATTATATCTCTGATACCTCAATAATCCACATAAGATATATATATGTATATATATAAATACATACATATATACACACATGCACATATACATATATGACGTGTGTGTGTGTGTTCCAATTTAGTGCATTTGTTGCTGTTTTTGAAATGCTTAAAGCTGGACTTTAACATTTCTTCTGCCCAGGTTCTCATCCCCTGCAACACAATAGATAATTGGATATTTTGTTATCAACCCTCTTCCACACATATCTAGCCCACAATAGCCATCACTGGGGCAGGGTGAGTGGGGCTTTGCTTAAGGCAGAGAAATTTCAGAGGACATTGACAACATTTTCAGCCCTTCAGCAGATGGAAAATACTGAACTTAAGAGTTAGTTAACAAAGATAATTAATTTTAAAAGGAAGCTACCTGATGGCAACTTCCTATCTCTCACCTCCTTAGCAGCATACCAGATAAGCTCCTTCCCCTCTGGCCCTACTTTGCATCCTGCTGCCACTCTTCTCCCCCTTCATTGAATGTCAGAATCCTAGCATTTCCTCCCGTAGTGTGATTTTTTTCTTATAAAGTTGTTTCGAGGGTACATTTTTTATTTCTGCCCTTAGAGCAATTTATATGCCTTTCCTTGGGCACAAAAAGTGCTTATCATGGCTCTACAGCCCACAGAGCCTCATTTGATGCTTTTAAATTGAATGCCTAGATACTCAAGCAGATTACTGCAACTGAGACATGTTGAGAATATCAAAAGAGAGTATGTTGGAGAGCTACAAAAACTGGTAAGAAATTGGATATATACTTGAAGTATCTACCAAAGCAACGGGGAGAGCTATGACTAATTTCTTTTGAATTCTAAATCAATATTGGCTCAGTAATAAATTGTAACTATATGTCTTGTTTCTTCTGTGTATTTATGTTCCTTTTTAAGGACAGCTTAAGTTAAAAAAATTAATCAGACCTTATTGGGATTTGGCAACAGATTCATTTAGCTCATGCATGATTCAGCACACATAACACTAAAATGATATAGAAGTCCTCTAATTTCCTGCTTTCATTTTCAACCCCCTCTAATGCTTTCTTTAGTGTTTCCAAATTAATCTATTGATCTTTTCCTAAATAAATAGCAATGAGCAATATATAAAACACTTGGCAGATATTAAAGCCCTATGCAAAGAGGAGTTGTTATTATAATATCCCTCCCATAACTAAAAATCTTTATCCCTTTTTATCAGTATCAAGTACAAACCACTTAGCTTATTATTCAAACTCTGCATAATCTAGCATACTCTAACCCTACGATAGGAATTTGAGCTGGAAGGAACCTTAAAGATCATCTAGTTGAAATGAAGGCCCAAGAGGTAGAATTACTTAAGATCATGAATCTAGAACTGGAAGGCATTCAAAAATCCACCTGGTCCAACCCCCTCATTATGCAGAGGAAGAAACTGAGGCATAAGTAGTTATATGACTTGCTTGAGGTCACACAAGCTATAAGCATCAAAGCCAAGATCTGAACCCTTTTTTGACTTGTTTCACTTGTCACACACTTCTGCTCTAGTCAAACTGACCGATATACATACACGTCATAAAACTGACCCAACCAAAATCCTTCATTTGAAAAAAAAAACACTTATACTTTATAACAAAATCCTACTGAAACACAATTGGCTAATTAACTATTTCTAGTATTACTGCTATGAACTGAATTGCCCTCCTAACGTTTCACCTAATATTTTGCTATCAAGTAAAAAAAAAAGTATAGGAAATGTTTTGCAAACCGGCATGTTGATACTTGTCCTCTGAGCACTCCTTATATTTTTGTCTCTGAGCTTCTGATAACATCATTTTGGGCGGGTGGGGCCAAAGAACTCTGTCCATTCCTTTGTAACCATCCAAAGCCCACCCCTCTTCAAGGTTCAGCTCAAGTCTAGCCTCTTCCATTGTCTTCTTTCCATGAAGTCTATAATGGTTTCTTTAACATCTTAATCATATGGCACACATTATTTGTCCTACTCCCCTCTTGGATCATTGCTTTGTCATGGCAGACGGGCTTGCCTAGCTCAATGAAACTATGAGCTACGCCATTCAGGGTTACCCAAGACTGACAGGTCATAGTGGAGAGTTCTGACAAAAGGTGATCCACTGGAGAAAGAAAACAAAAATTGTTAGCTTATAGGAGTGTGTACATTCAATTGCACTAATAAATTCTGCTACCTGTTAAATTATTTTGAGCAGTGTTATAGTTGTTAAGAATGAAACCAGATATTCCATCTACATTTACTTCTGGTGGCTGAGAGTTAAGATTCAAGAAAAACCAAGAGATCTAGGAATACCACAGTACAATAAAATTCCAACCAAGAACTACTCAAATTTAGAAAACAGAAGGAAGTTAGGTGATGAAATGACTCTGTAAGGGGGTGTTCTTTTCAGCCTTTGGCACTTTTGTTGATTGAAAGGTGCAAATGTGAGATTTGCATGAGAAAAATAATAGGAAAGCAGCCTATAGCAACAATGCAGTTATCCAGGACAAAGTCTGTATCAGTACCTGATATGATCAGGAGGATGAGGATGATCATGATAAATATGATAATAATAATAATGATAGCTAGCATTTACATAGTCCTTTAAGGTTTACAAAGTACTTTTCCAATATCATCTCGTTTTGTCCTCACAACAACCCTGGGAGGTAGGTGCTATTATCATCCCCATTTCACAGTTGGGTCCTTGTTTCTCAGCTGCTCATCTGCATATGACTGAAAAGAGAACTCTGACATTAATAGCCTGGAAATCCTGGATACCAGAACTGATTTATGGTCATTGAATGAATGCACATGGTCTGGTCATGGCTTAGCTGACAGAGTTAATAATTACATAATGTTCTGGTTAATTGCCATAAGCCTAAGTGAGCTCTCTCACTGAGAAGACCCAGCCCTGAACCAGGAAGGGTGGGTCTAAGAAAATGTATTGGTGCTATGTTGAAGAGCAGCAATGTTTGTCCACACAACCAACTATTGCCTTGGATGTGGAGATCCCTCAGGACCCAGTCAAGAAAACAGAATTGGAGAAACTTTTGCAAATTCCAGACTGTAGGTCTGGACTAATTTTGAAAGAGTATCCCACTACCCTGGAAGTGAAGAAGCTGGCCCATCAGCAGAGTAGCCAGAGTAGCCTTGCATTGGGACAGTCCAGCACACCTGCAGCCCAGCTTAACAGTGGAACCAATCATCTAATTGAGGTACAATGCCCCATCAGTGAACTCTGTAAAAACAGTCCCCCCTAAAGAAAGGCCTTCAAGGCTGGCAGTTCCAGATTTATGATTCGCTTTGGCCACATGTGTTCTCTACGTGAATGTCTCATATGCATGGTACTTTAAATTTGTGCCTTCTCTCCCCCACAGATGCTACGTGCATTGATGGGAGAGTACCCTCCAGGTTTACAAGTAGAATTCTGCATGATTACTTTTCTTTCTTTGCCTTTTGAGTAAATGCTTTTTATTAAGAATTATTTGAATCAGCCAGCTGATTTATAAATGGGAAGTATACCAGTGGGAGCTACAGTAGTAGTAGTATAGTCACCCCACAGGTTTACTTACCCCTACAACCTTAAGAGTAGATGTAGATGTCCCTCTTTGAGGGACCTTAATCTGCCAGCATAAGCAAAGATTGGTGGAAAGTGAGCATGACAGGATATTGGCCCAAGCCCAGACCTTTACTCCTTATCCCAAAAGAATTTGGGTCCCATTTGTCCATAGGCCCTGGAAAATCCCCCACCTTGAACTCTCCTTGAATCTTCCCACTTGATCTGGCTTTTCATGCCCAAATTTGTTACCCTTAACATTGTCTGTTACCTCTGGATTGACTCCAGCTACTTCCCACTCTTGACCCGTCAGAATCCCATTCTCTTGGTCCCTGGAGTCTGACCGCTAGTCACCCCAGTGCCATCAAGCTCCTCCTTAGACTCCTCCTCAAGATCCTCCCTGGACACCTCCTCCAGTCACCCCGGACTACTTGACCACCCCTAGATCCTTCCCTTTCTTTCTGTATACAAGACCCATCTTGCTTCCATGAAGGTGCTAAGATTCCTTAAGAGTCTAGTCAATGCTGAGATTTCTTAAGAATCTGGCCAATGTGGCAGATTTTTAATAAACTTTGTTTTTTCTTTGGCTGAAAGAAGGCTTGGGTCGAATTTATTGGGGCAGGACCCGGCGTGTCAGTATTTTGGGGTCCCAAGTACCCCTAAACCTCAACAAGCCCACTGAGAGAGAGATCACATAGAAAAATACAGAACAGGCAGTAGTCACATGCTTCAAATATAATACTAGTAATCAAGTTTACAAATCTTGTTTTATGGCTCAAAAGTGGTTTAAAGGTCTAGATGGAATTCCATAGAAAGCTCTTTCAAATATCTGTGGTTTATGGCCTCCATGAGCTCTGACATTAACTTGTTCCCTTAGATACATTAATTGAATTTTAGCTCCTTTGTTTCTTGATCTACTAAATGAATATGTGACAATTTTAACTTATTTTTAATAGTTCTTCTAAGAAGTAATTGATTAAAAAAAAAGACTGAAGACAATGAAAAAAATAAAGTATCTTTTTAAAAAATATATGGCAAAAGAACCTAAAGAAAGCCAGAGAAGTCATTTGATCCCTTACTGCTTTGTATTAGTGTCCATATTCTAGGTAGAACCACTAAAGAAAATATAAAGGTAAGAAATCATTCTTTCAGTGCCCTGATTATGTTGTCATGTACTGAATTAAGATAATAGAGACCACATTCACACATAGGATCCTAAAAAGAACATTTAGGAATCTCAGATCTGAAACCACCTTCCATTAAAATATAGAAAAATGAGAAAATGCTCCAATGGATCTATAATCTCATCTTCTTCCAATGTTACAGATCTCAGTTCATGCATATTTTCTTTTCATATGAAACCCTCCCATCAACTCGCTACAGAGAGATCCACTCAAGAGTGCTGGGAGATTGCCTCTAGGTCAGGTGTTCTTGACCTATGGTTCTCAGACTAGAGATTTCAGGGGCCCATGAACTTGGACGGAAAAAAAATACTACATCTTTTTTTTTCACCAACCTCTAACTTAAATTTAACATTTCCTTCAATTATTTAAAAACGTTATTCTGAGAAGGGGTTCGTCTAGGTTTCAAAAGACTGCCGAAAGAGTGTATAACATTCAAAAAGGTTAAGAATCTCTCCTCTAGGCTGCTATCATTCGTTTTTCAGTCATGTCCAAGTCTTTGTGACCCCATTTAGAGTTTTCTTGGCAAAGATACTAGAGCGGTTTGCCATTTCCTTCTCCAGCTCATTTTTACAGATGAGGAAACTGAGGCAAACAGGCTTAAGTGACTTGCCCGGAGTCACACTAGTATCTAGACTGGATTTGGACTCATGAAGATGAGTCTTCTTGATTCCAAGCCCAGTGCCCCATCCACTACACTGTCTAGCTGTTTCTTGCTATGGGTCATTGGTCCTCAAAATAAGGGCCCAAAATCCCAGGATTTTGTGGTATGACTCTAAAGGGACTTTGGCAAGATTCCAAAGACTGTATGGAGAGTGGGAGAGTGAGAAGACGGATTTCATTCTGCTATCCCTTTTATAGCCTTCTGTGAGGGCTTCTCTCCAGTACAACCACAGCTACCCTCCGTTCATAACTGCTCAATGCACTTGGCTCTCCCACAGTATAGCGCAAGCTTTCAAACTCCCCCATTTTGCCCCTCTGGGTAGTTATAACCTTATTGCCACCCAGAGTACCCTGCAGCAGTAGATATGCAGTGGCTATTGGAAAGCTGTTACTTTACTGACTCATGACCTATCATTTGATTATTGATAGTATTGTGTTTTTCAATAAAAAAATCTTAGCTACATTGACAAATCTAACTAAATAATTATTAATAAATAATTATTATTTGTAAGTTTATCCTGTCCTCTAAGACATACTCAGGAATTATTTAGAAAGCACATTCAATCACATTAAATTAATCTCATTTAAAAGTATTGTTAACAATATTTTAATAAAAGCAAAATATTTTGTACCACTAATTAACAATTTATTTTAACTTTAGCAGATCCTTTTAAATTTCTATTTTATGTATATTTTATAATGTATATAATATATTAATATAGTGTACATATATAATTTATAAATAAAGAAATATACACATATTGGGAGTAAATGCTCAAAAAATGTTTTATTGATAGAGAAGCAAGATCAAAAAAAGTATGGGGATCAATTCTCTAAATCAGCAGTTCTCAAACTTTTAGTCTCAGGACACCTAATTTATACTCTCGAAAACTACTGGGGACCCCTTAAAAAGCTTTTATTTATGTTATACCTATCAATATTTATTGCATGAGAAATTAAAGCATGCTTATTATTATGCAAATAGTTTTGACTTTGTGGACTCTCCTGAAAGGGTCTGGTCATCAGACCTCTTGGAGAACTGCTGCTCTAGCCTGCTTTCCATTTCATGGAGACCAGTGGGACATACAAGGCTATTCATTGGTTTTCTCTTAGTCTCTCTCGATATTTTATCATCTCAATACCTTTTCTGCTCCTAAGCTCTCTGATGACATCCATCATATCACTCTTCCTGTCAGAAGATAGCATTTAATTGGGAAGTTTAAAATTGTCCAGTCTACAATAAAAGAAACTGAGACAGAACTCTGAGCCAATGGCACTTTATTAAAGGGTTCACTGTCCTATCTAATGAAGTGGGCCTCAGATCTTCCTCATGACCTGAGGTATCCCTAGTCCCCAAGACCTTATTTTTGAGGGTTCGGTACCTAAATATACATAAGAGGCATGGTAAAATATAGAATCTCATTGGTTGATAGAACTTGCTCTTGAGAAGACCTTGACTGACCTATCTTGACCTTTCAGAAGGTCCTGATAGGCTACCCATGGGCTGGTAGAAAGGCAGGCCAAAGGTGACAAACCAGGGCCATTTGTTGGTCAAGTGCTCATGGTCATCTCCCCATGTTGGGCAATGGAGGGATGACAAGGGGCAAAGGGGCAACAAAACTACCTGGCCATGTAATTGAGTCAGCTCTAGCACCCTGGGCTTGATCACCATAAGAAAGAAAAAGAAGGGTAGAGGGCCTCTAGTTAGCTTCCTGTGGTTAAGCAAGTGAAATTACAATCTGCAGTTCACAGCTCTGGGGCCTAATATATAGAATTTATAATTACTACCCCTATGGAATCATATCACATTGATTAATACTGACTGGAATAGAATGGAGTCCAAATGAATCATTTCTCACATAATCATGAAAGGAGCTATTTTGTAAATGAAAATATATTGCGAATACTTGAACAGGTGTAACAACAATGTTACTTGCAGCTGCTGTGGAGGTGTAAGGCCAATAACATTAGCACACAGGAGGGCTGCTAGCACAGGTTCTTTGATCTGCTTTTCTAAGGAAAGCAACTTTAAGGGGATAACAATCTTATTTTAATTAAACATACATGTATCATTCACTCAGTTCAGGGGAAAAAGTCAGCACCCTGAACTTCAGAGAAAACACAAACATAAATTATAAGCAAAATTATACGAGCAGAGCAAATAACACAAATCAGCAGACAGGGCTTCTAATTGTCTGTCCATAGCAATACACACATAGTTACCAGAGAGAAAAGCACCAACATCTGGGTTTTCAAAGCCAGGGGCTCATTAATGGCTACCCAGAGTCTTCTCTGGTCAAAACATATGAACATTCTTCTAATGAGTGAGCCCTAAAGCAAAATGCTAACCTTAGAGTATATATTTCTTCAGGGTCAGCCCACAGAGGACATCACAACCATGTCACTCAAACTCATGTGACTTAGGCAAGTCATCAAAGACTCATGATTCAAACAAAGGCAAGACTCAAAGGCACTTGATTGCCTTAGTGCTGAGAAGCACTCCGAAAGAAAACACAGCAAAAAGTCCCACTTTGCTTGCCATTACAACAGGTGATATATGAGTTGAATAATTTTTAGCAGTCATTACCAGCATTCTGTGTTTAAAAATAATCATTTGGCTAAAACAATGTTGACATAACTTTGTGAAGATAAGTCTGATCCTACACACCTCTACCCCAAAGTACTCTGTTTTCACTGTATTATCCCTTCTCTCCTCCCATTCCAGAATATAAACTCTTTGAGTATACTTTGTTTTTGTCTTTTTATCTCAGGTGCCTAGCACATAATAGGGTGCTTAATGATACCTGATGAATGAAATGGAATGGAATCAAATTACAAGTCTGTCCTTAAGTAACTGTAGAAACCAGCGATTATCTATGTCCTGCCATTTGACTTGACTTACCTGTCTCCCCTTTTCTCTTTCTTTTTCAAAAGATTCTGTGGCTCTGAGATGAAAAGAACACAGAGTTAATTACTCAGAAATAGTTTTAAGGACACTATTTTCCTTCTATTTTAAACAGTCATGTTTTTGAACAGTGAAAACACAAGGATCAGTTAACGAAAATCTCGGATATTGGCTTCCTCTTTTTGGGGATGCTATAGTGACTGAAAGGAATGAGAGAGAGAGAGAGAGAGAGAGAGAGAGAGAGAGAGAGAGAGAGAGAGAGAGAGAAGGTTTGAATTCACCTCAGAGCCAAAAATGGAAAAAAGCTACCCCAAACTGACCTCAGCAAATTTATTTGGCATTGGGGAGGTAGAAATGTGTGGTAGCTCAGAGTCTAGTCTCACCATATGTACAGCTAGAGTGGTCAGTTCCCAGAGTTCAGGCTCTTAACCCTTTAGAATTTGGGGCAAGAAAGAGAAAGGCCCCAAGGCCATCCTGGGGCTGGTGGCCAGGGGCAATTGTTCCAGGCCTCTGGAGGACTTCAAGAAGAGGTACAGGGAAGGTGGTTGCCTTTGGGAGGATGTGCACTCTGTTCCCATGTTGTGCCTGAGGGCAAAACCTCAGTTGGCAATGATAGTTGCTACTCCGGTTTCTACATAACCAAGGCATGCTATCCTTTCCTTCTAGGAAGATGAGACATAAAATATAAGTGGATTAAAAAAATATGTCTTGATAGTTCTGTAGGAAACAAAAGAAGGAATTCTGTTTCCACAGGATTAAAACTCCTCCCACTTTTTAGGGGTGATAACAGAAGTGATTACAGGATGTAAATCAGAGGTGACTAGTTCTAGTTGAAGTTGTGATGTAGCAGAACCTGATCAGGTAAAAGGTCAGAAGCTTGTCCCCATGCTCAAGGAGCTGTTTGAAGGTGTTAAACCTGAAAATTTGGTTGAAGGAAACAACAGAGCTAGGTGATAGAAAAATCCATGTTGTTTATTATTTTCCCTTAAAGCATAGCTAAGCTAGCTTACTTGTATGTACAAGGAGACAGAGCATAAACTCTGGCTGTCTGAACAAAGGAATGAGAAAACTTATATACATTATTTTAGCAGACCCAGCAAGCCTGTATTACCTCACGTTTATGACCCCCATGTATGTTTAACCATGATACAAGAAGAGGATTTTCCTTAATGGAATAAGGTAGTAAAGAATGTTGACAAAGGTCAGTTAATATTCTCTCTTGGGGTTAGGGTCTTATCCTTTAATGGCTAACAGGGGTAAGAATGTCCTTAGGTCAGTCTAATCTGGTCTTGTTGACAGAGGTAAGGGTATTGCCTGAGCAAACTTCCAGGTCCTAGATCTTCTTCCAGTTACTCATTAATTCAGGCTCTGGGTCTAGTTGAAATTAAAAATGATATAAAATAGTATAATATTTTCCACAAAGGGGAACCTATCAGGGAGCAGTACATGAAGTGGAAGGTTCGGGAGGTTGCTTCTAGCCAATGGAGAACAAGGGGGGAAAGCGGAATCAGCATAGTTATAAAAGAGTTTGTAATTCTCTTGAAAGTGTGCTTGCACCTGGCCCTTTTACACAAGGGGTTAGAGGCCAAGTCACCCATCAGATAATGATGTGAAATAAAAATCTTTTTTTCTAAATTCACTCATGGCCAGATGGAATTATTGGTAAGACGATTATTTCTAACAGTTTACTTAAAAGTTTTTAAATTGTAGTCCATGGACCCCCAAAGAGTTTGCAGATAGATTTCAGGGAGGCCCATGAACTTGGATGGGGAAAAAAATCTTTATATTCGCTCACCTCTAACTAAAATTTAGTAATTCTTTCAATTAATTAAAAATATTATTCTGAAAAGAGGTCCATGGGTTTCACCAGAATGCCAAAGTAATCCATAGTACACAAAAAATGATAAGAACCTCTGATTTAAGTTTTTAAATATACGGTTGTCTGAGTTTTAGTTAAATTTTTATACAATAAATACAAATGTACTTTTATACAATACATACATAAAAGGCACTGAATTTTTTTAACAGGATTTGCTCAATATATGCATATAATTATCAACATGCCTGTGGTATATAAGATACCACTAAAGATCCCACAGTGTTGGCAATAGGCTCCAAGCAACAAGAGGGAGACCAATTTGGGTTGGATCAAACAACTCTGGGTGGGTATCTAGTAGCATCTAAGATTTTTTTTTCAGTTCTGCAATATACCAGAAACCCAAATGTGTGCTGGTTATATCAATTTTTCTTACAATTCTTTATTGAACCTAATGTGTGATATCTAGCAACAATTGCACAAAGGTAGCAAACAGCCTGCTTACTGCTGCTTGAACAAGACACTCCATCTCTTGGCTCTAGGCATTTTCTCTGGCCATCCTCCATCCCTGAAATGCTCTCCCTCCTCATCCTGACTCCTGGCTTTTCTGAAGTCCCAGGTAAAATCCCACCTTCTATAGGAAAGCCTTTCCCAATTCTTAAGCTTTGTTCCTTCCCTAGATTATTCTACGTATCATGTATATAGCTTGTTTGTATATATTAGTTTACTTGCTGTCTCCTCCATTAGATTGTGAGCTCTTCAAGGGCAGGCTTTGTCTTTTGTTTTTCTTTGTATGCCAGCACTTAGCGCAATGTCTGGTACAAAGTAAGCATTTAATAAATGCTTATTGACTGACTGTCTGACAGGTAGTATGTTAGCAAATTAAGTAAACAATGCTGTTAAATAAATCTCAGCCAGGCTGCATTCCAAGGTCAGGAAGACTACATTTGAATCACAGATAACATGTTAGACACCCATGTCACCTACTTTTTATCTCTTAATGTTATTTTAAAATAAATTTTTAAATTTATATTTACATGCATTTATTATCTGTCCCCCACACTGCTATGATGAACAAAACAACAACAAAAACTCTTATCATAAACATTATAGTCTAGCAAAATTCCTCCACTGGCTATGCCCCCAAATGTCTGTCTCTCTCTTCATTTTAAGTTCCTCCCCTTTCAGCCACCCAACCCCCACACATCTGTTTGGTCAAAGTGCTGGAAGCTAAGGCTGCTACCTACATAGCTTCCCCCAAAGCTTGCTGTTTGTTGAGTTGGTGGTATCTGCCCAGCTGTTATCTGTATTTCCTTCTAGCCAGACCACCATCCTAGGAAGTCAGAGCTTTCCTAATATCCTCCCGAGTTGTCCTGGACTGGATGACTGTTTTACCCCAACTTTTAATTATTTCTACCACTCTAAAGTTCATTTTGAGGCATTGTTTTTGGTGTGGGGTGAGCGGGAATTTTGGAGAGCCAGGTAATTTCCTGCCTTATTCTGCCATGTTCCCACAATTCCTGATGATTTATTTTGACTGCAGCAATTCAAAAACAAAGCTGACTCAAGTTCATCCAATAGCCGTAGGACTGGTCATACTGAAATTATATGTACTAGAAGTTCCAGGTGCTATAATTAGGTGTCCAATAAATATTTTTTAATTGACTATTTCTGATTAATGTTCTATTCTTAGATTTCCCTTTGCTATTCTTCAGCCTAGCGTGGCAGGAAGCAAACAAATAAGAGCTCTGGGGCCTCAGTGAGTTGTCTTGTAGTATTAGTGGGCAAGTTAAGACTTTCTTTTGATTAGTAGTGCCAGTCAGCACAAGCCCCGCCATGTTCTAGAACTGTCTGGCAACAGATTATTTTCTGGGAATCAGTCCAGCTAAGTGTGGAGAGATTTATTACCAGTATTAACCTACTGGTAAATCACTTAACAGCTGCCTCAGTTTCCTCAACTGTAAAATGGGGTTGATAATAGTACCTACCTTCCAGGGTTGTTGTGAGGATCAAATGAGTTATTTGTATCTTAGCACTTAGCACAGTTCCTGTAGGTATCTAATAAATGCTGTTTCCTTTCCTTTCATCTTGACTAGAAAAGTATATTCAGGGGCCATTTACAAATGCCCTTCAGCACAATGCCAAATAAGTCTTCAGAATCTTCGGAGAGAATCCTCTTCAGTTTGGAAGTACTGCATGGGGGTTACTTTTTTTAAAGTGATATATTATGTTTGTGTAATGGGGGAACGACTAATGAAGACTCAATCCTTAGAGCATATGCAATGTGTTCTGCCTGATGTCCATCTGTAACAACGATGCTACTTGCCGCTATTGTGGCTGTGTAGGACCGACAACACCAGCACACAGGAGGGCTGCTAGCACAGATTCTTTGATCTGTTTTTCTAAGAAAAGAAACTTTAAGGGTTAACAATTTTACTTTAATTAAACATACGTATACCAGTCATTTAGTTCAGGGAGAAAAGCCAGCACCCTGAACTTAAGAGAGAATATGAACAGAAATTACAAGTATACATTATATAAACAAAGCAAATAACACAAACCAGTCTATCCATAGCAATTACATGCATAGTTACCAGAGAGAGAAGCAACATCTGGGTTTTTCAAAGCCATGGGGGCTCCGTGATGGCTACCCACAGTCTCCACACCAACACTCTTCCAATGAGTGTGCCCCCAAAAGCAAAAGACCAACCTCAGAGCTCATACACCTGTTCAGGGCCCTGAGGGATCAGTGCCTACTTAGCAAAAAGGGATGTGGGAAAGATCTTTAATCACTAGCACCACATCATATACATTGTTTCCAATCAATGACTTGATTCAAACAGAGACAAGACTCAGACACCCAATTGCCTTAGTGCTGAGAAGCACTCCAAGACAACACAAGGTCCCACTTTACATTTGAAAGGCAAGACTCACCAAAGGTACTTGATTACCTCAGTGCTGAGAAGCACTCGAAAACAAAAGACAAAAGGTCGCACAAACAAAGGCAAGACTTATTAAAGACACTTGATTGCCTTATCATTCCAAAAGGGAAAACAGCAAAAAAGTCCCACCCTGCTTAATGTTACCTTCTTACCATCCCATCCACTGGAGGCTTGGTGAGCTTGCTTCTCAGCATGAATAATTGAGAAGCCCTTTTCCCATAGGTATTCTCTGTCTACTTCTGTCCTTACTAAACTTTCTCAATAAATGTCCATTGCAAAAACTAATTGGTGTCAAGTAATTAATGGATATTGAGGAAATATCAACTGGTTGAATGAATTTAGGGGGAACACACTGGATGGGGGCTCATAAGCAATTGAATTAGAAAATCTCCCACACCTCAGGGTTACTCATACTCTGAGGGGAGAAGTAGATCTGACCTATTGTTTGAGAGGCTGAGTCCAGGGGCTAATTCATAGTAAGCATTGGGCCTTTCACAACCGTTATGTCCACTCAAAAGATTCTTCACCCTAGACTCTCTTTATTGATTACCTAGGTTTTCAAGATCCACTACAGAAAAGTTGGATATTTTAGTATTTCCTCATTTGTATGTATTTTTGCAAATATGATACTTTTCCAATTAAAATCAACATATTCCATTTCAGCATATGGGAGGTTTCATTAGTTAGGACTTCTTTTATAAGACATAGGAACTGAACTTCCTTGTGAGGGCATTTAAAATATTTTTACAAAATCAATTTAAAAATGCTTAATAATTGTTTTGTATTTCTTTTAAGATTTCGTACAATTAAATCAATCAGACACCAAGATTTCAACTGTTAAATAATTTTATTTAATACACTTAATTTGACTTATTGTAGAATTGTCAAATAGCTAAAATTCAAGTTTATTCTTTGAAAGTCATTATTAGGCAAACTCAGTTACAAGTAAGAGAAAGTTGTTTTAGTGAGAAACACTGCCTTAATTTTAAAATATTGGGAAAGCATAATCTATATGAATCACATTTTTAATATGAAAATTGTCATGATCCAATCACTTCCTCTTCGAAATTTTTCTGGCTGAAACTTTTTGATATCTACTATTTAATTTCCTGAGCAATGAAAGAATATGGAATTACCATACATCAAATACAGTGTAAGGAGGGGATTTGGTACCCACTCCCCTGCCCTTGCCAATCTTTCAATGACAAGATATAATCATTCCTTCACAACAGCATTATACATGACAATATCCTCCTTTTCTTCCCACTCTTCCTGTACCTTGTCCTCCTCCCTCTCCCTTTTCTTCTCTCCTTTTTATCTTCAAAGCTATTCTGTATGGTTGTAAACTTGAATTTGATTCCAGTTTATTAAAGAGATGGTTAATGAGCATCTAGAAAAAGAAACAGTGATCACAAAGAGCTTCATCAAGCACAGATCATTTCCCAAAGGTGTCAAAGAATGTGAACAAACAGTTCTCAAAGGAAGAAGTAATAGCCACATGAAAGCTTCATATAATAAGAAAAATGCAGATCAAAACAACCCTGAAATTCTACCTTACATTCAGCAGCAAATTGGCTAAGCTGACAAAAGATGTGAATTTCCAGCGTTGGGTTGGTTGTGAAAAGACAGGTATACTAATACATTGTTGGTGGAACTTTTATCCTAGATATAAACATTTATGTAATGTTATCATTTATCTCTAACTCTGCCTTTAGGATAAGATATAAACTCCTCAGCCTAGTGTTTAAGTCCTTCCAGGATCCTGCCTCAACCCATCTTTCTAGATTTGTCACACTCCTTTATATTCTTAAATTTCTGTCAAACTAGACTGAAGAGGTGAAAGGCTGAGAGGTGCTCAACACCCCAAAATATTGACGTACCGGGTCCTGCTGAAAGAATTCGACTCAAGCCTTCTTAGACAAAGAAAAAGACAAAGTTTATTAGGGACCAGCTACACTGGCCAGATCCTCCAGCAGCCCTGCCATAGGCTAGACGCCTAAAGAATCTGAGCACCTTTTGGAAGCCGGATGGGATTTAAATACAGAAAAGATTGTGGGAGTGATTGAGGGGTCATCTGGGGTGACTAGAGGAGGGGTTCAGGGAAGGTCTTGACGAGGTGTCCAAGGAGGGCAAGATGAGGTCAGAGTTCAAGAATCAAGAGAATGGAATTAAGGGTAGGAAGTAGCTGAAGGCATGGATATAGATAGTATCAAGGTTGGGAAGTAACTGAAGGCATGGATATAGATAGTATCAAGGTTGGGAAGGTTTAGGTAGAGATTTGGGCCTAATGATAATGCGAGGCTATAGCCTCAGATCAAAACTGAATCAAGCCGGGAAGAGTCAAGGAGAATTCAAGGTAGGGGTTTCTTCCAGGGCCTAAAGACAAATGGGCTTTTTTGGGGTTAGGAAAAAAAGGTCTCTGTTTGGGGCCTGTACCCCATCATAGACCATTAGTTGTACCCTGAACCTTATATTACTTCCTACTTCTGTTCAATCTGTGTGGCCTGAAATGTACTCCCTCATCTCTACCTCTCAGAATTGTGCTTTCATGGCCCAAGTCAGGTGCTACCTCCTTCAGTTATATATTATCTGTATATTAATTATTTCTGTACATATATCCTTGAATCTATAAAGAATGTTTTCTTCCCACTGCTATATCCTAACTACATTTATTAAGCACCTTCTAGGTGGTAGGCACTACGTAGGAAGCGTTGTGCTAGGTGCTGGGGATACAAATACAAAGACTTCAAAAATCCCTACACAGAAGGAACTTACATTCTAATGGGGAGGCACAAGTACATATGTGTCTAAGTAGAATAAAGATATAAAAAGAATACCTTCCCTTTGAGATTACCTCTTAATAGCACCTCTGGCATGAGGGCTTACCAAGCCCTTTTCAGGGTTGCTCATCCACTTTTGGTGTCCACCTCTCGCTCAACCCTCACCTATGGCTCCAAGAAGCTATAACATGAGCAGTGGCCACACCCTGGTAAACCATCTCAGCAAACAGGCAAAACTAGGTTGAGGGTAACCAACAGGCCTCAAACCCACTGGTAAGTTAGGTCTACCCCAAGCATGTGGAGCCTTCCCCCAGTGAAATGGGCACATGAGAACAGTCTGGAGCACTTAGAGCTTGGTTAGACATCAAACATGACAAGGTAATACACTGCATCTTGGGCCATTGCCAGTTGTTTTGACTTTTGTCCTGCCACTGGACTTTGGAATAGAATAAGGCTGATAACTTTGTGCAACTCTGCCTCACTGAAATCCAATTCACCTATGAGTCAAGACATCATCTTTCAATGTCATTGGTTATCTTAAAAAAAAAGACACATAAGAACAAAAACAGAGAGAATGAATACAAAATAGTTCAGGAGGATGGGCACTTGCAGTTGGGTAGAACAGGGAAGGCTTCATGTTCAGAAGGTGGTGCTTTAGCTGAGTCTATGAGATGGAGATAAAGAATGAGTGCATTCAATAAAGCATGGGGGATGACCAGGGCAAAGGCAAGGAGGCATGTGTCATATGTGAAGAACAGAGAGAAGTCCAGTTTGTCTGGATTGTAGAGTATGAGGGAAAGTAAAGGTAGTGAGGCTGGAAAGATAGTTTGAGGCCAGGTCTTAAAGGGCTTTAAAAACAGGAGTTTGTTTTATCCTAGAGGCAATAGGAAGACAAATAGAAGGTGCTTAATGTTTTTTGTCCTGAACTATTCATTAAGCACCTCTTTTGTGCAATACATATCATGGGGATACATAGATGAAAAGGCATAGTTTTACTCTCAAAAAGCTTATAATCTAGTAGGCACCATGTACATAGATAACCATGGTATTGATGGGGTATATGCTCTGGGAACCCCCATGAAGCCCACCCTGAATATTCCCACTTGATCTGGCTTTTCATGTCCAAATCTGTTGTCTGCTACCTCCATTGTCTGGTTACCTCCTGACTGGATTGCCTCCCACCATTTGCCACCCTTGATCCTATCAAAACATCTAAACTCAACTCTGTTACCCTAGCCCTCCATTGTCTCATCTCCAGGTAGCCTTCAGCTATTTCCCACCATCCCATTCCTGGAGTCTGATATCACCCCAGTCCCATCAAGACCCTCCCTAGATCCCTCCTCCCATCACCCCAGACTACTTGACCATTCTAGATCCCTCCTACCTTTCTGTATATAAGATCCAATTTGCCTCTAAGAAGGTGCTCATTAGAAGACCCTGGCCCTTTCATGCTAAGATCTTTTCAGGTTCTCACTTTGAGTGAGGTTACTCCCATTCAGTGAATAGGCCTCTTTAAGAAGTTAATCAAGGGATGGCCCCTTTAATCAAAATTAAAAAAAAAAATCAAACTGGGAGGAGAAGACCCTCAGGGTTTCTGGCCAAAAGAGAAACCTTTATTATTTAGTATTTACATTTACTCTGTGCTAGGAGGGCAGGGACTTATTGTCCAATCTATGAGCTCAAGAGTGAACTGGGTGTAAGGCTTGGTTTTTGAGGAAAAAAAATCTAGCCAGTAAACCCAAAGTTAAGGAGGTGGCCTTCAGCCATCGAAATGTACCTGCCTTTGGGGAAAGGAAAAGGAGGTGGTGGGGGGGAGAGGGCAAGGGAGAGGAAGATGAGGAGAGGGAAGGAGAGGGGGAGGGGGAGGGAGAGGTAAGGCCACTGGACTCAGATGGCTCTGGAGGAGAAAGTGAAGCTGGTGACCTTGCACAGCCCTCCCTCACTCAAATCAAAGTCAAATGCAAGTCATGTCATCATTTCCCTGATGTCATGGTCCTCTTCTAGAAGAACAAACACAACCACCAACAGTGAAGATGCTCAGATTCAATCTGGCAGGCTGTCATTAGCATCAAAAATGGCTCAGGCTCAAGAGTCTATCCAATATGGCCCATCTTTAATAAACTTTTTCTTTGGGTGTAAGAAGGCTTGGGTCAAATTCATTCCGCAGGACCGCCCGGTATTTTGTCAGTATTTTGGGGTCCTGAGCACCCCCTAAACCTCCAAAACCTCAACAGTATGGGGGAGAAGTTGATTAAGTGCATAGATTGCAAAAGGGAGAGATCACTTCCAATACTGGTAATGAAAGAAAGCATCATCATGGAGGAACTGGCACTTAATCTTGTCCTCCAATGAGAATTTTCATGAACTACTAGAAGCAATTCGTTTTAGGGATGAGAAAAGCCATGTGCAAATGCACAGTGTCAGAAAAGGCAAACAGGGGAAGAGCATGAAATGAATGGTGTGGTTGAATAAGTGCATGAAGAATATTAAAGCTCTAAAGCTAGGTTGGAAGCAGATCGTAGAAGGCCTTGAATGTCAGTCAAGGAATTTAGGTTTTATTTGATAGGCAACAGAGAGGAACTGATAATTTGATCAGGGGAATGAGATCAAGCCCCTGGGGCGCTCCCTCGCAGCGCTCACTCCAAGCTGACTCTAACCCGTCCATATCCATCCAGGCCGATTTTTCCTCACTTTTGAACCTCGGAGGCTCCCTTGCATTTCCACCATCTCGAGATTCTTTGCTTGGCTGCAGAGCTGAAGATCCCTTCTCGCTAACATGGTGTGTTCTGCAGCCTGAGACGCGAGTTTCTCTAGCGTCGCCCCGATCTTTTCTGATCTCTTTGCGGAGGGTTTGAACCCCACATCTCTCTGTGTGACCTGGGCCTCAGCTCGTCACCTGTAAAAGGTGTAGGAGGCCTGGGAGGTTCCTTACAGCCCTGGATTTAGGACTCCAAGCTTCAGGGATGGAGACTCTAGCTGTGTGACCCTGGGCAAGCACCTGACCCACCTGGGCCTCAGTTTCCTCATCTGTAAAACGAGAAGGCTGGATTATAAAGAAACCTAAACTTAATGTCTTTTCATCTTCAGTTCCAACCGAGGGAACGTTTTACGGTTCGGTCTGAGGGGTGTTATTAAAGCAACTGATGGCGGCCATCATCGGCCAGCGAGGTTAGGGTAAAGCGAGACCCCGGCTCGCAGGCCCTGAAGGCAGGCGGACGGAGGGCCTGGGGCTGGGTCACCGCCGCCGCCGTAGCCCATTGGGGATCCTGGATTGAGCTCGGGCTTTCAGCCGCGAGGCCCAGCTCGGCTCCTCACCCTCCCGCCCCAACCGCCCCCGGGCGGCGGCGTAACCATGGCAACGGCAGGAGCCCGTTGCTAACGCAGGTTCCCGATGACTGGGCGGGAGCGCCCCCAGCGCCGGATTATGACGTTAGACGGAGGCGGCTCCCCGGTCTCGCGCGACCGCCGGCGACGCCTCGGGGCCGGCACCAGCAGCTACGGCAAAGGGGCGGAGGAGAGGTCAAGATGGACGCTCCGCGGGCGGGGGAGGAGGAGGGAGGAGGAAACTGGCGATAGGCGGCCGGAAACACCGACGCCCGAAGGCCCCGCGGAAAGCCGCCCCTGCAACCGCCGCCGCCGCCGCCGCCGCCTGCTCCAGCCCGAGAGAAGCGAGCGGGCGGCGGGGCGGGCCGTGACAGAGACAGGAGAGGGAGGGCGAGGGAGCGGCGCGGGCACGGGCGCGGGCGCGGGCGGAGCCGTCCTCCCTCCCTCCTTCCTTCCCTCCCACCCTCCCGCCTACCCTCCCTCCTGCCGTCCTCGCCGCCAGTCCGCCGGCCCGCAGCCCGGCTCAGCCCCCGCCCCTGGTAAGCCCGGGGCGGCGGCGGCGGCTCATGGCGGCCGTGGGGGCCCCCCAGCAGGTGCGGATGGCCCAGCAGCAGGTCTGGACGGCGCTGGAGGTGGCGCTCCGCGTTCCCTGCCTTTTCATCATCGACGCCATCTTCAACTCTTACTATGATGCCAGCCAGGGCCGGCTCTGCGTCGGGTTCCAGATCCTCATCCGGCTCCTGGGTAAGAAGCGGGAGGCCCGGCCGGGCCCCACCGGGGGCCGTTCCGTCCGACTCCGAGCTTGGCCTCGGGACGCGCGGTTCTGCCCTTCGGCGCGGGGGTGGGGGCGGCGGAGGTGGAAAAAAAGGCACCCCTCCTCTGAACGTGGGGAGGGGGCTAGGCCCGAGCCCCGAATGAGTCAGCGTAGTGCCCCGCTCGACCTCCCTCCCGGGGGCTGGGGCGCGGAGGTAGGGCCTTGGCCGGGGTGGTCCCCGCCTACGGGGATCTTGGCTGATGGCCGAGGCCACGGGAGAGGCAGAAGGTTTAGGAGCTGTGCTGTTGATTTGACCTTGGGCAGGATGCGCTAATTCGGGGCTTAGGCTCCCTCGTATCCTCCCTCTTCCCCCCTCCCCCCCTCCTGTACGGGCAACTCCACGTTTTCAGCAGGTGCTTCCAGTAGGAGCCCCCCATCGTTGTCAGTGGTGCTTAGTGACATTCCTGATGGGAGCCGGGAAATGTCAGCCTGGGAACTGTTAGAGAGATCCTGACAGAGGCGATGGGGGCCAGCCAGTCCGAGGGGTGGGCTCCCCAGACCACACTTGGAGAATCGTTCCTCAATAGTTACTCCAGGCATGCATGTACAAAGAGGTAGCATAACACAGGGGGAGGAACTTTGCCGTGTTAAGCAAGAGACTTGGCTCTGTCACTAACTTCATGACCTTGGGAGAGTCACTTAGCCTCTTAGGGTCTTAGTTTCCTCCTTTGTAAAATCAGGGATTAGGATTAATTAATAGTAGCTTTTGAGCGATCCCTTAATATTAAACGTTTCTGCCACAGAGGGAAAGAGAACCCTTTGTGCTTTAAAATGAAATCTTTGTTAATCGTCAGATTTGGTATAGACCGGTTTGGAATCTGTCTTAATTGTCATATTTGGCCTAAACCTAATCTGAAGTCTGTCTTGTCAGTGTTACTTTATTATGAGGGTTACTGCTTGGGCTGTGAGAATTTTCTTGTGGGCAGCCAAAAAGAGTATGTTAAGGTTGTGTTCATCCAGAAACTGTTGGTGAGTTTCATCTTGTATTCTTCTTAGACTTGTGGAATGTCTTAGAAATCACACAGTCCAGCGCCTCCCCCCCCCCCCCCGCGCCCTCCCCCCCCCGATTTTACAGGTGAGGAAACTGAGGCCCTGAGAGATCACTTAGCAGAACTGGGACTAGGACACAAGCCCTGCAGTACTAAGTACTGCGCTTGGTCTTCAAATCAAGAATGTAAATTGTCTGCCCATTTGTTGCATCGCTATTCTTAGTGAGCAAGAGTAACTATTGGGTTTTGCTTTGTTGTAGCATTATTAAGGGCCAAATGTTTTTTATCAAGTTAAAAAGTAATATCTACATTCTTCAATACTTAAAGCACCCATAGCTTCGTTGGTCTGATAGTCCTGCCACCAACATTTTAAATAATTTAATAATAATAGCTAGCGTTTATGTAGTGCTTTAAGTGCATTACAAGTACTACCATCTCATTTTGTTTTTTACAACCACCCTTGGAATTAGGTGCTCTTGTTATCCCTGTTTTCCAGATGAGGAAACTGAAGCAGACAGGTTAAGTGACTTGCCCAGGGTCATACAGCTAGGAGGTGTCTGAGTCTGGATTTGAACCCTGGTTTTCTGTCTTTAGTTCCACTCTTTCATCCCACTGTCTTTAAAGGTTGAGGACCTTCCAGAGCCTGTGCTCTATTCATGACCTTTGCTCTCAGGGCTATGACTACCTCTGCACCAAGATGAAATATTGGATTAGCTTTAGTAGGATCATGGAATTCACACAGGTAAAGACTTCAGGTCATCCACTCCAATCACCTCATTTTAGTTGAGAAGACAGGACTACTGAGTTTAAAGGGCTTGGCCAAGATCCCGTTGTGTTACCAGTCTAAGAGCTGGGACATTCATTTGGGAGGAAATGACAAAGTGTAGAGTGAGGGTTTGAACCCAGGTTTTCTGATACAAATTCACCATTTTTTTTGTTGTTGCACAATATGGCAAAAGAGAATCGAAATATTGTGCTTAAAATGATCTAATTTTGTTGAGGCAAAAGACCTCATGGATTAACCTGACTGCTTATCACTGCCAAAAAAAAAAGGTTTACTATTTTTTTATGAGGCAGTGTGGAAAGAGCATTGGCTTTGGAGGGGAAAAAAAAAACGCAGAATTTTGAGTCCTGACTTGGCTACTCACTCTCAGTGTGACACTGGACTAGTCACCTTCCTTTTTGGAGCATCCGCTCTCGTTCGCAAAATGAGGGTTGGGGAAGTGGAGATAGAGATTATTTCTAAGAACTTTTTCCAGGGCTAAATCTTATGAGATCGGAAATCATTTAAGAACTAAATGCTAGAACTAATTTTTTTTTTTTTTTTGCTAGAACACAGATGTAGACACTACCATGTTAAAAAAAAATTACTCCAGAAGACAAGCCTCAAACCATCCTGGAGCAAGCCCCTTTTGTGCCATGTTTTAAGAATTTCTGTTCACATATAAGTTGTTCCCCCAAATGGCAGTTTGGGCATCTTTGAGAAGGGAGCGGGGAGAAAAGAAACAATTTAGAATAGCCAGTGTAAGCTCGATGTTTAGGTTTTTTTTGTAACAATAAAACATGAAAAGTTGAATTTTGCAGAATTTAAACCTAGTGATGGTGTATTTTTTCATTGATAACTAGGGCATACTTCAGTTGAGATCAAACTTTATTATATATTTTAAAATACATAACATTTTAATCTTAAAGGGCTTTTGCCAAACATAAGACACATATGCTTTGCTGTTTACATAAACATTTTGATTCTAAGAATGTTTTTGGCTTTGGACTTCATTAAAATAATTGGAAACATTTGCTATCTAAACCAATCACCAGATCACTCCTTAATTTGCTCCTATGTAATTTTCTGGATTCAATTCCTTTATTCACCAAAAAAGAGACTTTTTAAAAAGTTCTTTTTTTAAAATAAAAACAGTATGTATGTTAAACATTCTGGGTCCTAAGCAGTATATCTTCATTATGCCCATAAATACTAAGGGACAGGAACCTGGAATGCTAAGATGTTGATTGGAATAGGGGGTTTTAATTTGGTTTAGTTTAAAGGAGTAGATTTACTTATAACTAGTAAACAGGTGGAAGTGGCAATTAATTACCTTCCTTATTGAGTAAGAGAGGATGAAAATATGTATTCAAGGAAATTATTTTTCTGCTTAATTCCTTTTGATTATTAAAAAAAGAGGTGAAAATAGCACAATAAATATAGAGCAAAAAATGCCCTTACAGTAAGGAATCTGTATTCATGTTAGTTAATACTTTTTTCTGTTTTGTCCCATTCTTACCCATGCTGCTTGTAACCCAAAATTTACAGAAACATTGATATCCTGTTCCTATGTCCTTTTTATGTATTTCTAACTCTTTCATCAAGGTTTCCTGGACTTGGGTTATCCTCTTTCCTCTTATTACTAATAGTTTCTACTTCTCCATTTCTTCCACCTCTACCCCTGACATTGATATGTTGATTGAACCAGTACTAGAGGCAGCTGAGGACATTTACTATCATGTCTAGTACAAATATGATTTGAAACCATGAATTTCACAATTTGCTCCCAAATGTCAGAAAAAAGAATGTATATTATTTGAGAAACTATAATAGATTGTATCATAATAAAGAATGTTAATATCTTAACCTTTCCTGTGGAAATATTAAATGCCCTTCAAAATACATAATTTATAATCAATGTCATAATGACATAGCTAATTTGAAATTAAGCCAGGAAATGTAAATATGAGTTTTCTTGTTATTTGTATGAAAATAAATCTTATTGCCACAACATAAACCAACAGATAGGAAAAATGGATGGTAAAACTTTTAACTCTGGTTTTGCATTTACTTTTGAGGCCATTGATAGAAAAATACTATACTTGTTATGTTAGAGCAGTTAGGATGTGCTTAGTTTCTGGTAATGCTATTTGTGATTTTGTGATTTCTCATTGCTTTGGTTTCTTTCCTTTGGGAGACAATTAGCAACAATAATCCATTAATTAATTAACCCATATATGTCTACATCTCTCCATCATGTATTAAAACATTTTTCCTACATTTTTGTTTTGGGCTATGAATTTCTCTTAGTTATTTGAGGTTTATGGAGTAACATTAGGGTGAGAAAGGCTTACAGAGTGAATATTTAACATTTTAGCAGTTCTGGCCTAAAATGAAGACAACGTCATATCCTATTACATTCTTAAAATTTTTAAATTTTTAAAATTTTGCAAGTGGTTTTATTTCTAGGGTTAGACCTATCTGCCCTGTGGGGTGGCGATATTCAGGATATGTGTGAATGGGAAAGGAGGTATTGTGGTCATGTATTGAGAGCAAGGGATAAGTGATGACCAGTGTAAGCATTGCACTGTTACTCTCAAAATGTTTGAAAAGGGGCAGCTAGGTGGCGCAGTGAGTACAGCACTGGCCCTGGAGTTAGGAGTACCTGAGTTCAAACCAGCGTCAGACACTTGACACATTTACTAGCTGTGTGACCTTGGGCAAGTCAAACCCAATTGTCCTGCCTTCCCCCCTGCAAAAAAAAATGTTTAAAAAAAAAGCCCTAGAGGAAGGTTTTAGGCACTTTGGGTGGACTTTCTGGAGTATATATGGAAGGACATGGAAAAAAGATTCACCATATGAAAAGGTATGGGTGAGTTGTAATTTGCCTTGATCATAGGAATGTGTACTTTAGTGAGATCACAAATCCATTGAAAATAAACATTGTAAATGATTCATAATCGTGCATAGACTATTTACTTCTCTACTTTGATTCCTCTAGCAGTTAGTAAACATTTATTAAGGGTATACTATGTGCCAGGCACTTTGCATATCTGCTAAGCACTGGGGATACAAAGAAAGGCAGAAAACAAAAAAAAACAGTCTCTGCTTTCAAGGAGCTCACAGTCTAATGGGTAAGACAGCATGCAAATAGCTACGTACAAACAGTACCTGTACTGGATAAAGTAAGTTGGAGGTGATCAATATAGGGAAGGCACAGTATAGCAGAGAAGGCTTGCAGAAGGTGGGATTTTACCTCGGGTTTGAAGAAAGGGAAGCCAGGAGGAAGAGAGATTGAGGGACAATATTCTAGGCATGAACCACCATTGAAAATTCCCAGAGTTAGGAGATATGGAGTATTTTGTGATGAATAGTGAGGAAGCCAGTATCACTGGATTGTAAAGACAAGAAGTAAGATGTAAAAAAGGAGGGAGCCAGGTGGTGAAGTGCTGTGAATGCCAAGCAGATGTTTAAATATTTGATCCTGGAGGCAGGAGGGGGAGCCCCTGGAGTTGGTTGAATTGGGGGTGACATGGTCACTTGGGTTTTTTGACAACTAAGTGGAGGAGGGACTAGAGCGGGGAGAGACTTATGGCAGGCTAACCAAATCTGTGGGCTGTTGCAATAGTCCAGGCTTGAGGTGATGTGCCAGGGTGGTTGCAGTTTCAGAGAGAAGAGAATTTATAGCAGAGATATTAACAGAGATAAAATTGATAGGACTTGGACATGTTGGATATGCCTGAGGGTGAGAGAGAGTAAGGAGTCTAGGATGACTCCTGTGTTGTTAGCTTGGGTGACTGGGAAGGATATTGGTGCCCAGGATGATAATAGGGAAGTTCAGAAGGGGGAGGGGCATTACAAAGATAATGAGTTTGGTTCTGGACATATTGAATTTAAGATGGGACTCACTCTTCTATCTCGGTTATTTTGCTGTTGTATTTGTTAATTCCAGTCTTTGCAATTCTTTTAACATCTTCATATTATATTCACAACAGATACAAAGTATTGGGCACATCTCTTCCAAATACTTGTCACTATTTCTTGGTCATAATTTTAATCCCTTTCCCCTAATTGCCACGAACTGATGGCACAGTTTTCCCCACAGTTTTCTAATTTCTTTCAAATTGTCAGTCTTTTTTTAAAAAATGTAATCCAAATAATAAATGCCACTAAGCTCTCAAAGGAAATCAGATTACCGACTCAAGACATGCCCACTTCCAAGTTTTCTCCACTTTCAGTGTACCTGATATTTCAGCTTTATAAGCACACATGCTGCAGTGGTGATAGCAGATTCTTCTTCATGTCCCCCCCATGACGTTTCTCTACTCAGAAGTTCCAAAGCCTATCAGTAGCTTAGTGATAAAATGGGGTGACCAAGATGTTCACTCACTTTAATGAAATGACAGTCTTTTATGAAACAGGTTATACTAGTTATTCACTGATCTTGCTACTGCTTTGACCTTTTTGTATTTAGTCAACATAAGTATTTTTCCCTAAAGCAAGTACCCATGTTCCAGACACTGTCTAGAATATAAGCTAATTATATTTAACAATTGCATTAATGTCTTGATAATGTTTCTGATACTTTGGAGTAGTTTAACAATTATGGTTTTAGTAGATGGTTTAGCATATAAAAGTGACAACTCATGGTGTATAGCAATTCAAGAATTTCTAAGCACTTTCCAATAGCCTATAAGCTTCTTGAGGCTGGGGACTTTTTTTTTTTTTACCTTTGCCTCATCAACATCAAGCATAGTTCCTTGCACAGAGTAGGTGTTTTAATAAATGTGTATTATTACTTTACTGCCTCTCTGTTTCTCTCTCAGCCTCATTTATAGTGATTTTTTTTCCTAATCAGGATTGCCTATGTCTGAATTTACAGTGGGAATACAGCTATGGTCTTTACCAAGAGATTGGCTAGATCCCGGGAGCAGTCAATCAGCTTGGAATCAAGTTTTCAGTATAGTGCTCCAGGAATCAATACTTGGTCTTACCTTTTATCATTTTTACCATTGACTTAGATAAAGACATACTTAGGTAACTCATCAAATAGGTGAAAGGCACAAATTTCAGAGGGCTAAATTGCCAGATGTCAGAATCTGAAAAGATTTTGATAAGCTAGAGCGTTGGGCTGAATCCAGTAAGATGAAATTTGATGGAAAGTAAAACTTGGGTTCAAAAAATAAACTTCACAAATACAGTAAGAGGGAGAAGATATGGCAAGTCAGTATTTTGAAGGAAAAAAGGGCTGGAAATTGTAGTGAAGCAAGCTCAATAAGTTATCATCATGAAGTGACTGCCATAAAAGCTGATCTTAGGCTGAACTGAGAGACTGCTCCATATTGGGGGTGATTGGGGAGGGTACGGGAGGTATGGGGAGAGACTTTCAGGGCAGCTGTGTCTATACCTATTACAGTGTGATGGGAGGGTAGTCATGTTACCTACTCTTAGCATTCTCTGTTGTGTTCAGATCAAATTTGGGGTAGTGTTAAGGGCTGGGTGCTTCTTGTAAAAGGTGACATTTTAGCTGAGACTTGAAGGAAGCAAGAATTGTCAAGTGTATGAGGGTCATTTCAAAAAACAACAGGATGTTTTGTATGGAGAACAGAAAGAAGGCTCAGAGAGGACACTTAACTGTCTTTTGAAGTTCCTGAAAGGTTGTCACATGAAAGATTAGGCATGTTTGGTTTGGCTCTTGCAGATAGAATTTAGAAAGGAGCATTGAGTAGAAGTTGCAAAGAGGTGAATTTAAACTTGTAAGGAAAAACTTCCTAATGGTGAGAGCTATCCCAAAGTATAATGGGCTCCGTAGGAGGTAATGAGTCCTTCCTTGTTAGGGAACAAAAATTAATTTTGTCAGAGGTGATCAGGAGAGACACGGTAAAGATGAATTGGGCCATAAAGGCTAAGTAGGATAAGCAGAGATGTACAGAAAAAGTGTTTTCATAACCAAAAGCACAGAGACAGTTTAAGATGCATTGTGTTTTAGATAGATCAAGAGGGCTGAAATATAGATAGAGTAGTGAGAGTAAGACCTGAAAGCTAAATTGGGGATTAGATTGTAAAGAACCTTGAAGGCCAAACCAGGACATCTGGACTTTGGTAGTGGGGAGCTAGTGAATTTTTTTTTGAGCAGGGGAAATGATATTAGAGTTGTGCTAGAAGATGAATTTGACCCTGTTTGAGACAGGGAATGTTTAGAAGGAGGAAGATCTGTTAGGGCTGTTGCAATGATGTAGGAGGAAGTAAAGAGGCCTTTAAATTAGAGTGATGGCATTAAAATTGGAAAGGAAGTGATTTAAATAGCGAAAAGGAAGGCTTGATCAGACTTAGCGAATGAATGAGTGGCAATGAAAAAAAGTTATAGGTTACTCTTAAGTTTTTTGAGGCAGAATTTGGACACACTACCATAAACAAATTGGAAAATCAACAGAAAATGAGTTTTTAGAGAGAGGAAGATTTTAGACATGTTTAATTTGAAATGTTGGTGGGACAGTTAGGTACAGGAGTACAACAAGCAGTTGGGAAGGTGTGGCTGGAGATAGCAAATTTTAGTTATCTGCAGTAGAGGAGATAACTGGAATTGAGGAGTGGTGAGCTCTCTAAAAGGAAAATGTAGAGAGAAGAGAGAATGCTCTGTTCTTGGTTTAGAAGAGAAGGCTAGATGTTCTGCACCAAGAGATACTTAATATACAGCTTCTGGCAGTAAAAATGAATTCTCTAGTTACAGATAGTTGTTAGAGTGAAATACTTAGATTCAAATACACAGTCTATTTAGTTTTTACAAAATATAACAATAGCAATGGATTTTTTCCCAGACTAGCAATTTAAAATTCTTGAGCTCTAGTGCTTTTTGTGGAGATTAAAATTCTTTCACCCACTTTTATGGAAATACTCCTTGTTTTTTATTCAGTATGTTCATTTATTGAGCATCTACAACACAAGGTACCACATAGCAGAGTAGTCTACTAGAGAAATAAGACCAAGTACACGTTTATTCTAGCATCATTTATTAAGAGTGCAAAAAGTACATGAGGGCAGACAGTGCTGAGTTCACAGGTCATCTGTTTTACTGGCCCTTTTGATGGGTCTTTTAAGGTGGGTCTTTGATGATCCTTTAAGATGAGACTTTCAAGAGAAGGCAGTTGTTGAGCCATTGTTTATAAGCCTGAAATTGTCTATGCATCATAGAGTAATTTAAGAACTTGACGTGTTGAGGTCCATCAGTTCTTCCCAAAATTCTGAGACAGGTTGTTCGTTGTAAGGAAGCAAACAGTAATTTCTCTCCATCTTTTTCTTTTAGGTATATTTGTATCCAGTGTTGTACTGATCTTGTCACAGCGATCACTTTTCAAGTTTTACATGTACAGCTCAGCCTTTCTACTAGCTGCAACTTCAGTGTTGGTGAATTATTACGCCTCTTTGCACATTGACTTCTATGGTGCCTACAACACATCAGCATTTGGAATTGAATTTCTTCCTCGGAAAGGGCCCTCACTATGGATGGCACTCATTGTTCTTCAGCTAACATTTGGAATTGGATATATCACATTACTTCAAATTCAGTCCATCTATTCACAGCTGATCATAATGAATTTCTTGGTTCCCGTAATAGGCCTAATCACAGAGCTACCCTTACATGTCAGAGAGACTTTAGTTTTTGCTTCTTCCCTGATTCTGACATTAAATACCACATTTGTGTTGGCTGTGAAAATTAAGTGGTTTTATTATTCTACACGATATGTTTATCTTTTGGTAAGGCATATGTATCGTATTTATGGATTACAGCTATTGATGGAGGATACCTGGAAAAGGATTCGTTTCCCAGACATACTGCGAGTCTTCTGGCTAACAAGAATTGCAGCTCAAGCTTCTGTGTTAATATACGTTTTAAAGATGGCAAATGACACTGGAGAAAATTCCTACCTTATTTCTTGGGATAATTTCTGGGAACTAATTTGTAATCTTATAATTAGTGGATGTGATTCCACACTAACTGTTTTGGGCATGAGTGCTGTAATTTCATCCATCGCCCATTATTTGGGGTTAGGGATACTAGCCTTCATTGGGTCAACTGAAGATGATGACAGGAGGCTTGGCTTTGTAGCACCTGTTTTATTTTTTATTTTGGCTCTGCAGACAGGTTTAAGTGGGTTAAGGCCAGAAGAAAGACTTGTTCGCCTAAGTAGAAACATGTGCCTTTTATTAACTGCAGTCCTACATTTCATCCACGGAATGACAGACCCCGTATTAATGTCTCTCAGTGCCTCTCATGTGTCATCTTTCCGTAGACATTTTCCTGTGCTCTTCGTCTCTGCTTGTCTTTTTATTCTTCCAATTTTGCTCAGTTATGTTCTTTGGCATCATTATGCACTAAATACGTGGCTGTTTGCAGTTACAGCATTTTGTGTGGAACTTTGCTTAAAAGTAATTGTATCTCTCACTGTTTATACGTTATTCATGATTGATGGCTACTATAATGTCCTCTGGGAAAAGCTTGATGATTACGTCTACTACGTTCGTTCAACAGGCAATATTATTGAATTTATATTTGGAGTGGTTATGTTTGGAAATGGGGCTTATACCATGATGTTTGAGTCAGGAAGTAAAATTCGGGCCTGCATGATGTGCCTACATGCATATTTTAACATCTACTTACAAGCAAAGAATGGCTGGAAGACATTTATCAATCGTAGAACTGCTGTTAAGAAAATTAATTCACTTCCTGAAATAAAAGGGGGCCGCTTACATGAAATAGATGATGTCTGTGCAATCTGCTATCATGAGTTTACAACATCTGCTCGTATAACGCCATGTAATCATTACTTCCATGCACTTTGCCTTCGGAAATGGCTGTATATTCAAGATACTTGTCCAATGTGCCATCAAAAAGTATACATTGAAGATGTGAAGGAAAACGCAAACTCATCTAACAACAATGGGTTTATCTCACCCAATGAAAATCCTGAGCAAGTTGTAAGAGAAGCTGCCGCTGCTGCTGAGTCTGACAGGGACATAAATGAAGATGACAGTACCGATTGTGACGATGATGTTCAGCATGAAAGAAATGGAGTGATTCAGCACACAGACACAACAGCTGAAGAATCTCTTAATGATGATACTGACTGATTAAAATGGCATTTATTAATCACTGAGGTATTTGTTTAAAATTCAGTTCAACAAAAATGGAGTAAAATACTTCACTTCAGTGTGTAACCAAGCACAAAAACAGTATCAATGTTGAGTCTGTGAATGGTTTTCCGTTTACTGTGATGTGCTACTGTAAATATACCTCTTTAATTACTGCTGGTCTCTTTGGTGACCTATTTAAATTTGTGTACATTATTGTACATAGAATAAAACGTTTTCACATGTTTTTAAGACAAAGTTGGACAAAAAAATTTTTGATAGATGTAACGATCATACAGTGCGTCAACTGTGCCAAAGATACACGTGCTAGCTCTGGACCCCAGTTTTCTCATTGAAATGGATAGTAAAAATGCAAGAAAGCATACCTTTACAATGAATTATCTAGCCCTGAAAAACTTAAGATATTTTACACAGACTAAAGTGAAAGTATGAGCAAGTGTTTTCTAAGGATATGAGAGCCACACATGGGGTAGGTTTAAAATCCAAGAAAATAAACTTCCTGGAATGTAACTGATAGAAATGTCTGTTCAATTTTTAGGTAGCACTTAACTTGACCTGTGTGTTTTGAAGCTTAGTTTCTTAAGGGGCTGTGTTAAAGAATTGGGGCTTTCATCAAGTAAGCTTTGATGTAGTAACTTCTAATGTATTCTAAATGGAATTATGTCATAAAGGTTGCATGGACATAGCAGCAATTTTGTATTTAGCATTTATGGAAAAAAACTGCCTTTTCAGACTCGAAGAGATTCATTATAACCTTAAATTAGATTTTTTTTAAACATTTGGTGTATCCCATTTGTGTAGGAAAAAGAATGAACAACTGAATTATGACAGACATACCTCTTTAGATAAGTTTCATACTTTTATTGAAGGTTTACTAAGTTTTACCATGCAGTTTTACATACACAATGAAACACATGACAAATGGCTGCTTTACATGTCTTTAAAGAAGACTTTAATGGTGTTGTTATACAGTGTATTGGCCAATTCAAGTGGATCATCGTCTCTTACTGCTGCTATTATCTCCAGAATCTGACTAGAAAACATACAAACCCCCCCACCCCAGTAGATTAGTAAAGAATTGAATTTAAAATATTAAGTTAAAAAATTATTGAGTACACTAATGATTGTATATAGAGAGAAAGCCATTTTATTTGTCTCTGTTTAACACAAAAGAATCTTATCAACTAGTTAACATTTCTGGTTTGATTTCAAAATTGACCTTCGTATTTGTACTTTTAGTGGTATTCGTGAAGTATACTATTCAGAACTAAATTCCACTCTTAGTAGTTTAATACAATCTCAAATATAAGACTGATATACTTTAAAAACTGTGGGATAGGAGCAGTTAATGAGGTACAAAAGACTATCTTCTGAATAATGTGAATTGAACATTGGGCCCCCAAGAAAAACATATAATCCACCTTCCTTTATCAACCTGGAACCAGCCCAGTGAATAAAAAGAACTAAGGATAAGTTCAAGAAGTGAAACTTATAAAAGGTATCCTTCCCTTGCCAAACGAGTGATTGCCTTATTTACAAAACAAAAACCAAAACTATTCCTGCAAAATTTAGGAAGAGCTATAGAGAACCTGTGATCATCTGAAGCAATTAAGGAAGTGGTATTTAGGGCTGTGTTCTTGTTTTCCCACACTTCCAGAGGGAGATTTATTAACTCTCCTCTAGTTCGCACCAGCAGAAGCAGCAGCCAGCCTTGTCATTTTTCCAGGTAAAATTACAGGTACAATCGTTCTTAGAACTGGTTGGATTATTTTTCAACGTAAAGAATAAAATCTAAGTTCCCTTAATTCTTGGTCATCCTAATGGGCAACTTTTCACCAAGGGTTTATGAGAAGAGGATTAAGATTATTGTTTGTCTTTTAAGAATGGCACAAAAACCTATGAGTTGTCAGTACTAAACATGCACAGGCTGGGTCTTGAACAACTGATTAAACTGATGTGCTGAAAGTATTTCTTACATTTTAAATTGGACCTTCTACATACATTTCAGCTCCCTTCGTGTTTGCTTATTAACAAATATTTTGGTTCTATGATATTTGAAAGTATTTTCTTTGCAATGAAACTCTAGGTAGATAATTACTGCTGGTGGCACAGTTTGCAGGTTTGTAAGTACTTTCTTTAAGGGCTCATCACAGTCACCCTTGGCTGAGTCCCTTAAACTCACTGGACTTAAGTTTGCTTGCCCATGAAAAAGGCATTTCTAGGATGATTTCTAATGTCTCTTAAATTTTTTGTCCCCTAAATTGATGAGTCTTGGGAAGGGGAGATATGCAGGGAGGAGGTATTGAAAGATGTATGGCCCAGTGTTTCTCTTTAAGGGGTTTATAGTTTAGTAAGATTGGTGTGTGTGTGTGTTTGCAGGGGAGTATTAAAACAATTGGATATAACTATAGATATAGAGACAGATTACTATATAGACACTTGTGTGTGTGTCTAACCTACATATGTCTATACACACAAAATCAATTGAAGTCAGCATGTGTCTAACGAGTGGTACAAATTGTTTTCGTAGTTCGTAGGGGAATGAAATAGAACCATCCTGTCATGTGAGAAAGCCCTTGCCTGGAGTTGGGAGGACAGGGTTTTGGATCATGGCTCTCCAACTCAGAACCCACATGGCCTTGAGTGTCCATTTCCTGATCTGTCATGGGGTCTCACAGTTTTAGATTCTATGATCTTGTGATAGGGCCTCAGATCAGTCAGTCTAATTCATGGTAGAGCAGTTTCCCTCTGACATCTGACAAATCATTCAGCTTCTGTTATTCTTGGTGGGCAAGCAAACAATTCTAAACTTTGTTCTACCTTTCAAATATTTTTTTTGAGTCTAAATATTTCTGGTTCCCTCAATTCATCCCCCAGTGACATTTCAAGTTCTATCATCTTGGTCAACCTCTGCACGTTGGTTTATTAATGTTCTTCCTAAAATACAGCACCCAGAAATGAACTTAATACCCCTTATGTGTTGAACCAGGGCAGAATACAACAGAATTACAACCTCTTACTCTTGGATGCTTTTTTTAAAAACACAGCCAAAGATCATTATTAGGGTGTTAGCTTTTTAAATTTGTTTTCACTGAAATCTTTTTGCATTCTATACTTCTACAGTTGATTATTTAGCTGCAAAGTTAGTCTTTTACATCTATCCCTATCAGATTTCATCTTACTACATCTGACCAATCATTCATAGCTATCTTTTGGGATCCTTATTTGCCACTCAGTGTATTTATTAACTATCTCTCTTACCTTCATGTTATGTACTCCCAAACAAAAAACATGCTAGCTAAGCCTCTAAAATGTTGAACAGAATATGGTGAGTTACAAAGCCTTGTGCCATTCTATTAGAGACAAATCCACTGGTGTTACCACGCCCCATCCTTTTGGCCCGAATCTCCCTATCAGATTTGGTCTTTACATAAGGATACTCCTATGCCACAATGAAATCCAATGAAATTTGACTCAAGACAGCTTTAAATGATAGAGGATATAAATAATTCTAATTCCGATACCAAAATGATGTAGTTAAATTGCCATAGTAACTAGAAAGAACCACAACTAAAATGGCAGATGGAGCACCTAGTTTTACTGCTTGATTTATGGTAGGGCTTCCAAAGTTTTTAATGATGAGCTATGTCAACTTCCCAGGATAACTCCAGGGTTAATTAAGTTCCTCTTCCCTAAGGATGAGACTCAGGGCTCAGTCTCCATGATGAAATAACCAGATAGGGGCAAGTAGCTGCTCCTACACTGTACCTGAAGCCCATGCCCTAAATCTGAAAGGAAAGCCCCTTTTATAAATTTTTTTAAAAAACCCACATCCAGTGGTTTTCAAATGTTCTGGTCCCAGAACCCCTTTATTATTATGGCTCTCCCAAAAGATGTTTTGTTTATATGGGCTATATCAATATTTACTGTATTAGAAATAAAAACAACTTGGTAAATGAAAATAGTTTTGACCTCACAGACCCTCTCCTGGGAAGGGTCTTGGTCGCTGAACCTGGAGAACCACTGAGTTAAGGCTATTGTTTTTCATAAGCTATGCTGAAGAGGTGACATTTCCATAAATATCAATCCCTTACAACTATGATGATAAACTTTGAATTGGGTTTTACATGGTTAAACATTTGAGGAGTCCATGTATGTATAACTTTTTAAAAACTGTCATATAAGCTCATTCATCTTCAGTCTTGATAGTGCAAGTCAGATTCTCCCACAAAACTATATTCTGAATAGCTTGGGAACCTGAAGAGAATGTAAACTCGAAGCAGGGTGGGGGTGGGGGATTGTTTCTCATTTTGTCTTTGTATCCCAGCACTTAACCTGAACAAATGCTTGCTGATTGATATAAGACTCTTATTACATTTGAGGTGTGAATTGCCCCAGCATTTATTCTATTTTTGTCACTGGTATAAACTATAGTATAATGGTTTCCTAGTTAAAGTTTTGTGATTGTTGTTACAATATAAAACAAATAGAACTTGGGGGGAAAAACTCATTGTGTTATGTATATACTAGTTATGCCAAGTTAAATGAAATGAAAGCAAAATTGGTTTGCTGCATTCCAAAATTGTACAAATTCATGAAATTGGAAGATTTGTCCATTTAAAATGGTATAAACTCTTTTAAGTATGATAAAGCTTTTTTAGTCTCAATTATGGGGATCCATGCTTTTTACAGGTTTGTGTAGAGAACAACTCCCTCCCCTTTCTCATTCTGTAATTTTTATCTGAGAGCGGCAGATACAGAGTCTAGAAGTCCTGGGTTCCACTCCACATTCTGACAGAGGCAGCATTTCTTTTTGGGCCTCAGTTTCCTCCCCTTTGAAGTGAGGGGATTGACTCTGATGATCTCTAATATCCCTTTTACTTTTAAACATTCAATGATTTTTCTGTTCATTCCCTTATGTTCTTAAGTGTTTGGTGGGGTAACACTACATATATACTACTCAGGCAATACACCTGTTCTGCATTCCTTATTCTGGTCCAACTCCTTTTTTTCCCAGACATGTAACTAAAAGGAAGATGGGGAGGGAATAATAATTGTAACAGTTAATACTTCTATAGCATTTACTACGTGCCAGGTACTGATTATTTCGTTTGATCCTCACCACCACCCTGGGAGGAAGGTTCTATTATTAGCCCCGTTTTGCAGTCGAGGAAACCGAAGCAGGCAGTGGTTGAGTGATTTCCCAGGATCACACAGCTAGTAAGAGTCTAGGGCTTGTCTTCCTGACTCAGACCCAGCACTCTATTAACTGTGCCACCTAGCTGCCTCTGAAAGGGTGTCTTTTATGCCACTTTGATAGTTAATGTCACTTTGGTAATACTCTGAAGACCCATTTTAGCACCCATCATGAACTAACCCAGGCCTAATCTCCTGACCTCCATACTTTTATCTCTGACTACCTGTCAGACATCTCAAACTTGATGTTCTGTAGGCATCTCAGAATGTCCAAAATGGCTCCTCTCTCCCTGCTTTTTGAGCTTCCCTATTACTGCTGAGGGTACCACCATCCTTCCAGTCACCCAGGTTCACAATCGAGGTGTCATCCTTAACTCCTCACTCTCACCAACCATATCTGATCTATTTTGCCAAGTCCTGTCAATCTTCATAACATCTCTCTTATGTGGCCCCTTCATTTCTCTGACACTGGTCCTTCATCACCCCATGACCCACAGCCTTCTGGTTGATCTCTCGGCTTCAAAGGTCTCCTAATCCACCCTCCACTCAGCTGTCAGATTAATCTAAATAAAGTGCAAGTCTGACCGTGCCACTCCCCTATTTGGCCAACTCTAGTTGCTCCTAATCATCTCCAGAATTACATTTTGAAAGTGTTGGTGGTCATAACCTTTTACAACCTGGCCTCCTACGTGTCCAATTTTTTTCATACCTCAGTCCTCTCACCCACGTTCCCTGCACAAACACTCCATCTCCAGACTCTAGGCATTTTACGTGGCCTGCCCCCAAGCCTGGAATTCTCTCCCTCATCTGCTTCCCTGGCTTCAAGTCCCAGCTAAGATCTCAACTTCTCCAAGAAGCCCTTCTGGGTCTCTGTCAATGCCAATGTCTTTCCTCTGTTGTTGATCTGTTTGCCCTGTATATATCTTGTTTGTATAGTTATTTACATGTTGTCTCTGCCCTTAAACTGTGAGCTCCATGAGAGCAGGAACTGTCTTTTGCCTTTATATTCCTAGCACTTAGCAAAGTGCCTGGCACATAGTAGGTGCTTAATTAAATGCTTGTTAATTGACTGATCATGTGTTTTTGGATTACTAGCAGTTTTGATTTTTCCGAAATGGTTTAATAAAGGGATTCTTTTTTTTTTTTTTTAACTGAGAAAATGTCAAAAAGGGCTTTTGCAGAGGTAAACAACTTGGAATTATTCCAAGTGCTGCTCATTTTTCCCAAATGATATCCAGACTGATCTCTTTTTCAATGCTGGGTCCAGCCCACTGTCCATCTGTTAAATTAATGGGCCAATGGGATGTGTGTTAGAATCTGGACAATATGAATTTTTAGCCACTTCATTTATTCAGTATGGGCAGTTAGGTCAACCTTTTTGGAATGATGATTGATTTGATTAAGGAGAGTCTGTAATGTTCTGGAGCTCAGTATAATTGACATCAGGAGTACATGAAGAGCCTTGCCCCTTATAGAGAAATTCTTCCACCAGAACTCTGCACAGCATATCCGTCATGATGCTGCTAAACATCTGGAACAAATGAATTATCTTCCAGGTTTGTTTGTTTTTTCTCTCACTTGCTACTGATTTACTTACAGATTGATAGTATTTGGTTATTTATCTCTGGCAAAATCTGTTAATTCTTGTATAATTTTAATGTGTGTGGGTGCACCTTATTTGAGAAGAGGCTTTAAAACTGCATTTTGTTATGCTAAATCAAATGTTTTTCTTAAAATTTCAAGACAGTGGAAACTTTTTAAACATGGTACTTAAGTTTGAAGCTTCTGAAAATTTTCTTTTTCACTCCTGAAAAAGTTACTAGTATATAAGTAATAGTTATCTCAGTGATGGTCCATTTACTTATGCTGAGTATGAGTTCTGGCAGCTGAGATGAATATGTCTCACAAAAAGTATGTTGCCCATGAAGAAACACTTGCCTCTCTCTTAGAAGGCTCTATGCAGCATCATCTCATAGAACTGAACTTTCTGTCTTCTGGTTTCATTTACAGTAAAAAATATGACCATGTATGTGGGTGAGATCATAGATAAAGACCTAGAAGGGACTAAGGGGATGTATAATAACTTCATGCTACAGCTGGAAAAACTAAGGCCCAAAGAAATGATGTGACTCGCCTATGGCTTTATTATCAGTAAGTTGGCAGTGGTGTCACTGGAGCCTGGGTCTTCTAACTCCACACCCAGTGTCCTTTCCACCTCATCACTGGTTGCCATTTGGTGGGGATTCATGACAATGGTCCAAGAGTTTCAACTAAAAATTCTTTAAAGGCACCCTAAGCAGTAAACATTTGTAGAAAATATTACATAGTATATTAAATTACCTTGGGGGTTCACATCATTTTTTGGTTGCTGAAAGGAGTTCATGGAATGAAAACTGTTGGAAACCACTGCACCATGCAGTAGATATCAATTGGTCACTGGAAAAAGTCACATACTAAAAAGTGACATGATTACAACTCAACAGTTGATTTTCACACATTGTGTTGTAGGGCTTAAGTAGGCTAATGTATATAAAGCACATTTTGTAAACTTTAAAATGCTAGAAGTTATTATAGGTAATTTTTTCTTCTCCCTCTATATTATGTTAGCCAGAATGCCATGATTTATTAGTGTGCTCCTCTTCAAGGTCTTCTATTTGGAAGAATGCAATGAGATGCAAATTTTCCTAGTATGTTACTATTTGGGCCTGACCATTTTGTACAACAGAGTTTTAGATGCTGGACTTTATCCCGTTGGTTTTCACTTAAAAATGATAAATTATTAAGTACAACATATTGTCCCACCAATGGCTTATTTATCCAATACAAGTGATGATCATACTTACATAATGTTACAAGGTTCATTTCTGTCCTTCAAACAACTCCCACTTTCCCATTTCTTTTTTGTGGGAAATAAAGTTCTTACATATTTTATTCCTGCATGAGTATTTTTGACTCCACACCAAGGAGCATCTAATGTGCAAAAAGAGATAAAAATGTTAAATTTTGTTTCATTAACTGTTCTACAACCTGTGCCAGGTAACCTTGCTTTTTAAAACAAGCATTTTCAAATTATCACTTCTAAAATAAGCTTGGAAAAGGTACTACCAAAACAATAGAACGTTTAATAAGAAATCTTATTGTGTAACTTGGATTGTATTAGGAACTAAGAAGCCCATGAGCAAAAAGCTCTAAGGATCCTTGAGATATTGGAGTTTTTATCTACATCTTTGCTATTATCAATAATCATTAATGAGAGCATTTTTACAGTGCTTTGAGGTTTGCAAAGCTGTATATGCCATTTCATTTGATCCTCACAAAAATTCTATGAGCTAGAATTATATTTTTATATATGCTGCTATTATCCTCATTTTACAGAGAAGAAACAGGCTGAAAGAAGTTAAGAAATTTGTCCGGGGTCCCCCATTAGTGTCTGAGGAGGTAATGTTAGAACACAGGAGATCTTCCTGACTCCAAGTCCAGTGTCTGTCCATCGTGTCCCTTGTCTGCTGGGCTTACTATTTAGATATTGGAAGGGTCTGTAATTTTGGTACAGGTACTCCACCCAATGCAAGTATTAACCACTCTATGACTTTACATAGATCATTTTTATCAATTTTATGGCTCAACCTGGTGATAAGCCTTGGAACCCAGCTAGACTGATTTCCAGACGCACCGACCAAGTTTTAAACTACTTTTTTGTGTAGGTGCTGCTAGAGCTTGTGCTTTACTGGTCTAGCCTTTGAGAATTCATAGTATCATAATAGAGCTTTATTGAAAGAGCTTTTTAATAAATAAATCATAATAGTTTGCACATTGTATAAATATCCTTGAAATGCAGCATTTAGTAACTGAGCAAAGGAAGTTTGGTTTTTTTTTTTGGTTTGTTTTTTAATAAAGAAAAAACCCTCAGGCATTATGTTATCCTCTTTGTGTCTGGGGTTTGTGTGTCACGTTTAGCTTCTATTCTCATTTGTTTGAGGAATTTATTAACAAGATTTCTGATTAATTCTAACCCTAATTATTTGGTCTTATCTGCCTTATGATGGACCACTTTGATACTTTAACCTTTCTGTTTTTTAGTAAATATTTTAAAACAACTAATGCTCCATGACAGAGAATATTCCTACTTTCACTGGAGTTTTTTGAACTGCTGAAAAATGTACTTGAGATGAATTTGAAAAGAAATGTTCATTCTTGTAGTTTTGGTTTTTAATGAAACAAAAAAATTTTATATCTTGAACAGCAAGCCTAACGTAAACATGTTTTTACCATTCCTTCTTGTAATCTATTTTTTTAAAGTGCGCAAGCATGAAACCCTTAATCAGCTGAAAATATGAAATTGACATCAGACTAAAGGCATTTAGCTTTACAAGATGGGTATGTGGTTAAGAAGAAATGAGTATTTACTGAGTATATCTATGGACAATATTTTTAGGGGGTAGTGGTGGGGTTTGTCTGTGATTTCATTGGCATAGGGAGTTCCCTACGTAACTCCTCTTACCACTGTAGATCACTGTTTGCTGTGCAACAATGTTTCTTGGAACACTGAAAGGTGAAGTGACCTGGCCCGTACATAGAACCATTATGTACCAGAGGTGGAATCTAGTACCTAGTCTTCCTGGCTTGAGGCCAGCTCTCTCTCTACTGTGCCATGCTGCTTCAAGACAGGTGCTATTCTGTAGTTATATTTTAACAGTAAGCTTGGGGTATTAAATATTTTTTCTTACTGGGGTATTAAATATTTTTTCTTCCTAACTACCTTTTCTTTAAATCTTAATTTTACTGAGAGCAATAGAAGTCAGAATCAAAATGCCAACTTACCAGTCTCTATCATTAATTTTTCACTAGGTATTGACTTTAACACTTCTAGGTTGGCCTCAGTTTTCAGTGAGCTAAAAAGTTATAAAAAAAATTTATGTAAATTTCAACAAAGAAAGGAGTCTCTTTACACAACATTATTCCCAAAGTAGTATAGATTCCATTTCATTACAAGGTTTCAGTTGCCAGTACTACACACACACATTTTTCCCCTACTTAGCATCTCAACAGCTTGTCAGTAAGATCTTTTGAAAAAAAGCTAAGGGCCTCTAAAACTTAGGAGTTCGACTTTTACTGTGTAACTTCAATTGTTCAGTCATTTTCCAGTTCCTTCTGACTCTTTGTGACCCCGTCCAGGGTTTTCTTGGCAGAGATGCTGGAGTGGTTTGACATTTCCTTCTCCAGCTCATTTTACAGATGAGGAAACTGAGGCAAACGGGGTGAGATGACTTGTTCAGGGTCACATAGCTAGTGTCTGAGGCCACATGTAAACTCAGAAAGATGAGTTTTCCTTATTCCAAGCCCAGTACTCTATCCACTGTGGATAGCTGGCCTTAGTGTTCGGTTACAGTGTAAGTAAAACCAGTTAAATCCTTTTGAACTACCTACAATTTGCTGGGCCAATCCAAATGTTCAACTCCTATATGAGCCAAGTAGTTGTATTGTTTTCCATAGCCCTAGACTACAAGTATACTTCTGGCCTCAGATAACCATTTGCAAAAAACATTATCCACAAGGGGGACTGATGGATCAAAACAGAACTTTTAATTCCACAAATACATATCAAGCACCTACTGTGAATAAGCATTATGCTACAAAGACAACAAGGAGTGTCCACGGGGGTTGTAATTTCAAGGAGAGAACTTTAAGCAATTCTAGGGGCATGTAAAGGCTCTGCATAAGTGGCACTAGATAAGCTTAAACTGCACGTTATACTTGGTCAACACCAATTTAGTTAGCACTTGACTATACGCCACACGAGGAGTCAACTCTCAGAACAGAAAGACACAAACAGTACTGAGTAATGCTATGGTGACTGATACTTTCAAAGGAAGGATGGCAAAGTAGCGTAACTCATGATTCAAGGATGGGTTAGGAGCTTCTGATTTAATTAGTATAGAGAACTTCCCATGAGAAAACTCCCTCTATCAATTCAGACCAACACTTTCTCTGCAGTTTACAGTCTTAAGAAAGTTGCCTTGCACTGGGAGATGAAGTGACGAACCTGAGTCTTCCTGGCTTCAAGGCCAGTACTTTATCTCTCAGCTGGACCTGAAGTCAGGAAGAACTGAGTTTAAATTCTGGCTTAAGAGACTTACTTGCTGTGTGACCCTGGGTCCATTCCCCCAACCTCTCTAAGCTCTGTTTCTTATCCGAAAATGGGGGTAATGCCACTTACTTCGCAGGGTGGTTGTGGGAATCCTATTAGAGAATATAAATGTTAGTTGTTACTGACATTATACCATGTTGCCTCTGGACAACCTGAATATATAACCTATGAAGGGTGTTTGAAAACGATTTCAAAAGTTAGACTCATGTAAAATGGGAGGATTAGATTCCCATTTCCCAAAATCTATGATCCTACACTGTAGCAGAGATCTACTTTGCTCCACCATGGTAAGAGCTAGTAAAACAATTTTTAAATTTCAAAGACAGCAGGACCCCACAGTTAGGTTTGGGTGGAGTAAGGAAGTCATGAATTTTTAAAAACCCATTAGCAGCATTTGCTTGACGGCCGGGACTTTTTTTTGTTTCTGACTCTCCAGTGCCTGGCATAAATGCCACTTGGCTTGTCAAGCCTCTGAGGGTATTTTGGAGTAAAGGTACAAATCCTAAATGCAGTTACAAATTTAAAGACAAACTGAACTCATTTGAAGTTCCTTGGTATTTTTTTTTTCTAAATTTAAGAGCATCAGTAAGATCTTAATGTAATTGTCTGAAGAGTTATCAGAATACCTATACCCTTTGACCCAGCAATGCCACTACTAGGTCTATTTCCAAATATGATTAGGAAAAAAGAAACTACAACTTAAAATGAAGGACAAGGAGAGCTATTTTAAGTATAAAATTAGAATCAAGCCTTGCAATTTACTTCAGGTCCTCAGAGTAACTTACCCTCAGGCTTAGGCAGCTAGTACCTAAGTACCCTTTTCAGTCAGCCAATGAGGATTTAAGTGCTTATTATGTGTTAGGCACTGTATTAAGCCCTGGAGATACAAAAAAAGTAGAAACATGGACCCTACCCAGTGGGAGCTTCCATTCTCAAGAGGGAGACAATATGTAAATCCATAGGCTGACACAAAAGACATAGGGAGTAGATGGACTGCTGCAGAAGGTGGCATTTGAACTGGCATTCTAAAAAGCAAAGGTGAAGAAGGAAAGGGTTCTGGGAATGAGAGAGAACAGGTGCCAAAGCTGAGAGAAAGTGTCCTATGTGAGGAAGAATAAGAAGGCCATTGTAGATGGGTCACAGAGGGTGTAAGAAAGATAAGGAGGGGCCCACTTATGAAGAGTTTTAAACGACAAATGATTTTGTATGTGATCCATCCTTGAGGCTACAGGTGAAACCCAGGGGAACTATAAAAGGCAAAAGCTCAAACTGAGGTGATTTTCTGGTGGCCTAACGCCTCATAAAACTTTAGCATAACTGAAAACACTGCACTTGACAGAGCAAGCCTAAGGCAATTTTTTTCCCTTAAAAATCCAAAACTTTAGTAAAGAGAATTTTAATTACTTTAAAAGCATTTATGAATTACGCCAATACTTGAAGGACCTGTGTAGTTCCTGTGTGGGTACTCCTACTGATTCACATCACAACTTCTTTGTCTTAAACACCATCCTAGGAATGTGACTGAGCCACATAGCTAGTAAGCAACGGAATTGGAGGCTAGGTTTTAGGATTAAAGATTTAAATTTGGGAGGAATCTTAGTGGTAATCTAGTCTAATACCCTACATGATACAGATGAAGAAACAGGCCCAAGGAGGTTAAGAAATTTGTCCAAGGTCACACAAATGGGGAAAGAGCAGCAACTGGAACTGAGGTGTTCTGATTATAAATCCCATGTTCTTCTCTGATTCCAAGTTGAGCACTTTACTGGCTCCCTATTAATAAATACATCATAATGAATAACATTACACCAAAAGATGCCTCAAAGCAACTATGAAT